>NC_060212.1:151782500-152382500 GCF_021130785.1 Homalodisca vitripennis
GCCACAACGCTTTGGTAAGATTTGTTTATTTTAACCTAGTTTGTTATTATGTATTAGGTTAGTTCTTTACCTGAAGAAGAGATCAGATTGCAGATCTCGAAACGTAGTGTTACTGATTTCTTGTTTCACTGAACGATGGCAAATGTCCGGAAAAATCCTGTTTCCTTCACAATCCTTCCATCGTCAAAAATAACCTTCAAACAAAGAATTATTAGGATATCAGTTCAGATGATGTGCATAGTATTTAAAAGGATTTTTTACCACCAAGGGTACGTAATACTAAGTAAATATACAGCTTGATTACGCCCCGTTTCATTTCCTGAGGGTTGGAACCCTCGCAACAGCGGAGGCTGAAATTCAACATAAACTCCATCAGTGAATATTCATATTCATTCACTGATGCCTGTGTGGGAATTTAATACTGTTGAATAATCAATAAAAATGTAACTCTCTGTAGTATTTTGCACACTAAATAAATATATAAACAGAATCGGCATATTACTTACTTATTAATACATAATAAATTTTAGAATTAAATGCGGCAACATTTATCTTTACATGGTAAACGAATTGGTAGTGGAAAACATAAACTTTTTACTCAACAGAACGTTATATATAATAAAATATACACGAATTATATTATTTGAACGTTATATTTAATAACATATACTCACCGTATTGACCACACTATTTTCATCAGTCACTCAGTAATTTACATTAAGTGTTTTATGGGAATTCTATCTACGCCAACAGCGTGTGGATCTATCCTACAAAAGTAGTATAACTAATAATATTCTCAACGATAAATTAGGCTGTCGTTCATAATCTGTCTTTGAAAAAACATAAACCAAATTATATTCCAAAAAAAATTAATACAGCCTTATTTTATTTTACAGAATCCATTATTTAATAAGTTTTTTTTTAAGAACGACTTGCTCTGAATAAATTTTTGGAAGTAAAACAATTGGTGTATTGATTTTATTTTTCTACTTACTAATGTTGGCTATAAATGTATTTTGTTAAATTTACAGCCATTGTAAAGCTGACAGTTGGCTTAGACAAAAAGAGGTTTGTATTTAAACTCTCGATCTTGTTTGTGATAACTGCACAGTTGAAAACACGATATAGAGAAACATTAAACCTGAAGATTAAAACGACCAATCACAGTGTTTTAATTTCAGTAATGAACTAGGTAAGTGAAATGCAAGCGCATATGTGCTATATAAAACCTGAATCCTGCACAATTTCAGCAGGTGTGGGTAATACATTTTGTGCCCTCTTCTAAAACTGATGCTGGCCTCCCAACCATCCCTCTGCTCCCCTAATTACAACACGCGGTCTCCCCAACACTCATTGTGAGTTATGGGGGTATTAGTGTTTCTGACAAAGGCTATCGGACATAAAACATGAAGGGTGCACCTACTGCTCGTACCAGCCAGTAGCACTTCACCCGCACTTAATTTACACCACAAAAATTGCAAAAAGAGCTACCGTAACAAAGATTCGATCCGGAAGAAACAAGTTTCGTTCTATTCTTAAATATTATTTTAAGTCGACCCGCGAAGAAAAACATGCAGAAATGCTAACTTCGTTCAGTTACGACTTACTTTATAAAGGTAATCCTACAAAGACCTGTCCAGATCGTTGTAGTTCAAGATCAGTCATTCATATTGTACAAGCAACAACCTAGTTTTCGTGCTATTGACAGATATTTCCTATAATAAAGAAATTATTATAATCAGCCATGCTAATTGTGGTTGAGGTTGAAATGAGGGTTATTAAAGTTGTTAAAAGTTTTTCCACAAGGCACATTATTTGTAGCTTGACACATTTAAACCAGTCGTCAGCACCAACTATGTAAAATCATATCGGTCAAGCGAGAAAAATGTTAAAATTCTTAATTTTCAATAAAATAGTCAAGCTTCAAACGGTTTGTTGATGCTGACTTAACTTTGATTTACGTATCTGAAGGTTCGTTTAATGTGTGTAAAGTTAAATAAAATATGACTTGTGTGAATAAAAATATTTTTGATGCCATATAATTTAAAACCAAAAGTAAACTAGCGGGCTGACGGTAGATTCTTTTCTTAGAAGAAGTGTCTTCACCGTTTTCATAAACACTTGGATTTTCATTACAAAATGCACGCAACTAATAGATTGTTGAGATGTAAAATGTTATTTAAGTGGAATACGAAGTAAAGTTTTGGATGGAAATATGACTCGGGACGTGATTAAAGTAGAAACGTTAGATCTAAGGTGCCTTCTCGAACTCTCGTGTCACATGTACATAAAGTACATGTCACGTGTACATAAAGAAGTGTTCAGTAGGCACAATATAAATCTGGTCACATAGCTATTACAGGCTAAAAGTGCTGCTATTGACGAATAAAAGAAAACATTTTCAAAACCTTTTAACTCAGTTAAGAATATTAGCAATTTCATCTTTACCTAAAGAGTATTTTGTATGTATTAAACAAAATCCGGATAAAAAATTACAAAACTGTTGCTTTAAATTTTTTTGACTGTACCATAATCGTGGCCAATGATAAACTTAAGTATAAATAAACATATAAAAGATCAAAGACAACAATAGTTGTACTATTATGATGTAAGCTTGCTGCTATAATACTCTTAATACTTTATTTCACGGCCAGAACGGTGGAGAAGATTTAGGTGAAGGGTAGTTTAAGGCGGTGAGGTTTGTAATTTGAGTCTCAAGTGGAGATGATCCCAGATCTCGTGGTGTTCCTCCTACAAAGGCTTAGAACTCCAGTTAAAGGGGAGAGACCAAGTAATAACCCAAGACACTTGCTTGTGAACAGCTTTTGGCAAGGACCACGATATAAAGTTTTAAACTATTGTGGATAGAAAAATAAAACAACACATTTTATAAAATGTAGTGTTTAAGATCACTCCATACACCTTTAATGATGTATATAGTTGTAAATAATTGTAAATATCAACAAAGGGTCAATTGCTTAAGGATTTGTTTACGGTTTCGTACATTGAAAAACGTTTATTATCTCGTTTTGTACGAACGTATTTAATAAGTTACAATTATATGGTATAATGCAATTTTAATAACTTTCACTTGCATTTTATCATCAATAAAGAGTAAAACTTTGATATTTCTCCAAAATTAAATTTTACAGATGCAGACATTTTAGAGATATTTATAAAACCAAGTGCTAAGTACACGTTTCCACAATTTACTTATCAAATCAACATATACCAATTAAAAACAGGACGTGATACAATTTGTTTGCTGGATATGATACGGTACATACAAGTGCACATGATACAATGTCGCATTATATCTTAAGCCACCAACATATTACTGAAACAAACTTTTACTGATAATTAATTAATCTTGTTCCTGTAATAAAAAAGTTACAAACAGAGTCATCTAAATTGTATATGATGCCCAAAATATAAGGATTTCCAAGTAGGACCCAAGTAACATATAGGACAGTGCTCGGTATAAAATTTTTCAATATTTGACTAGTACAAGATTTTTTAATAGAATCACACATCTTAAAAAAACACACATACCCACACATCTCCCATATATTTTCATGTATTTCAATTCAGTCACAGAAATTGGTGTTGGTGTCCGGCCTGAGGAGATATGCCAGGGCAAAAGAAGGAATATGCTTTTAAAGCATCAGGTACGAGCTCGTTCTTTACACGAGAGTCTTTCAAGATGATCTTGTGGAGTCTTCAAGAAAGATTAAGCTGGATATGTCAAGAACCAGCATTCCTGAGCTTTCATATAGTGAGTACATTCATTATTATTATTCTCATTACTATTTTATTTGAAACTGAAATTGGCTTCGGACATACCATTCTCCATAACTTTCTAATATATATATATATATATACTTTAAATTTGGTAGTAAGCATCTTAAAACTAACTAAAAGTGGTTACATTTAGAGACTTCGAGAATGAAGGAAGTAGAAACAAAATTGTCCTTTTTACACAGCGTTAGACGTATAAAGGTAACCTAAAACATTTGAATGAAAATCAGTTTAATATTTGTTTATACTGCTATGAATCTTGAAATATCGCTTATATAAAAAAAAAAAAAAAAAACTGTATACTATTTTACATCCTCCTACATAAATCGAATTGAATTAATCGAAACTTTTGTTGTTGAAAAATCAATTTATCTATACATCTAATATCTTTTAGAGCAAGTGACGCCCCATACAAAGGCGTTTGCTAAATATATTTGAAGAAATCAATTCATTTCTGCCACTCATGCATTTCACAAAACATGAATTTCGGCTTCAATCAGGAGTAGTAATCTTATTAAATATATTCTATCATATTATTTGGATCAAACTAAGAAAAAATTAATAACGTAGTTAGTACTGTAAATAATATGTCTTCTAATCAATAACAAGTTTGTATCGGCCCCAGTACTAAATTGCCAAGTTATGGTGCACCAATATACCGTGGACAGAATAATCACTGTAGTTTAAAAAACTAGTGACAGATACTCAAAGTAAGCAATATAACAAATGACTGATAAGGTAAGTTGCTATAATAAGTACTAAATTATATATCACTCGTTTTACACGCCACGCCGTACAGATTTTTCGATTTTTAAACTCTACAAAACAACGTAATGTGACGTCATCATCAATACCTAAGAGGAATAATTTTGTTCTCTTCAATATTGGAACAAAATTCGGATATTTTCAGGCCATCCGCTACATAAAGTCGCTGAACATAAACACAACGTATTACAATCTGAAATAGTGCCATGTTTTGGTATTGAACATTATTAATTAAAATTCCCTGTATAAAATATATTACAATAAAAAATACCCGTGAACTGCACATACATTTTAAGTCAGTTGGTCTAACGCTTTTGTTTCACTCAATTAGTAAATAGCTTCACAAAGGCTTCATCTAGCTGACCACTCTCGTCAGCTGCAATATTGATAGAGGGACAGCACAAAGGTAAATGCTTTGTAGAGACCACCAATACCTACAAGCATTTTACCTTACCGCACACACACAGCATGCAGTCAACCTACGGATCCCCTCAGAGCAGTCGGAATGGCTATAGAGCGTATTTACAATCAAATGTAGTTATCAAAACTCATATAAGTAAGATACGAATTTTAAATATGCATGAGTTTTAATTGCATTTTCAAAACCTATCTCTCCCACATGGGGTTTCCACATTAGAGACGGTTCATCAGTGAAAGGCCTGAGCAAATTCATAAATTAACATCATGGTTTCAAACCTATAAGATCAATAATAAACATTCAACGTTATAATTATTTATCATAGAGTTTTAGGAGATCTCTTATTGTAAAGAAAACTCTGTATTAATAATATTATTACGCATTCCTATTTATTTTATTTTCTTACTATTTAAAACTTTTTATTATATTATTTAAATATTTAATAAGTTAAAATTCGCGAAAATAATAACCTTTAAAAACGTACTTATCATACTTTTCAAATAAGAAACGTACCATAACTCTAGACTTGAAATCAGGAATTAAAAGTATTGAAGGCATAACGTTATTTTATCGCATATAATTTAAGGTCGTTTCATGAAAGCCTTATCTTATATAAACGGAATAAACGCTTTGAAGTGCGTTGGTTTCCCTCTTATCGTTTATTGGCAAATATTGAGGTTTCCAAGAAAATTGAGATCGTTGACTCTCAATTATAGAGCCGCATACTCCTTACAGAGAAAGCAACCGGCTAGAGAAGATATTTCAAAGATATAATTTTTATCCTTAATGTATTTGTCTTTCAGTCATCCGCTATTCCATCTTTAAACCCGAATTTAATTCTGAACACTAATCTTGTATTTTTCTCTCTATATATAATAATTATTACATCTCTATTTATTGATACTACTAAAAGAGGCACCTAAAACAAAATAAACATACAACAATTCTAGAACCTCATGGTAAATACATTTTCGTGGACAACTCTCAACGCGGTAATTGAGTGAGTTTTTTGAGACATAAGTGTCATAGTTTAGAGGCAGCCAAGATCAGAACGATGCAGATTCTCATCATACTTTGGCATTTCTATTTGTTAGTTTAAATTAACAAAAAAGGCTAAAAGCGACACTAAAATGCATAAGAATTGACACAATTTTGCACCAGTGACGAGTTATATTTAAGCTATATATGTAGTTGATTCTTAGTTAGTTCTGTAAATTGAGTGTTTTTTTGTAATTTTTCAAAATCCACATGCAACCATACATATAAGATTCGGACGTCAGGAGTGATACCATGGATGGAACAACCATTCTATCAAGGACATCTGCGTGGAATGTGGGAAATTTCTAGAGTGTTAGTCAAAACCCAAGTAGAATCCCAATTGCCGAGTTTCAAATTAGTCGTCTCCACCCCAAGTTTGAAACGCTTTGAGGGTTAGTCCCCTTATGTGTCTTATTCCTCCCTGGAGCAGGTCTAGACCTTAATTGCGAAACTCAAATTGTATGCGTCTTGTACTGTCTCGGTAACATTGTGATTATCATTCTTGATCGTGCATGAATACATACATCCATGAATATGTGTGAATATTAATTATCTCTTATGAATGTGAGCAACAGACTATCTTATATGTACTTTAAGATCAATATGAATAAACAACGAGTGTAATTGTTACATATCAAATAAGAAAAATTATAGTATTGAAAAGTTGGGAGAAAAAAATAATAATAATGAACGCTATATTATCTTATTTGTTTACGTGACTAGCTAATAATTTATTCCGAGAGAAGTATTATCTGAAAATTTAACTTCTATACCTACTGTACTGAATTCTCACAATACACGAATGAGGGCCGTTACTAAATACTTCATATAATTTTGGTTTTTACTTTAAGCTATTCAAAAACATTCCAATGATAAACGCTATGACATGAGTATTTTTGTAGATTACTTACCAGGATGTAACTATGTGAAAGCAAACTAAGAATGAGAAAATTAGTACTAATTCTACCTAATAATAGTTTCTTACTGAGCTGAGTTGGAAGAACGCTAATTTTTTGCGTGCATCTACACCCTAGTATTAGGTGACAACTTACTGCCAGAACCAAAATAGGCATTGCACGGAAATGTGGACACTATAACTAAATAAGAAAATGGCAACATATAATTATGCAACTACTTAAATATTATTGTAATATTTACTTTCTAATTTATAACTTCATTTAATTATCTGTATAATGGGTATTCAAACAATTATACAAAACTAAATCCTAGAAATTAGTCCTCTTTTTTAATCGTAGGTTAATTTGCAACACTGTGTTAGATCAGACTTTGTTCGGGGTCTGTAAAAAAAATCTAATGGGGAGCCGGGTTTACAGTTGGGGATGAAATTAAACCGGCGAATTGCTGATTGAAACCGGTAGGGACAAACATTAAATGTGCTGCACCCTTTCACAACCCTCGACATATCGCAACTCGCGATTGTTGGAACTGGGAGTCTACTGGTTCGGGGAGGAGATAAATGGGGGTAGGAGAGTCAAGGGCATGCTTAGCCTAAAACACGCTTCCAATTATCGTCAAATTTAGAGCATTTTTTGATTTTCATTTTCACTTCTAATTTACAGTACATTTCTATAAACAAGGGAGGATTTCATCGCACCAGTTGACGCGTAACAGTCTTTCCTGAGACTGTATGCAAGCTCATTTCCATTAGGCTATATGTGTTACTATACCATTAGTTAAAATGATTGTACGCAGTTTGTTTACAAATTGATTTATTCTGTCATTTTCTCATTGGCATCAAAGTTGGCCATAAGACCAATGTGTAAATATTTGCTAACGCTTAGTCAAATCCCTTGGAGTGATATGCAACAATATCAAACTCAATGTCACCTATATAGAAATGAGGCTTCATAGAAATTTCACATCTCTTAGTTAGTTTGTTCTTAAGATGCTGCGGAGACAGACATACAGACAGAAATAACATTTTTCGAGCCCTTCACTAATGCTCAGCCAAATCCCTCGGAGTGATATGCAACAATATCAAACTCAATGTCACCTATATAGAAATGAGGCTTCATAGAAATTTCACATCTCTTAGTTAGTTTGTTCTTAAGATACTGTGCAGACAGACATACAGACAGAAATAACATTTTTGGAGCCCTTCACTTACGCTAAGCCTATTAATACGCTTTGTTAAAGATAGGTATAAACCTGAATATCAAATAAAAATGTTATATAGTTTGGTGTATCTACATAATTTACAGGACTGCCTTTGTGAAGTAAAGAAAATTGTATTACAGTATTTATTATGTACCAGGATGCCGGTCTCAATATCGTTAAACGACTAGGACTTATAGTACTAATCATAATAACGTTTATCTCCACAGTCGGTCATGTAATGTAAATGAACAGGCAACAAATGGATTTGGAACTTAAACGTTATACCATACCTCTGTTTTTACCGAGGAGAAATTTCAGAATTTAAATGCCATAGCTTATAACAAGGACAGCGTACGCCACACCACATGTCGCGTAACAGACTTCGCTGAAGTAAAATTTCAAGTTTATAGCTCGTTTTACTATTGAAAGATAGAAAGACAGACAACCATACGAAAAACATCCGATAAACAAAAGAGAAAGTGTGTCACTCTACTGATTGAGAGACTTCAAGGACGCTCATTCAAATTCCATAGTTACGTATCCACCGATATATAACTTATTCATGTCTTTGTAGAAACGAAGTTTCATAGAAAATTTCAAATTTCAATTTAAATCTTTCTCGAAATATCTTGCCCCATGATACGTTCACTTTTTTATCCCTGCAATGGGATAAAAACTGCCGACATAGACCAAACCAATTGAAATAAAATCTTCATTGCAATTAGTTTTAACCCTAAAATTTCCCCAATCAAATCCAAGAAAATTAGTTTCAACTCCGATACATCACTCAAAATGACACTTTTGGGGATTTGGGGATATAGTGTTTAAATAATAAAGGCCTTTACACAAAGTTATGTGTATTAAAATTATGTTGTATGTGTTGGGATAGCAAAACCACGCGTGTTAATATGTCACTGTTAAAATATCTTGTAATAGTTTTGTTAAAATCTCCTGGTTACCCATAAGGCCAATGTAAAAATACTCACTAATGTTCAGTAAATTCCCTTGGAATAACATGTACTAACATTACACATCAAACACCATTCAATGTTCCTCATATACAGGGTGTCCAAAAAGTCCCTAGAATGGCTAGAGTTTGCAACTTAGGTTAATGTAAAAAAATAAACATCTTTGAACGGCTGTAATTTTTGACTCGGTTATCCGTTTGAAGTCGAGTTTGCGGCTCTCTACTCTACTAATAAAGACCTTTTATTTGATATACATATCAACCTATGCTTACATTTAAGATTTTCTTCTGACTCCTAGCGGGCCGCTCCCCAGAGGAAGTAGCGGATCACTGAATATGTGATAAAATAGATTTTTATGTCCAGTAACTTTGTGTAAGGTTTTGTAGCTCTATTTTAAATATTTTGAAAAATATTCAACCGACCCGGGATTTTTTGGACACCCTGTAGAAATGAAGCTTGAAGTATGCACAGTTTTAAGCCTTATTAGTCACTTAGTTTTCGAGATATCGTGTGGAAAGTTATATAGAAATTAAATTTATCCATACCCTCCAGTTGTAGGTTTGGCTAACGCTGAGCCAATAAAGCTACTGAAATAAATACCACAAGCGACAACACATTACAATAAATACATTAAGAGACTATTAATGTTGATAATCAACGAAAAATAAAATAAATATATAAGTGATTTTATAACATTTTTAAGAGCTGTGATGCTCATCTGTGTTCTAATTTAGAATTTTTTTACATCATAAAACTAACAATATTAATACTTGAACACTATTACGAACAATACTCATTACATAATAATAATAATTTTTGTGACATTATTCCAAAAGGAAATAACAACACTGTTTGAAATAAAAACACGAATAACAATATAAATTTTATATGCGCCATTCATAGAATTACGATTTATAAATAGAATACAACAAGGAGTAAATACAATTTATACAATACATTATCATAAATATTAAATATTCTCGTAACTTGATGGGTGACATACTTTGTCGAGAAAGCTGGTTGTAGCTTATCATATTTGCAATGGTAAAATGAAAATTTACCAAAATTAAAGCCCCATATCCCCAAAAGTGTCATTTTGAGTGATGTAACGGAGTTGAAACTAATTTTCTTGGATTTGCTTGGGGAAATTTTAGGGTTAAAACTAATTGCAATGAAGATTTTATTTCAATTGGTTTGGTCTATGTCGGCAGTTTGATACAACCAAAATGTATATAAACCCAAATTAAGTATGCGTAAGTTATGCAGTTTGATAGATCGACTTTCAAAATTAAAAACTGGCCTTTAAAAGAGAGTATATATGATCTGCAATCTAATATGTGAAAGCGTGGGTGGATAGTAGGAAGCTACAACGTTCTGCTCTCGCCTGCCTCTAGCGCTCGAGGCAGTTCTGTTCGAAGAAACTCCCTGAATTATCTCGATATGATGGAGGCTCATTTACGAAAAGGTCTCTCTTAAACGTTCTCATTCCCAGCAGAAACAATTCTATGTTACTTTAATTCCATAACAATATTTTTGTTCAGGTTTATTCATACTAATGGCAACTGAGTGTTTTTAAAGCTCCATAAAACATAAACGCTCCTCCCTACTACGTAAAATTTATAAACAAATCAAGTCCACCGATTTAATGAAGGTTATTGTTAGAATGAAAAGATTCAAATTTAATACCACTAGTAAGTGGTAACACAACTTCCAATATTTATCTTAACTTTTCCGAGACCTTTCAAAACCAGATTCCATCATCAAGCAACTTCACAAAAAAATTGTGTAATAATTTACCACTTGTAAATTATTACACAATTTCCAATATTTATTTCAATTTTCGCGAGACCTTTCGAAATCAGATTCCATCAGACAACTTTACAAATTAATATGGAAACTAATTTCGAAAAAACCTCTCATAAATAAAAATAAATATTTCAAACTCTATAATTATTTCAGTGGTATCAACAAAAATGTAAGTTATATTTTTAAAATATTTACTGCCACCTATTTTATAAATACGCCAATCAATGGGTAGACGTAAAAGATATACAAAACTGCAGTACAGGGAGTTTTTTTCCATATTTTTTAAAAATTTTGTCTTCTATAACTACATATTTTGAGATTAATTTCACCTACGAAAATAAAATATGGGTAACGAATCATAAACAAATCAAGTTCACCGATTTAATTAAGGTTAGTAAAATATTTTTGAAAAATGGAAAGATTTAAATATTTAATACCACTTGTAAATTATTACACAATTTCCAATATTTATTTCAATTTTCGCGAGACCTTTCGAAATCAGATTCCATCAGACAACTTTACAAATTAATATGGAAACTAATTTCGAAAAATCTCTCATAAATAAAAATAAATATTTCAAAATGTATAATTATTTCAGTGGTATTAACAAAAATGTAGTTATATTTTAAAATATTTACTGCCACCTATTTTATAAATACGCCAATCAATGGGTAGACGTAAAAGTAAACAAAACTACAATACAGAAAGTTTTTTTCCATTTTTCTTTAATTTTGTCTTGTATAACTACACATTTTGAGGTTAATTTCACCCTAAAAAAATAAAATATGGGTAACGTAAATAATTATGTAATCGGCTAAGATATAATTTGAAGATATAAAAAAACAATTAATTAATAACATTTATATATTACGTAATAATAATATCCAGAAATAGTTTAATCGTTATAAAAATATACATATGTTTCCTAAACAAACCCTTGGAAAACAGCAGTTACCAAACTAACAATAGGGAAGTAAGTTTAATTAGCACTTAAAATCATTTCTTGTCCGAATCCACTTATCTAGTACTTATCTCAAGACTTTCAACTACACAGTTCAACTATACAGCTAAATCTATTAATCTATGTAAAGTTTGTGCTGAACAGAATTACTGACAATCGTATAAACTTTTGTTCAGCACTTTATTGATGGAATAGTATTGAATTATATCCTTAAGCAATATCTTAAGCTATTAATAGGTTTAGCTCGTTTACATTTTCATAATTTGGGATTACAGAGAAGTAAATTAACAGGTGCACGAATTCTGTACAGTTAATTGTTAATCTCCCACTTAAACTTTATGGATGGCTCCATACGGATGAACACCTTTTGTACGTCTGGTATTCATGTAAAAGTGATCATAAATAGTGCAAAATTAATTAATTAAATTGAACTGATAAACTTGATGCTTCATGGCCTTTAACAAGTGTGTTTATAATTGTGTGGCAACATCCACATTATGGAGTTGAAGCAATATAAAATTATATCTTACTGCGAATGAAAACATTTAGGAGAGAGGTTTCCGTAAACGAGCCTCCATCATATCGAGATAATTCAGGGAGTTTCTTCGAACAGAACTGCCTCGAGCGCTAGAGACAGGCGAGAGCAGAACGTTGTAGCTTCCTCCCATCCACCCTCGCCTTCACATATTAGATTGGAGATCATCTGTACTCTCTTTTATAGGTCAGTCTTAATTTGGCATGATAATCTTCATTTCAAACAATATGCGTTCATTAAATTAACTGTTGAACTAAATAAATTGTGTTTATATACAGGTTGAACGCATCAAACCCCAACCATCGACTTAATTAATTCAAATAGAAACCAATTAGTTGTAACACTATATTTTATAACCCAAGGAACTCAGGAAAATTAATTTAAAATCCGTTATATGCCCTAAAACCATTTAATTGGGGAATAGGGGTTAATTTTCAGAGGCTTGACATGCAAAATTTAATTTTGAATATGTAATATCCCAACCTCCCAATACTGTGCCAGTTTTGTGACAGAGTAGTTTTCAAAGATTCAGAAACAATACTCTGAAGCTACCAGTAACTGTTTCAACATCTTCAAGCTGTTCAAGGAAAATATAAAAAATTCAACTTAAACTTACATTTATTGCATAAAACAATAGATGCTAGTTTAAATTAACTAAATAACTTAGATATAAATAGCTTAATGACAACACAACTTTAAATAATAACATTCAACATAAGATTAGTATGTATAAAAACATTACGGTTGCCTATAAAGTCGGTTTTACGGGCGAAGATTTTACGTGACAACGTCTTTTTCTCGGTAGAATATTTATTGATATGAATATTATTAAATTGCACAATAGGAACAAGGAATTGAATGAAAATAAGAATTGCACAACTTTTAACTATAGAAATATATTTGTTTACTAAAACATTGTACATAATTTGAAATTAATTAAAATTTGTTATTGTAAATGGTAAAGTTGAATAAAACATTTACTAAAATTGGAATTTGAAATTCTTGCTAAACACAGTTAAATTCTAACTCCGCGCGTGGTGATTGGTCGGTTTAGTTCGTTTGTTTGGTCGCACTGTTATGACAGGTTAGAGGTTATAATTTGTTATTTTAAATGTTTGACTAGCAATACGCGCTGTTTCTTCTCAATCGACTGAATTACGATTGATTGCAGAGTGATTTAAACTAATAATTTACTTAACACTATCAACATTTGTCAATAGTATGACATAACCTATAAACTCAGTTTCTCAACTTTTGTGTTAATCTAACAATTAATCAATCAATCATAGTTTACGATAATGAAATATCAGTGTAAAATTATTTACCTTTATTGTTGTAGTTGTTGTAAATGACGAATCTAAGCACTCCACATTTTCACGAATAAACATAGTTATCTGCTTTATCCCGTGCGGCGGACCCACAGTTATCTGATTTATCCCGTGCGGATCCCGTGCGGCGGACCCACTGGACGGGCATCGTAACTTTACCGGGCGTTACACTTTTTCATGAGTGACTCCGAGCCGCAACCTAATTTAAGACGTTGTCACGTCAATAAAGTAAAATAAAGCATAATGATAAATTAAATGTAACTAATTAAAAATTAATAATACGAGCAATTTAGCAAAGAACCATTCAAATAATTTATCGTATTTATCATCATTGACACATTTACGCCGAAGTACGCACCCGGTGACCCAGAACGCATTACACCACGCAACATTCCGCATTCGCTGCCCTGAAAAAACAAAAAAAAAATTGCCAAGATTTCTGATGACATGGGGAACGTACTCGTACGTTATAGCCGGCAGGCGATAACAGTGAAAGATTTATCGAAGAAATTGGAATGATGTATTAGGATGGATAAAAGTGGTGATTCTATACGAGTAGAGATACTTTAGTGAGGTTGAGATACACCAACATTATAAAAAAAATAATTCTTATTTAAAACGTGAATATAAAATATTATCAATGTAGCGTAGATAAAATATATTTGGCTCCTAAGACTACACTGAACTCCCTTACGTGCGTTTAGAGAATTTTTAAAATACATTTTTTTTATAGATTCACTTTTAAATGTATCTTTGCTCCTAAATGTACCCAAGATGTGTTATTGAGATTTTACACTATTGTTAAACAATCTAAAAGGTAGGTTTAAAACTAAAATTCATAAGGACTTTTAAACATTGAACCATTAACATTGTATGGCTAAAAATGGAATGTAGAATGGAGTAATGTTTAGAAATGTTACTAAGGGATAGAAATTAAGACAACCGCCAATTAATCGGTTTCATAAATACTTTGGCATTACCAGGTACTCGTATTGCAAAATAGCACACAATGTGAGTTCAGAATTATGGTTTTGTAAGATGGCTAGTCCTGTCATCATACCAAGCAGCCTTACCCTCGTCTCCTGGGACTTTTCCCTCCACATGCTCACCCCATCTCACCCGTTCCCTCCCCCAAGATGTCAAACACTCATAAAAGTTTGCCACAAAAGAACATAGCTCCATGGAAATCAGTCATTCCTTCCTTAAAAAAAGGTTTCTGTTTTCTAGGGTTTCTAATGGAAAACGTGACACGACGCTCACATGTAATTTTAATGATAGCCTGCTAACGAGAACACTGATGACACCAGTAGATAACAGCGAGGGTAACACACATTATAATGTTTTCATCACTAGACCGATGTGCCCGACTGTGTAGGGTACGCTTCTGATGGCACACGTGATACCACGCTCACATGTCATTGTAATGATAGCCTGCTAACGAAAACAGTGATGACAACAGTAGATAACATCGAGGGTAACACACATTATAATGGTTTCATTACTAGACTGATGTGCACCATTGTGTAGGGCGTTTCTGATGGCACACGTGACACCACGGTCACATGCCATTGTAATAGTAGCCTGCTAACGAAAACAGTGATGACAACAGTAGATAACATCGAGGGTAACACACATTATAATGGTTTCATTACTAGACTGATGTGCACCATTGTGTAGGGCGTTTCTGATGGCACACGTGATACTACGCTCACATGTCATTGTAACGATAGCCTGCTAACGAGAACACTGATGACACCAGTAGATAACAGCGAGGGTAACACACATTATAATGTTTTCATCACTAGACCGATGTGCCCGACTGTGTAGGGTACGCTTCTGATGGCACACGTGATACCACGCTCACATGTCATTGTAATGATAGCCTGCTAACGAAAACAGTGATGACAACAGTAGATAACATCGAGGGTAACACACATTATAATGGTTTCATTACTAGACTGATGTGCCCGACTGTGTAGGGTACGTTTCTGATGGCACACGTGACACCACGGTCACATGCCATTGTAATAGTAGCCTGCTAACGAAAACAGTGATGACACCAGTAGATAACAGCGAGGGTAACACACATTATAATGGTTTCATCACTAGACTGATGTGCACCATTGTGTAGGGCGTTTCTGATGGCACACGTGATACCACGCTCACATGTCATTGTAATGATAGCCTGCTAACGAAAACAGTGATGACACCAGCAGTTACGCTGGTGTCATACTCTCATGGTCTACATTACTGTGTTAAACTTTTTAAAAAAATGCGTAAATAAAAAAACCGTATTAATCATTCATAACAATTAAATAACCCTTTTTGTGAGCATAAATAAAAATAAATCCTATTTATTTCAAGAAATCTGTATCTTTATCAGGTTTACATTTCATATTTGACTCAGAAACGTTACTTTATTATCATGCATAAGTGTTTATGTGTATTGTATTATTTGCCATATATATCGTATTCTTTCATTGTGTAGTTTTAATAATGTTAAACAAATTTAGTAATCTTTGATTCGTACTAATTTTTTAATTATTTTTTTATAATTTTTTAGATAAAACTGTTACATTATCTAACACAAGAGTTCGCTTTATATTGATCAAATTGGAAACTCCAACATTTAACAATGTAATCTATCCCGTCACATAACTGTTATTGTTAGTGAACTCTCCATATATTTGAATGCCGGTAGTATCAGTAGGAATCGTAATAACAGTATACTCGTAGTTTAGAAATAATAATAAAGTAAGGGAGGATGCGGTTTCATTTATTGCAAAACAATATTTTGTCTTTGTATTTAACCAACAAACTTTTCAAACATTGGTTTAAAATACTTTTACGTTCTTTTGTGTTAAATTCAATATAAATTGTGTTCCTTTACAAAATTATACTACGCAGTATTTCTGTATCATTTGGACTATGAAGGGAAGTTTATAGACAATATATTATAAAAAAGAAAGATTTACTGCGATACGACTTTGACATTCTCAATCAACAAGGAGCCACAGCTATGCCACTTTATTAACCTTATTCAGCAATTCGTTAAATAACATCTACTGAACGCAAGGCTGGCGATCCCGACTTGATTGATTCTCGTCTGTCGAGCTGAGAGTAAAGCAATGGAGTGGAAACCGGACATGGACGTGATGCCAAATTGTGGGAGCCTTATTGGAGCCTTTCCCAGTCGTATTCTTCGATCAGTCGAAAAAGTATTGAACATACCAAAATTAACTAGGAAGCATTAGTAATCATTATTTATTTTACATCATTAACTCAACAAGTCGTAATAAATAGACGTAATAAATAACAATATTATACAAAATATAATATATCGCAATATATCGTTTAAAAGAAATTTTTTTAAAAACCCATTTTTAGCATAAAAAACAAAAAAATTTTTTTTTTGCGAATTGCTAATATTAAAAACATTAACATTCATGATAGGGATGCCAATTTTTATCCTTGTCTAAATGGTATTTTTCAATTATTGATAATAGAAGTATGTGAAAATTATGGTTAATAGTCCTATTAAAGTAAAGTTAATATAAAATAAATAATTTCTCCACATATGTATTAACTCTTGGAAATAAATTTATGAGAAAACATTTTTGCAATACTATAACATGTTTTACAACATAAAATATGTTTGAAGTAAAATCTTCCTTTCTAAGATAGAATTAAGGTACTACATTTTTAAATAATAAAAATGTGTAATGTATTTAAAAAGGCAACAGGGTGGAAAATAAGACTCACTGTTTGTTACTCATCCGAGCCAATTTTTCCACCGTACCTGAAAACAAAACAAACTGTCAGTAGGTCAGAGAAGATTTAAGTAAAGTACTCGTACATTTGCATAAGACAATTTGAATATGATTTAAAGCAATCTTAGTCTTAACCAATCTCACAATTATACCTAAATATTCTATTCATAGATGTTATAGAACTATTTAGTTTATTTAATTTTATCCTTCCCAACTCATTTCTTTTAAACAAAAATATATAATTAATTATTTGTTGTTGAATTATTGCACGAAATTTGATTATGTTATACACCAAATTCTACATTTTAATACACAAAAATCACATTTTATCTTTAAAATACGTGATTTTGGACTAGTGGCGCATACAATATTTATGGTTATAACACAACAACGTAGTGTTTAAAATAAAGCTTATATCAGTTTCTAACTCCATATCACTATATTACAAAATTACACATGACAATACTAATATACTTTTTATGTTTTGAGGCCACTATAGCTGTATTTTTCATATAAAATACTCGTATAACGAAGCAAACTGCATTTGCGTATGATCTTTTACGGTTAGATATTTGAATTTCTTTTAAGGTTTGGTTTTTACAATCAAAGAAGTAAGCCTAGATGGCTGAGTGTTAGCAAAGCCTGTAACTCAAGGTGCTGAAAAAGTCAATTCTGTCTGTCTCTCCACACGATATATCGATAACGAATTAACCTACAATTTGAAATGTTGCATTAACCGACATTTGTTTATAAGCAATACCGAGTTCAATGATAGTGTATGGATCTCCACGGGGTTTGACTGATATATGTTTGCGAATATTTTTACATTGGTCTTAAAGGGTCACCAATGTAAAATGACGGCAACGTTAAATCACAGAATAAATAAACAGTACAATCATATGGCATTTTAACATTTTCACATAGCAACGCCTGTTGCTTAATAAAATGAGACCCAGACTTACAATTTTGCATGTAATAGAAAGGACTGTATTACGCAACTCGAAAACCTGTTCCAACTACTTTATACACCCTTTCCTCATTGGTCTTATTTATCAATTCCGTATCAAACAATCCTCTGATATTTATAATAAAGTATAATATTATCAATGTAATATCCAAAAATTAAAATATTACAAATTTATTGTATTGATTGATTTTAAATGAATGAAGAACTTGTTGTTATGATGTTTTCTATTGCGCAAGAAAGTTGTTTCATGTTGTTCGTTCTGAAGCTTCAACTTGTACGGAAAGAACTGCCGAGCGTCTGTGGATTTAGGGTATTGGAAACTCAGTGGGGTGGCTAAAACGATTGGGAACGGTTATAACATTTCCGGGAACCGCTACATTAGAGAACAGTTCACTTCTTGCCTACGTCACGGTTCATGAAGAGTAGGAGTGGTTTAGTGTATGTACTCTCATTATTGTATCATAAGAGTTCCATAATAATATACTATAGGCTTTTTGAAAAATCATTAGATTTTCGCACTAATTAGCAGAGGAGATACAATCTGAGATTATTGTTATGTGTTTCTAAGACGACAGAATTTTTGAAAGGAAGTAAATAAAATATGTCCGTGATAATTGTAATTTCAACCATCCGAAAAGATATAGTATTATGAAAAAATATGAATATTAGTAGGGATAGTATGGTTTATTCAATTTTAAAAATAACAAAAAACCAAATAAAGATTTGTTAAAAAAAAATTAATTGAAGAAAATTCTTAATTGACAAAAAAAGAACTTTTGTATTACGAAACCTCCACAGATGTACTTTCCTACCAACTTTTTTCAGCGGTTTTGTTAAATAAAGGAATTATTTCTTACCCTGCGCAGGAAATCTAATGCCATAATATATTTTAGTTCGTTCTGAAAATTTACATTTTTATTGTAAAACGGTAGTATATATGGATTTTAATTTAGAAAAAGAATGAACATAATTATTAAAAAATAACAGAAGACAAATAATGCGGGTTTTGTAACAAGCAAAGTTTTAAATTACTCCTGAATAACTATCATATTTGAAGTGGTAATAAAGAGTTGATACACTTAATTTTCTACACGATACCTTATAAATAATTAAAAATTTAAACACAGGATTACGGTTAAATAGGAATAATAAAACAGTTAGTTGGAGTTGTATTCATTAAAGAGTAAAAACTCATACAGTCTCTCGCGTAAAATATAGGACTCGCTCATCATTGTTTTAGCTCACAACTGGCATTATCATTGAATCGTGTTGAAAACGAAACCAAACTAATCCATTACAGGTATGGATTAGGGTATACGCATATTGTTTACACTTTATTCTGTTATAACGCTAGTAAACAAACCTCAGATGAAAATTGAAAGGGCTATTACATACCTAAAATTACATATTACATGCATAATTATTGCACACCATTACATACACAGTATTATTTGGTTTTTTATTTTAAAACTCGTTGCTTATTTTTTTTTATTTACAAATTATATCAAGATCTCGGATCAAGTTTAATGAACATTCAAGGCCATTAGAACTGTAGGGGTTGTATGGAATCCACACCCACAAATGCTTATTGTAGTAATAAGGAGTACGAAAAGGAATATTTTTTGCGTGGGTCATTCCCTTATTTTAATTATTTTTATCCTTTTTCTTGCCATGTTCGTGAAATTTGTCAATATATTTTTGGGAAATCAGAAACGCAAAGAAACATTTTCACCTCGATTCCGCCCCTATAAATAGTTAAATACGTTAATCTTCAATGATTGCTATATGTTCCAAAATGGGCGGCACCTGGCATTAACGGGTTAGTTTTTTTTCAAATGAACTAAAAGTTATTAGGCTTACAACAAAGATACCCACATATACTTTGTTATGAGAAAACTAGTTTATGGCCACTTTATTTCTGAAACTGAGTCGAAACATTTTATTGACATAAAAATTGCATGAGAAAACCAGTCAATACAATTTAAAGTAATTTTACATAAAATTAATCACACTATGATTAATGAGAAACATAGTTTAGGTAAATTTAAAATTATATCTTACATCGGAAACATATCTTTAATGACTGTCAGGATCATGGACACTGACAAATGACCCATTAACGAGGAACATTTTTAACTTCTTCTGGTAAGTTTGTAACGCCAGAAGCAATCTGTACGAGAGATAAGCATGGATATGCGGTATTAAAATGTTATAACGAGCACGAATCGAGTATGCAGAAGACACTTTGTCACAGAGAAAATATCTGTATTAAAGAAATACATTAACTCATAATTATAAATAGTGGGAAATGAAAGTAGGTTAGCTTCATGACACATTATTTTACAATACGAGCTTCTACTCAGCCCGAAAATGTATCGAATATATTTTTTTGGAGACGGAAGATGTAATGTGTTTGGGTACTGCAACGACCCCATATAAGATGGAGATAGAAATTCTTGTATGCATACATTGAATGAAAAAATTTGCATTTCATAAATTATTTTGATTTTCTGTTTTCATAATATTGATATAAAATTATGAGATTGCTCACATGTGTCAGTGACACAATATATTACGTATTGTACCAGATAAGGTTTGAGAATCTTGAAATCAGTAAGCTTGGAAAAGCCTTATTGAAGTGAATAATAAGGTTTTTAAAAAGTAACACAATTAATTCTCTCTTCTTTCTGTGAGGGACTAGTGATTAAGACCTACAGTAGTTAGCTTTAATCTGTGTTAAGTGCATGTTCATTGTATTATATGTTGTATTTATTTAATTTCACTGTTACTTGTTAAATGTTATATATTATATTTTAATTTATTAGCACAATTTATTTATGTTCGCTCCATACTTGAATAATTATTGTTGTTGTTAATCTTTATTTTTATTTTTTGTTATGTTTTGGATATTTATAACTTGTTACATCTTTGAATACTAATTATTTATTATCAAATTTTGTATGATACCTGTTTTGTTACTTTATGTAGATTTTTCATCTGTTCGTATTAATTTTATTTTCCGCTGTATCTACTATCTATGTTTGTATTTGTAAATTGGCTGCTGCCGTTGGAAAATAAATAAATAAATTCAACTCGAAAACTCTTCATCGAAATTTACTTTTTTTTGATCAGTATCAAACAGTATAAGATAATTAAGTTTACATTACAAACAATAACAATCACAGAAAAATTGGTGCAGTTAAATATGTAGCATCTTATTTATAACACTGAATTAAGGTGTTTGAAACTAGTTAATGTGACCGCTATTGAAGAAACATTCCATTCTTTACGTTACTTAAAAATAAAACAATTGAGTATAAGAAAGCTTCTCCGTAGTATTCATATACATAATTTATGATGCTTCAGCATCATAAATTGAAAAAAAGAGATACAATGTTCTTACTAGCTTGTTTTGATAAATGTTGTTTTACTAATTAGTTATGCTTTGCCTGATACTAAATCCTAAAAGTATTATATACAATGTAATAATTACAGGTAAAAGATTTTATTTAAAAAAATATAAATAAGGTTTTATTTTAACACAGTAGGCACAAAGTTATAATCTAAATAAATTTACTCTAAATATAAAGTGGACACATATACCTAGTCATATGACAGCTAATAGCAACATAAATTAACACTAAAAATTATAAAAGCGCCTGTATAAATTAAACTGCTTAGTTAATATATAATAGTAAATGGCAACCTGGTAAGTAAAACAAATGGTTTAAACAGTAAGTGGGTTCCATGATAGACAAGAGCGGGTTCTGGCCACACAAAACATACGTCGATACTCACATAAGACTGTCACGTCCTTTAAAGTCAAACAACATTACTCTCAACCTACTTCCGTATCAAAAGACTTGTTGGAGTTCATATATTTATAGAAGTTGAGAAGAATTTTATGATCCCAGTTTATGCCATGCTCTATTTTTAAACTGTTTGATATACTACTAAAGAAAATATTCATTTTCTCAATATAATTCCCGGTAAATACGAAATATATAAAATGACATGTCTAGTATAGTAAATAAATGTGTTACAACATCAATACGTTTTTTATACTTAGTAATAAAAAATACATAATTTTAATTATTGACAATAAATTTAATATTACATTAAAAGAAACAAATACAACTACAAAACTTTTTTCCGCACATTTTAGATCGTACATTGAATCTAAAAGATATATTTAATTTGTCGTCTACATACACTTTTTGAGACTAAATACCTTAAATATAATTAACAAAATTTAGTTATATATGAACTAAAAGGTGTGAAAACGCTCTGTAATTAATAAAAGTGGAAACTTTTTAAATAAATCTTGTAGAAAATTTTAGATTGTAGATAATCACTTATTGTAATTATTTGGCTAATCCACCGGACTTAAACATGAAAGTTTTTATGTCGTGATTTACGAGGAAATTTAGAACTTGGAGGAGAAAGTACATAAATATTGGCGGTGAAAGTGACTTTAATGTTTATAACCTTAATATCCACTTATTTTCTGGACAAAGAAACTAAGAGTACAAGACATTGTACTAGGATAAATAATTTGAAAACAATTTTATAATAAATTGCGTGTAATGTTGAGAATAGTTATTTATCAATTAAGTACGCATAAAAATATTAAATTTCTGACTAACCCGTTCAATAATAAACATCAGGTTGATTTTATAATAGTTATATTATAAAATAATATAATAGTCCTGTAACAAAGGACTATTTGTTTGAAGTATTACTCGAAATTTTATAACATGCTCTATTGGCTCAGCTTAGCTATAGTTATTACTCGTAGGACTATACTAATTTATTCTGTGTCTGTCTGTATCAGTGTATCTGTCTTTCTGTCCGGACGATATCTCGAAAACGAACTAACCTATATACTAGAAAATTTGCATTAAGTTTCAAGAATATATGAGGAACACTGATTTAGATTATGGTGCATGTCTCTTCATGGGATTTTTCAGAGCTTTATTAGATATTTTTTGTTAGTCTTACAGATATCCATTATAGAAACGAGAAAATAGCTAAATAAAAAAAATTGTAAACAATCTGCGTACAATCATATGAGATTTTAAAATTGACACTTTTATTCCCAGAGTAAATAAATGTAACAGGCTCGAATCATTTTTACAATTTGGTGACAATATGTGACCTCAGTGAACTCTCAGGTTGTAGTACTCTTGCTAGCTTACCGGACATTTATTTAACCACTGCAATACAACGTAGCTTAATGTGCAAAAATGTAATGTACCACGTTTTACATTATATCTCAAGAAAGTTTTCATCAGTGCACTTTGAGTTTTGCATTTAAGTTCATTTATACATTAAACAACAATGTCCAACCATGGAACTAGGGCGTCATTGATGATTATCACTCAGTAGACTAACACAATTTCACTTTTGTCTGCCGGAGGGATGAAAACATTTATTTTCTATATTATTGCGTGCCTGTCTATCTGGCCACAGGGAATTTAGAGAATGAAATGAGATTACATGTATATACATGTAAAATGCCTGAAAACTTAGTAAAGCCTGTTATGAGACACGTGGTGTAGTGTGCATTTATTACCTTCTAGATAAAGGTACTTTATCGTTTTAAATTGAGACCTAATTATTACGTACACGTTTATAAAAGTAACTATATAGAAACTAAACTTAGATAGTTATTCTGAAATGTTAATATTCCCAAAATATGTTGGGATACAGATTTTTGGAGAAGTAACTGTTGATTATTAAGTGTGTTCAACTTCCAATAGCAGTAGTGTTGATTATTCAGTACAAAAATACTGGAAATTACCAATAACAGATGTCACAGCTCGCCCAGTCCCCTTCCCTAACCTTCTGCCCCCCTGATCCCCACAGGTAATCTACCACCCTCCATTTGCCAATATTCAAGGATAATTGCTGACGTTCACTTCCGCAGGGGATGGGGATAATCCCAACACCTTCCTCCACAATATAGATAGCATGCTGCGTTATCATTTCAGAAACACAAATCGTCATCTTTCGACACAGGTGTCTGTAATATAGCTTTCGGGACTCTTTTATCGCCTTTGCAGCTTCATATATTTTCTACGATTTTAAAATTGAGGCCCATAAAACAGTTTATACCACACTTTAACTTACAACTTTACCAACCCTCTTACTGCCCCTAATACGTCTTCACTGCAACAAATAAAAGTATCAAAAGCACCATCTCACGTCATATTTAGGAGATAATATTGTTCATGGATTCATTTGGGTTCAGCGTTTTGCCATGACTTATCTTTTAAGGGTCAAAATATATAAAAATGTTGCATCCAAAACTGCTTTACGCACATTAGTTATATTTACACATAATATTTAAAACTGAAGTAGATCTAATTCTTGTGAACTGAGTTCTCGTGACACTTATATTAGAACTTATGTTAAACCTATAAACAATTTAGTAAAGCTGAGGTATTTGGTATTAATTGTTCAGAAAAAAACGTACGAGTAAAATAAGAATACTTCGTAAAAAATACCTTCCATAAATGGTTTCTTAACAAATAATGGATATTAAAATCGAGGAAAACAGTATAACAACAATAATAAAAAATTATCCTGTATTTCATGTCTTAAACAAAATAACTACTATTATGTTATTTATGATTATTTTAGTTCAGTTCACCATTTGACCTTAGTGAATTAAAACTTAAAATATAACATTAAAAATCATACATTGGGATTAAAAGTCTAGAGTTTTATATAGGTTTCCGTCTTCCATCTTAAAACCGATCAACCGTAGAGGATCAAGAGGATCAGCGAGTCCCTCTTATTGTCTTTGGGAAAAGGGTTAGAATTAGTAGTTTCCCTACAGAATCCTTTAAACCTTTTTTATCATGCAGTTCGTAATAGACAATCGGCCAAAATAAATTAAAAATGTTTCAAGACGTGTCAGAGCTTTAAGAAAATTAACAAAACTTGGAGAACGTCTGAGAAATGAAAATGCCTATATTAACATTACAAAAAGGAAAGAATATTTAGTATATAAAATCATGTGTTTTATTAATTGAACACATTAAATGTGTACTGATTGAACAAAAAATGTCATACTTTCAAGTTTTATTTGACCTTTTCAGCGCTTATCGATTTAATTCTATAAAGGTTCCCGTGTATAATTTTTACAACTATGTAGGATTAGAATAGGCTTTAGATTCGTTACGTAGAATAAGATTAATTGTTATAATTTAAAATAGCCCAGTGCATTCACTATAGAAATCAATAAACTGGTTTATCAACATCAACCTCTGTCGTCCGATGAGGCGATCGTTCCTTATTGGTGGGCTAATATAGTCTAGTCTAGTATAGTATACAGAGTATAGTCTGTCTGTCAAAAAGAATGACTTCTGGACGCTTGCCCCCCAGTGTACCATTAGAGTCGTTCTGCACATGACATGATCGGTCACTCAACAAAGAACGGTAAGAACGGTACCTCGCCTCCTTGTTCCCCTGTTGGCAGTGGGTCGGTTTCGTTTTGGAGGTCCTCTAGGTTGTAACCCGTTAGTGTTCGATAGACAGATGGAATCCCTGTAATCACGTATTATCAGAGATGCCAAATCATGGCCCGTCTTTCATGGACATCGGTCGACCCCTTGGAAGCCATGAGGAACCTATGTTCCGCCCAGTGAGTCTGGTATGATGCGAGAACAACGTTAGTGAGTTAGCATCATTCCTGCTAAAACCCCCTTCTTATGATTACTATCAACCCCTACTTTCCATCTGCGTATTTTTCTCTGAAACTTATGTTATTGTTAACACGATAATATCAAAAACCTTTCAGAGTCCGGATGTAACTAGTTTTATTTTAGTCTTTAGTCTCTAAATAGGCATGGTCCTCCGAGTTTTAGGTCTATTTATTTTGATTTTTAATAATTGCATCCTGTAAACTCATTTATTTCTTCTCCGTGTTGTTTTATGGCGTAAAGTATTAGCGTATGTAATAAATTTCTGTTCCACCACTTTACCGTGAGATAGGCACGACATTGCTTGGTATTTATTTAAAATGATACAAGATGACAAACACCATTCAAGTAACTGTGTCCTACTGAGGGGCTTAAAAGAACCTCTTTTCAGCAAGAGATGAACGCTCGCCTCTGTCCTTGCCCACAATCTGGCAAACATCCACGGTTAGGATTTATCTCCGGCCGTAAACTTTACTTCACTTACGAGCTCAGCCTTCTTATTTGCTGGGTGTTGTTTACTCGACGCGGTCCCTCTTGGCTGGTTACTCTATCGCGATGTAATACTGTTGATGTCTCTTTAGCGAAACACGACTTTACTACTTTAGGTTGTGGACTTAAAAGACTGCTTTATGAAGAAAGTAATAACACTATGTATAAGGTAGGAGTACTCCACGACACGTACTGTGTGACAGGCTTCTCTGAGAATGCGTGCAAATTTCACGTCTGCAAAATAAATGACTTAATATGGCTTAAATGACTTAATATGTCTTAATATGGCACATGCTAAAATGTCACATAAGGTTACTTTTGATTATATGAGTTATAAAAGAGTTTATTGAATGTCGTAAATTGAGGCCCGGAAAAGTAAGTGCTCGAGCCGCCCTCTGTGTATTGAGAAGGACAAGTAACTCAGGTCGTAATTATTTCAACGGTATTAAGGACATGATAACTAATTTTATAATTCTCTTAGCACACCTTGTCCTTATTAATGATTTATTTCCTGTGTATGAATGATTTATCAACAATTGTTCTCAGTTCATACAGAAATTTACCTACGTCTACGATTTACCAGTTGACCTTGTGGTCAACCCATAACCCAAAGACAAATGAAAAAATGTTTTCAAACGCCCAGCCAAATATTTCGGCTCTTTTAAATTCCTTTCTGCCTAAGGTTTTAAGTATCATAGTGGTAGTTGGCTTTTTTGTCCCAATAAAGAAAATATATAACTCACATACGACTGAAGTCACTTCGTTCCAAAACAATCAGATACGACCGATTAAACTCTAATTTATTTACGTTTCCAGAGCAGAGTTTATGTTGTTGCACTGACCAAGGAAATAATCACATATGTGGTTTTGAAATCTAACTTATATTGAAAGGCGTCCATTTACGGTCTGCAACGTTTCTGGTGTTATAAAATATATATTTTTACTCCGATCAAACAAATATGTGCATACGTAAGCTTAAAGAGACTACTCTAGTCAAAATGTTTCTATTTCAGCCGCTTGCATTCTGCTTCTGATATAGAGGGAAGACTGTGCCAACCCTTTGCTTTTCCTTTAACGAAAGTAGAATTCTTAAGGGAGACAACCGGTTTCTTTAAACTTATACGCAAAACATTCAGATCTCTGTTCATCAAGGTGGATTTTAAAACACCGTTTAAATATAATTTTCAATCCATTAGATGGTTTATTCTTCACTGGTGTAATCTAAAATAAAAATTAGATAGAAACTTCGTCTTTTCAATATACTTGATCAAGCACATTTTCTAAAATTTAAATGTTAACCAATATTTTTGCCACTTTGGTGAACTTCAGCTGCAGTGTAAACAGCTTTTTAGGGTCAGTTAACTTTGGATTACATGTCGTAAGTATTATAATTATTTCCCAGAATTAATAAATATTCGGAGAAACTTTTCCAATGTTTCTCACCTTTAAAACCTTCCCGAGTTTTATTGAAAATAATAAAAGTTGTTACATTTTATTTTATTTCTTTAGAGATTTTTTTAATATATATTTAATTATTTTTTTATAAGATAATTAAATTTTGTTTAAGTAATACATTGAGGTCCGTATCACGTAATAACCTTTTAGATGTTCCAACAACGGAAAGAGCTGTACGCAAAGTGAATTTTTAAACAAAATGTATTCCAAAATGTAAATTCTATTCTACCTCTTCTCAGAATTAGCGAAATTCTGAAAATGCTCACCAAGAAGAAGAGAGATCCAACCTTAAGATGCGTCGGTACACAGGATCCAACTCGAGTGACCCTTTTTGCTATATCCACACAAGAGCCTCCTATCCAGATCAAATAGTCTAACATCCAGTTCAAACAGCAAACTGTTTATTAGCCGATACAGGTCACTTGGTTTTTCTCAAGAGCTTACCAGTGAAACTGATGTCAGATAGAATTTACACTAACACGTGTTAGGCAGTTTTTAAAACTCCAAAACTGGTAAGGGGGTTTAAGACGCGCTTCGGTCGTACAAAATTATAATTTTTGATTGATCAAAATCTCGATCAGTAACTAAACAGCTTCCATGAACGTTGCACAGAGCTTGTAAAGTCATGAGTTTATTTTGAATCTGAGATATTTTGAGCAGTTTGTATGATTTGTAATGCATTCGTAACAAAACTAAAATAATAAGTATAAATAAGTTAAAGAAGAGAGAGCATTGGGAGTGCCGATGGCGAGCGGACTAAGATGATGGACTTTAAATCTGAGTTAGAGATAGTGAATCCAGTATGTGACCCTTGCACCTTTTATCAGAATCGTCGACCTTGTACTGCACCGACTTTCCTCCTTTGTTTGAAACGATCCTCACACAGGCCAGTGACCCACGAAGACGGGCAGAATAAGGCTTAAAAGGGGATCGTCGGCATCTCCATTTTTTATTTATTTTTTTAAAAGCAGACCCGTTATTATTCACATTTGTGTAGTAGTGTTGGTCTGGGTATCAATCCAATGTGGCTTTTCCAAATTCTAAGTACTTATGAAGTAGAATGGTAAAATACTTAGGAAGTCACATCGACCAAATTCGTATTTAATAAAATTTTATATGGAAGTGTGTAGTTGATAGTACTTTATGGTCATCTCAGAGGAATCCTGGAACTCAACTCAGAGTGGAATTACCTTAAAGCTCTCTAAAAAAATATTGAAAAACAAAAACACTAAAGAGAAATGTGATTGTACTAACATTCCAAATCCAAGTCGTAGTCAAATCATTTATCACCAGTAAACCACTAACACACTTGTTTTCGACATCAAATGTGAGGTAAAGCGCTCTCTTGGGATCGTTAACTGTTTAAACGACAGGGTAAATTGATGATATCCTTCGGTTGTTAAAAGTTTCCAGACAAGTCAAGACTTGCACACGTGCCACAACTTAACTTGGACGACAGCGAAGTTCCTGTCTGAAAGTTCACTTTGACCTCCTCAATGTTCCCTTGCGGTTGGGACTGGAACCGACCACATCACTGGAACTTGTAAACTCGCCAGTGTGTGACCCCTACCACTGCCACTCTATCTCTGCCGAGCGACGCAAGGGACTTTACCCGGTGGGAAAAATACACAAGATATGTTTGAGTATATCTATCAGAAAAACCCTAACATTAACTACTCACCATGTTCTGATATATGTCTGTCTGTCCGTATGATGTCTCGAGAACGAACTGTCTTGAAATTTATCATGAAGCTTATATATTTAAGGAACATCGAGTTTGATGAAGTTCCATGTTACTCCATGATATTTGGCTGAGCACGTCTGTAGCCTAGCTATCCTCAGAATATCTCGATTTCATCGATATAGTTTACATTTTGCATTGCAATTTATTTCGCTGGGTGTCATTGACGCTTATCACTCAGTACGCTAGTGAAATATCTTGACTGTCTGAGGCTTATACAATTTTTTTGTCTGATTTTCTATCTGAGATCTCGAGAATGATTGTGAGTTATATCACTCAGTAGGCTAGTGAAATATCTTGACTGTCTGAGGCTTATACAATTTTTTTTGTCTGATTTTCTATCTGAGATCTCGAGAATGATTGTGAGTTATATCACTTCAGTAGGCTAGTGAAATATCTTGTCTGTCTGAGGCTTATACAATATTTTTGTCTGATTTTCTATCTGAGATCTCGAGAATGATTGTGAGTTATATCACTCAGTAGGCTAGTGAAATATCTTGTCTGTCTGAGGCTTATACAATTTTTTTTGTCTGATTTTCTATCTGAGATCTCGAGAATGATTGTGAGTTATATCACTCAGTAGGCTAGTGAAATAATCTTGTCTGTCTGAGGCTTATACAATTTTTTTTGTCTGATTTTCTATCTGAGATCTCGAGAATGATTGTGAGTTATATCACTCAGTAGGCTAGTGAAATATCTTGTCTGTCTGAGGCTTATACAATTTTTTTTTGTCTGATTTTCTATCTGAGATCTCGAGAATGATTGTGAGTTATATCACTCAGTAGGCTAGTGAAATATCTTGTCTGTCTGAGGCTTATACAATTTTTGTCTGATTTTCTATCTGAGATCTCGAGAATGATTGTGAGTTATATCACTCAGTAGGCTAGTGAAATATCTTGTCTGTGATCTCTTTTTGTCTGATTTTCTATCTGAGATCTCGAGAATGAAATATCTTGTCTGTCTGAGGCTTATATTTTTTTGTCTGATTTCTATCTGAGATCTCGAGAATGATTGAGTGAGTTATATGAGTAGGCTAGTGAAATATCTTGTCTGTCTGAGGCTTATACAATTTTTTTGTCTGATTTTCTATCTGAGATCTCGAGAATGATTGTGAGTTATATCACTCAGTAGGCTAGTGAAATATCTTGTCTGTCTGAGGCTTATACAATTTTTTTGTCTGATTTTCTATCTGAGATCTCGAGAATGATTGTGAGTTATATCACTCAGTAGGCTAGTGAAATATCTTGTCTGTCTGAGGCTTATACAATTTTTTTTGTCTGATTTTCTATCTGAGATCTCGAGAATGATTGTGAGTTATATCACTCAGTAGGCTAGTGAAATATCTTGTCTGTCTGAGGCTTATACAATTTTTTTTGTCTGATTTTCTATCTGAGATCTCGAGAATGATTGTGAGTTATATCACTCAGTAGGCTAGTGAAATATCTTGTCTGTCTGAGGCTTATACAATTTTTTTTGTCCGATTTTCTATCTGAGATCTCGAGAATGATTGTGAGTTATATCACTCAGTAGGCTAGTGAAATATCTTGTCTGTCTGAGGCTTATACAATTTTTTTTGTCTGATTTTCTATCTGAGATCTCGAGAATGATTGTGAGTTATATCACTCAGTAGGCTAGTGAAATATCTTGTCTGTCTGAGGCTTATACAATTTTTTTTGTCCGATTTTCTATCTGAGATCTCGAGAATGATTGTGAGTTATATCACTCAGTAGGCTAGTGAAATATCTTGTCTGTCTGAGGCTTATACAATTTTTTTTGTCTGATTTTCTATCTGAGATCTCGAGAATGATTGTGAGTTATATCACTCAGTAGGCTAGTGAAATATCTTGTCTGTCTGAGGCTTATACAATTTTTTTTGTCTGATTTTCTATCTGAGATCTCGAGAATGATTGTGAGTTATATCACTCAGTAGGCTAGTGAAATATCTTGTCTGTCTGAGGCTTATACAATTTTTTTTGTCTGATTTTCTATCTGAGATCTCGAGAATGATTGTGAGTTATATCACTCAGTAGGCTAGTGAAATATCTTGTCTGTCTGAGGCTTATACAATTTTTTTGTCTGATTTTCTATCTGAGATCTCGAGAATGATTGTGAGTTATATCACTCAGTAGGCTAGTGAAATATCTTGTCTGTCTGAGGCTTATACAATATTTTTTTGTCTGATTTTCTATCTGAGATCTCGAGAATGATTGTGAGTTATATCACTCAGTAGTAGGCTAGTGAAATATCTTGTCTGTCTGAGGCTTATACAATTTTTTTGTCTGATTTTCTATCTGAGATCTCGAGAATGATTGTGAGTTATATACTTGAAATTTCGTACGCAGTAAATACTTCGGCGAAAACTGTTATTTTCCTTGCATATTGCTACAAACAGTTATCAAAGTAAACTGATAATATAAGAGGATTCACTAACCTTTCAGTCTTATTAGTGAATTCCCAACATCTAAATGTTACCTTTACACTCAATATGAGTGTACTTAAGAAAAGAGTGACTAAGAGTGAAAGTTTCTAGATTTTCTTTTAAAATTATGTATGTAGGACTTTCATTACTTAATAAATGTATTAATGCACTTAAATTTGATTTTCTTTATTCAAATTTAGATTTAATAGTGTAAAATATACGAGCAGATCTTACAAGTTTTGATTTAAACTTTCTGACGAAACAACATTCAATGTAACCATTTTACATTTGCAATCGTCTGAAAGATGAGTTGTAGAAAGACAGTGTTGTCATCCCCAAGACGTACATCCCCTCGTCCCCGGGGATCCTCTCCTCCCCACAATGTCAAAGTCCCGTCACCAAGTAAAACGCCTGGAAGAATCTTCTCATCTACTCCGTATAAAAATGTGTAAAACATAGACTCAAGCAGATTAGTGAGTTTTTTTTGTATAACCTATTGTTAAATATAAAACATTTATTTAATTTATACATATAAAATGGACTGTATAGCATTATATTGTATCATTAGAGAATATTTTAAAAGTAAAATTGAACAAAAGGAATACTTAATACAAAAACGTTAACAAATAAATGAATGCAGTCTGTTACTTTGTTTCTTGCCGTGCAAAATGAGCAAATATTCGTATTGTAACTAAGCAATATTTACTACATTGTGATATTTTGGAATATTGACACAATTAACAGTGTTATTTTCTGACCTGACCGACGCTTCTTATTACTGTAAACTTAATTATAATGCTTGCCGCATACAAAACGATTATTATATTTAATACAACTTAAGGAGACATGCTTAGTGACTAAAAGGTATTTTGGAATATCTTAAAGATATTTCTAAGATAACCAAAAATTTCTAAGATATATCTGGGATAATTAGAACAGATAACAGCCGGTGGTCACGGATAACAAAAGGTCACTGATAACAGCCGATGGTCAAACAAAAGGTCAATGATAACAGCCGGTGGTCACTGATAACAGCAGATAGTCGCTGATAACAAAGATCACTGATAACAGCCGGAGTATATCTAGGATAACTATATGTTTCTAGGGTAAATAGAAAGTATATTTAGGATAACTAGAAGGTGTATCTATCTTAAATATAAGTATATTTAGGATAAGTAGAAAGTTTATATAGAACAACTAAGAGTATATCTAGGCTAACTAGAAGAAATATCTAGGGTGTGTAGAAAATGACTGGAGGTCACATGCTAGAATAATGAATGTCTACAGGAAGAATTGAACCAGGAGCGCGTCTATATGCTCCTGGGTGCACAGTAAAGGGATAGATAAGAAAACCTTATGAAAAGGCCTCGAAGCATTCTTAAAATAAGGGATTGGAAAATATTCTCCTCACTGAAATCGTTTATGACGGATATCTAAGCATAAAGTCTTTTTATTGCTGTTCAGTAATAAAAAGAATCTCAGACGCATCAAGAATACTTGTAAATATTCCAAGCCGTATGTCTTAATACATTTGAGACTTTATTAATTATTAATTGTACTTTTAAAGTCTATACGGAGATCCTAGCTCAAAGGCCATAACCGTAAGTAACTAACTATAAGTTAATATGATAGCATCATGTTAATCATGCTTCAAATGTCGACACAGTTGGAATACCCCCCCCCCCTAAGGGTAGTGACAATCGCCATTCTTTAGTGATTCATACGAATTAACAAAAATGGGTGTATTTAATAACTAAGAAAAGTTCCCATTAAAATATTCAGGCTAGTGGAGCGGAGCACTGAAGTGAGATACCATAAGTTTTCAGAGTCCGCATATTTTAGTGTGTTGTTTAGTATAATACGTTTTGTAGCCTATATTAGTTACAGTAAAAATTATTTCAATATAGGGATACCTGGGGGTAGCACTGAAATCGAAGAACGAATCCAATTCTCAGGATGTATTTAAAAAGTAACTATGAGTAAAAACAAAATTTATCACATAAAGTTTAACATTTTAAGACATTATTTGTGTAATAGTAATATCAGGTGAAATCCTCTCAATCAATATTACTAAATACAGTATTTAAAACTCAACCACCCAGTAATTGGTTAAGACAGATCATGTGTAGCGAATGTGCTCGCACAACGTCAGTGTATTTCAGCTCACATGTATAGGACGTGCTGCATACCTAAGTTTTTATGCATTACTAGTTGTTTGATTTGTCTTAGTTACTGGTAAAACGATAAAGAACAAATATTTAATACGGCTATATGTAGTGGTAGTTACATAGTATGTACTTTTCAGCCTTGGTATGTAGGATTTTTCTGTTGTGTGTGAAAGCAATTGTAACGAATCAAAACCGAGAACATGAACCTCAGTCACTTAAAAACACAATAGTATATAAAAATACGTTATAAAAGTTTAATGTAGTAATATTAAATTTTCACTAAAGTTATAAAGTCCAGCGGGGCGAAGCTCTAAGGTAAGAATATCTTAATCAGGTAACACAGTATTTTCGTGAGTGTCTACGTTATGGACGGAATTATCAATCGAAATTCGTGTTTCTAGGTTTAGAGATCCCACACAGAAACAACCCACCGGTTTGAAGGACCGATTGCAATATTTATAATCGTTAAATTAATATAATTCCGAATGTATTCATTCAAAAAGTGCCTTCAGTACATGTACTTCAGAATGTGATGCTCATTTGTTTTATTAAAATAAATAAAAAGGTATGCAGTAGGTATAACTTTTACAGATACAAAGAAATACAAGTCGAAAATGATAAATACAAGTGGGTTAGCCAGTCAAGGTTTTTTTAAATATATTTTGATACCTGGGCCACATGAAGATGGCTATTATACTTCATTATAACATAAATAATAATGTACCGGTAATGTGTAATGTACATTATAATAACTTCATTATAATGTAAATAATGTAGTTATAATCATTCTGCTGAATCGCGGTAGGAAGTAGGCTCTATGTTTACTAGACGCGGTACGTGGACATTATTTTGTTGGTTTGACCTCTCCAGCTGTTAGAGATGTCAACGGTGATAGGTTCCCGAGCCGGTCGCGGTTGGTTTGAAGAGAGAGGGGTAGTCTTCAAGTCGAGTGCAGAGCGTCTACACGTGCAGTTCAGAAGCCATAGTACTTCCTCTATTCCTATACATTTGGGATATAGAGTTAATTTTTACCCGGTGTGTTTTAAGTCAAGTTTTAAATTTCTTTTTTTCCCTTTAGTGCGTAATAGTTTTTCAGCCTCCATAGTCTTCAAAGTAGTAAGTCCAGTACCAGCGTTCAGTTTAACATCTTTTGTTTTATACTGTTGTGTTAAGTTTTCTAAATTTTGCCATATAACAGAGCCTGATAATTAATTCAACTTTTGAAGTATTGTAAATTAGATTTTGATCCTAAAGTTTACATCAAGCATTGTGTAATTTTGATTTTGAATATTTTGAGAAGAGAACTTTTTATTTTATTTTGTTAATTTAAACCTTTTTGGTGAAGTATACCTTTTTAGTTTCATTTTTAATTTTGATCAGACTCTAAATTAGATTTGAGCGATTGAGAGAAATTTTGAAGAAAAGCAAATCAAGATTTTGTAAAACTTTGTTAAAGTTTGAGTGAAATTTAAAATTCGGAATAAATTAAGTATTTCCGAAAAGTTGTTCTGATTTATAGAAAATTAGCTCCAGACTTTATAAATAATATGTACTATAATAACGGTATAATAATATAGGGTTGTATTATAACTCTATTAACCTTCATATGGTATTCCAACTACTTATAATGGCAATCTCTTTAAAAAGTCTTAACTTACTGGACATGCAGCTTAATTCTAAAACAATTCTCCAAAGTCCTACTCGATTAATAATAGAAGGACAAACAGTGATAGTTAATACAGGCTACTATATTGAAGTATAACGTGCTCTGAATGTACTCTATAATCCTCTGTTGTTCTTCGTGTCACTATAATGACACGGGATCGTCAAAGTAACGATACTAACGAGGTCGATGATGACATGAGCTCGTCACCCCGCCATCGCTCTCAATCACTCTCATGATTACACCCCGGCCAACCACAATCAGGCCAAACTACTAATAAAACCGCGCTTAACTCATTTTGTCATGGTATATTCAACCTTTTACCTGATTTATTTAGAACTTTCAAAATTTCTTTCACTAATTCTCTGTAGGGTAGTAAAGCTAAAATTGATGACATAAAAGGAGGGAGTTTCAAATAATTATTCAACTAAATGCTCGAGTAAGGTACACGGTGTAGCTTTTCACGGAACTTAGGGGTACCTTTATTGAGTAAGACATCGATCGTCAGCCGAAATCAGGCCGAACTACTCATAAAAAATCACGCTTTGCTCATTTTTGTCGTGGTGTCTTTATCCCGTTACCTGAATTATTTAGAATTTCAAAATTTCTTTCACTGTTTCTTTTTAGGGCAGTAAAGCTAAAATGGATACTATAAAATGAGTGAGTTTCAAATAAGTATTCAATAAGTACTCGAGTAAGTACACGGCGTAGCTTCTCACGGAACTTAGGAGTACATTTATTGAGTAAGGCATTGATCATCAGCCGCGCTATTTTTGGTCTAGCTCAAATTGGGAGGGTATCAAAGTGACTAAAAATAGGAAAAAATTTATTTTTTATGATTTTTATCTACCTCAATATATTTAAAAACGGTAAGAAATAATTAATAGTTACATAATTCGATAATCTCTTTATTCACCCTAAGTAAGTACACGGCGTAGCTTTTCACGGAACTTAGGAATACATTTATTGATCATCAGCCGCGCTAATTTTGGTCTAGCTCAAATTGGGAGGGTATCAAAGGGACTAAAAATATGAAAAATTTATTTTTTATGATTTTTATCTACCTCAATATATTTCAAAACGGCAAGAAATAATTAATAGTTACAGAATTCGATAATCTCTTTATTCACCCTAAGTAAGTACACGGCGTAGCTTTTCACGGAACTTAGGAGTACATTTATTGAGTACGGCATTGATCATCAGCCGCGCTAATTTTGGTCGAGCTCAAATTGGGAGGGTATCAAAGGGACTAAAAATATGAAAAATTTATTTTTTATGATTTTTATCTACCTCAATATATTGAAAAACGGTAAGAAATAATTAATAGTTACATAATTCGATAATCTCTTTATTCACCCTGCCATTGTTTAGGCCAATAATCCACAAAAAAGTTATTTCATCTTTATGACGATTAGATAAAGTAACTAAATGTAGCCACATTAAGCTTTATTTTATATAGTTTTCTGACGCTGATACAATATTTATTTACGTAATTGAAGGTTGGGTTTAAGTATGCCGTTAAGAAAAATATCAAATGAGAAACAGAAAAACTAACATTAAAAAACATGTGTAAACATTTATGTACGATATCTGGAGAAAAATTTTGACCTTCGGTATTTAAATTTGACCCTGCCGTTCCATGAATATACAAACAAAGTTCTTATTGATATTGTGGTCGATGATAATCCAAGATATCCTGGTTAATTACTATGTGATAATTATTCACCATGTTAGTTAATTAGATGAAAGTGAATCAACCGCATTTTAAAAGAAATTATGTTTATTTGGAACGCTTATATGTATTTTTGTGGGATATAATCGTTAAATAAGTAATGGAATATACAGTTTGAAGATTTTAAATGGTCATTGTAACATTATTAATTTAGAACAAAATTTTGTAATTTTGGAAATTCCATATTAGCTTTCAAAAAGAAGTTGAAGGCTTCTCAAGTGCTTTATCCATTACAAAACCAGAAAATAAACTAACTAAATTCGATTTCGGTCTTTATTTACTGAGTAAAATGCAATTGTGTAAATGTGCAAGACTATCTTAATTACAAGATGTTGGGCGTGCTAACTGAAATTAAAGTAATACACAGTGAATTACAAACAATTTGAAGAAGGTCATAGAAAGCAAAAATATTACAGATTAAAAACCATTACAAAAATAGAAAATAAACTAACTAAATTCGATTTCGGTCTTTATTTACTGAGTAAAATGCAATTGTGTAAATGTGCAAGACTATCTTAATTACAAGATGTTGGGCGTGCTAACTGAAATTAAAGTAATGCACAGTGAATTACAAACAATTTGAAGAAGGTCATAGAAAGCAAAAATATTACAGATTAAAAACAACAATGAGAGTGGATCGTTTACGTAACGGAGATGACATAACAGGTGTGGGGAAGGGGTAGGAAAAGGGCGCAAGGAGGGGGTGGATTATTACACGTATTTAATCCACACTCAATCCTTTCCTTCACAGTTGGTGTCAAGATTATCTGGAACGACATTTTATAGAGCAGAACGCCATGAGAGATGTTACCTATTGCGTTATATAATTTATATTACATATTCAACATCTACTCGCCAAAACGTGTAACGTTAAGAATCATTTAGCTAGGCGGCTAGGATGTATAAAATTATTCTTTTGGTATGTTTAAACAGTTATTTACACGACAGGATACCGTAAGAAATAATTTTAATATTTGGTACTAAGATAACGACTCTTATGAATCCTTTATTTTTTTACGTAGCTGAGTAAGACACCCTCTTCCAGTATAAGTATGGTGGTATTCGTAATTAAATTGGCCTGACTCAGCCAAGAAACAAAGCTTATTCCCACTAGCTGTATCCGTAAGTATTAATTTTAGATGTAATAAGTAGATGAAACTCCTTGCAAAAATATTAATTAACGTACTGTACAATAGATTATATACAGTCTGTATTTGTGTTTAATTATTAAAGCCAGTAGTGTAGTTTCACAAGGTTTGAAGCAACTTTTAAAAAAATATATTTTTATAAGGATTCGTGGTCAACATTCTTGGCAGAACTCATTTCGTGGCCAACATTCGTATTCAAAATTTCGAGACTACCAGCTTGCATGCTATAGTGGAGTCAAGTTAAAAGAAATATTTTATTATGAAATTTATTCGGGAACTTTACGTTTACATAAAGGACTATATGACTATGTTTTGTTTCTTTAATGCTGTGTAATTAAGTCAGTCAGCGATTCGTCCCAGACAATTGTCAGCTCTAAGATTAAGATTTATTTACTGGTGCAAACTCCCTGTACCTCGATATCCCACTAATATTATAAATGCGAAAGTTTGAATGTTTGGATATTTGGAGGTTTGTCCTCTAATCACGCTGAAACTGCTATACGGATTGTGCTGAAATTTGGAACAGGTATAGCTTTTGGTCTGAATTAACATTTAGAGTGCTTTTTACCACCCATAACACATTAATTTCACCAAAGTCGAATTCAAATTGAAAAATTAGTTTGTTACATTCGAATGTTATAAGAACGAAACGTAATAACGTTTCATAATTCAAATTAAACTGGCACTAAACAGCTGTTGTCAGCTATAATTCGAAAAACTTTCTGAAACATCTGTTTACATTGCTAATGAAAATAAAAATATAATGGCGGGCGACTTATTATGCCAAAACACCGGGGGTGAATTTAAACGACCAGAACAGACCCATATTGACCGCAGCAACTTTTTAGTTGTACGATACACTTTCGTCATTGGGATAAAAAGGCTAACTCTTATTGTTACTGAAGCCATCGAAGAACTTCAATAAATTATCATGGAATGTGGGAGGGAAATACTAATCTTATAAAAACTGTTTCACTTTACGACTTTAGGATCCCAAACCTCTGTTCTCTAAACTTAAATCTAAATTGGATCCGGAGATTGGAATAGCTTTGAGTGACTATAGATTTTCTCTAGACTGTTTATTATGTCATAGAAAAAGAATACATAGGTATATTGTCCAGTTTTTTTAACAGAAAATTGCGTGCGAAGCCGCGGGTAACTGCTAGTAATACATAAAAATATACGGTGTATACATTCTAAGAGGCGAGTGACTATTTCAATTGAATGATCACTAATTTTATTTTTCATGAAATCGTATATTGAAATCGGAGGATATCTAAAGAGCTAGAAAAATATGAAACGATGACTTTTTCTTTGATCATATTTTTTATAGCTTGAAATACTTAAAGACGACCATCAGACATATAAATAGCTACATCCTCGTGTGGATAAAAACTGATTAAACTAGATTAAAAGACTGAAGGTCGCCCTTTCAGGGTCTGTATATGGTTACCTGCCACCGAGTTAATATTGCATATGTGTCCAACCGTCGGTTTGTGTCAGTGTGAAAACTCGTTTCATATTTAACAATTTTGATACCCTTCCATTTCGTCCTCTACCATAAATAGCGTGGCTCATAACCCATTTATTTCGTGGGGGAAATGTATTTATCAATTACAAGACAATCCAAGTTAAAGCTTCTACAATATTGGCTCCTGCACTAAAAGTGTGACTAGATTTTTTGGCTCTTTTTAAGAAGATCTGAATTCGTTTGTGTTGCATCAGGTATTCAACAAAAATGGTAATATTAGATCTGGCCGTTGGATCGTTCTGCAAACTGTTGACTCATTATATTTTGAGTGACCCGTTTACAAACTTGGCTGTACACTTGAAAAATTTAATTTTAAGTTATAACAATACGTATTAATACGTCGTTATGTACGTGATTTAATATTTCGTCTATTGGACGGAGCAATTTTATTTATATTGCCGAGTAGGTTTGTCTCGGATATCCTGAAAAAACGTTAATGAAAATGTTTATTTGATTGTAGAATTCTAAATGAAAACATGCGATGCACACAGTGGAACAGTAATTAAATCAATATTTTCAGTTGGTCTCACAAAGCAACTTCCTATGCAGTAACGTAAGTGCTCTGTTAAATAAACAAAAATTAATAACATTTGAAGTGTGCTATTTACTTTTTTGAAGAGTTTATGTTACGAAAGTAGAAATGAGAAGGTATAGTATTAATATATATTCCACATTCAGAAGTGGAGAAAAATATGAAAGTGAATTATAATCCAATCTACGCAACGGAGAGGAATTTACAAACATTAAAAGGATTTTACGAAAAATTATTAGATACTTGCAACAGTAATTTGAAAAAAATTGTATTTATTTTTCCTCGACACGCTTAGGAAGAGGAAGGAAGAGAGGGGAGCCCAAAGGTCCCGAGGGCGAAGACAACCCTCGCAGTCATCACGATATATTAAATCATGAAAATAAATCTCTTTAATTTACACAGTTTGCTCAACAAATCTACAACGAGATGGAATTTATTGGTTCTGATTTTCTCTCTGATTCCCCGCCAAACACATGCATTATTCAAGGGAAGAGTTGATCACTATGCCTATCCTGAGAAGTCAATGCCTAAAAAGTACTGAACTACAATCTAAGAAGAAACACGATGTATTGAGAGAAATACTTTTAATGAATGATTACACTTTATACTGATATTAATTTTTTGCGATAGCTGTATGGTTGGAATGTAAGTATTAAAAAAATTCTATCCACCGTACATTATTTATACAGATTCAACTGGTAAGTAATCGATATAACCTAATAAATAAACGTTCAAGTAACACTTAAAAAGCTTACACAACAGTTTTAAATACACACATTTCTTAGCCGCGTCCGTACAGTCAAAGTCCATAGTCAAGTTATCCTTCAAAACCCCGTTAAGTTTGAGTTTTTATAGTTAAAACTCAGTTTATTTTTCCTTTGTTTAAAGTTTGATATTCACGATGGATGGTTTAAAAGGAATAGTAGGATTTTATCACTCGTCATTACATTTATACTTTTAGTACAAAGATGGAAAATGTCCCAAATTCTACAGTTTATTAATTTTGTGGCTTTCACAAAAGAAAAATACACTGCTTGTTAACCATCCTCGCATATTGTATGTCCAAAGAACATAATAAAACACGAAATTCTCTCCAGAAAAAAAGGTTGTGTACGACACGATACTGATGGCTATATGCCATATAAGTGTAATCAGTGACTACTGATATAAGAGCGTATAATCAATAACTGAGAGAGAATAACGTGTAATCGGTGACTGCTGATATAAGAGCGTATAATCAATAACTGAGAGAGAATAACGTGTAATCGGTGACTGCTGATATAAGAGCGTATAATCAATAACTCCGAGAGAATAACGTGTAATCGGTGACTGCTGATATAAGAGCGTATAATCAATAACTGAGAGAGAATAACGTGTAATCGGTGACTGCTGATAGAAGACCGTATAATCAATGACTACTAGAGAGAATAATGTGATATCAATGCCTGCTCATAGAAGAGCGTGTAATGAATAACTGAGAGAGAATAACGTGTAATCGGTGACTACTGAGAGAAGAACGTGTAATCAGTGACTGTTGATATAAGAGCGTATAATAAATAACAGAGAGAATAACGTGTAATCAGTGACTACTGAGAGAAGAACGTGTAATCAGTGACTGCTGATATAAGAGCGTATAATCAATAACTGAGAGAGAATTAACGTGTAATCGGTGACTACTGAGAGAAGAAATGTAATCAGTGACTGCTGATATAAGAGCGTATAATCAATAACTGAGAGAGAATAACGTGTAATCGGTGACTGCTGATATAAGAGCGTATAATCAATAACTGAAAGAGAATAACGTGTAATCGGTGACTGCTGATATAAGAGCGTATAATCAATAACTGAGAGAGAATAACGTGTAATCGGTGACTGCTGATATAAGAGCGTAAAATCAATAACTGAGAGAGAATAACGTGTAATCGGTGACTGTTGATATAAGAGCGTATAATCAATAACTGAGAGAGAATAACGTGTAATCGGTGACTACTGAGAGAAGAACGTGTAATCAGTGACTGCTGATATAAGAGCGTATAATCAATAACTGAGAGAGAATAACGTGTAATCGGTGACTGCTGATATAAGAGCGTATAATCAATAACTGAGAGAGAATAACGTGTAATCGGTGACTACTGAGAGAGAACGTGTAATCGGTGACTGCTGATATAAGAGCGTATAATCAATAACTGAGAGAGAATAACGTGTAATCGGTGACTGCTGATATAAGAGCGTATAATCAATAACTGAGAGAGAATAACGTGTAATCGGTGACTACTGAGAGAAGAAAGTGTAATCAGTGACTGCTGATATAAGAGCGTATAATCAATAACTGAGAGAGAATAACGTGTAATCGGTGACTACTGAGAGAAGAACGTGTAATCAGTGACTGCTGATATAAGAGCGTATAATCAATAACTGAGAGAGAATAACGTGTAATCGGTGACTGCTGATATAAGAGCGTATAATCAATAACTGAGAGAGAATAACGTGTAATCGGTGACTACTGAGAGAAGAAACGTGTAATCAGTGACTGCTGATATAAGAGCGTATAATCAATAACTGAGAGAGAATAACGTGTAATCGGTGACTGCTGATATAAGAGCGTATAATCAATAACTGAGAGAGAATAACGTGTAATCGGTGACTGCTGATATAAGAGCGTATAATCAATAACTGAGAGAGAATAACGTGTAATCGGTGACTGCTGATATAAGAGCGTATAATCAATAACTGAGAGAGAATAACGTGTAATCGGTGACTGCTGATATAAGAGCGTATAATCAATAACTGAGAGAGAATAACGTGTAATCGGTGACTGCTGATATAAGAGCGTATAATCGATAACTGAGAGAGAATAACGTGTAATCGGTAACTGCTGATATAAGAGCGTATAATCGATAACTGAGAGAGAAGAACGTGTAATCGGTGACTGCTGATATAAGAGCGTATAATCAATAACTGAGAGAGAATAACGTGTAATCGGTGACTGCTGATAGAAAGAGCATGTGTAGTGTACGGTCTCCGATATCTGAGTACGCGTCACCGAGCAGAACCACCAAGGAGGTAATCGTGATTACTAGGGCGGGTAGGTTCCTCTGTGGTGGTGGGTGGAGGGGAGGGGATGGCCCAGGGCTCATCCTGATTGGGCATTACCGACCGCCACAATTCGTTCTTAAATCACCAGATTTATCTCATGCTGGTCACTCTAATTCCTCAATATACGTCGATTCCATACTAATCAAAGTTAGATTCTAAATAATGTAAAATTGACAGGATGTGGTACATTTAAAAATGTGCCATTACATACACCATCACACCCTGACAAAATATGTCAAAAATGGTGAATAATCACTAGTCCGATACTAAAATGTGTAATGTCGTAAACCAATAAAGTTAACATGAAAAATGAACAATGATGATGATATTATTGAACTCTAGCAATATAGGTATCACACTTTCAAAACATCGATTGTGAATACTATCCAATGTTTGGATAGCTTAAGCCATACCGTATTAAGGAAGAGCTGAAATCATTGTTTGTCCGAAGATCATCGTACATATTGAGATGGTGTTAGTACATTGGGAATCTCGTTTCTTTAAAAGGGAATTAATCCAGGCTTAATACAATACCAATGACTTAGTCATCCAAATCATCTATAAAAATTATGCCTCTTTGGTTATTAATACAGAAAGAGAATTAAAAAGGAAACCTAAAAAACATAAGGAATGTGCACCTATAATGATTTAATGATGCATATATCCTAACTTTGTTGCCTGTTACTATTGGCCATTAGTCGGTTGTCATTAGTTGGTATTTTCGACTAAACCTATTATGTGAATGTGGTTGACACACATGTTTATTTATTTAAACCTGACCTGTTTGTTGCGATTCCTGACCTATGCGTGCCACAAAGTTTTGGTAAGGTTTGTTTACTTTAACCTAGGCTGTAATTATGTGTTATTTTAGTTATTCCTCTAAGGGAGTGATTCATTGCAGATTTTGAATCGTATAAATAATATAAAATGTATTAATTGTTGTTATTGAGCGACGAAAATAATAGGTATCCCCTTATATAGATAGCATGTACTCATTTTAGATATTTAATCCGGACCATGTCTACTATTATCAGCGTTATTCCCTCAGTATATACTGCCGGATAAAGAGCTAAAGTGTACGATAATTACACCATTGCTTTCTCGGACGATCAAAGGCTTGATTGATCTTAGTCTGCTGGGCTGAGAGAGTAGAGCAATGGGCTGGAAACTGGACATGGACGTGATGCCAAATTGAAGAAGCTTTATTGGAATCTTTCCCAGTCACATTCTCTCAATTTTACATTTAATTTCTAAATGTTAACCCTGGTGAGAATTACATTTGTGAAAGATCCCCGTAGATGGGTTTTGAAATGTAACGAAATTTTAATTCCAACTTTATTTACTTTAATACTGCTTTTATGTTCACAAAAAGTCAGAATTGAAAGCGAAAACTATAATGAACAATGAACTGCGATTACCTTAGAAGTCTTTTAAAAGTTTCCAAATAGGAGAAGCCACATTACCTGTAAACAAAATTTATTCTTAAAAGATTAAAAGTGACAAAGTTTAACAAGTAAAAACAAGGTCAGGCAGAGCAAAGTTTGGTGTTTTAGAGGTAAATGTAGTTAGCCTGTACATGAATCCTCCATATGGACTACTCTGTGGGTGTAATTAGCGAGATAAAGCTTGGCTAACATCATCTCTCCCCTCTTCCTAATGGCATCTACAACATGCTGTGACTGATACACGTGTGGTAAATACATATAGCCTATACACGACTGCCCCATATGGACTACTCTGACGGTGTAATTAGTGAGATAAAGCTTGGCTAACATCATCTCTCCCCTCTTCCTAATGGCATCTACAACATGCTGTGACTGATACACCGTGTGGTAAATACATATAGGCTATACACGACTGCCCCATATGGACTACTCTGACGGTGTAATTAGTGAGATAAAGCTTGGCTAACATCATCTCTCCCCTCTTCCTAATGGCATCTACAACATGCTGTGACTGATACACCGTGTGGTAAATACAGTTAGCCCCTACACGACTGCCCCATATGGATTACTACAACAGTTTAATTAGCGAAATAAAGCTTGGCTAACATCTTCTGTCTTCCTAATGCCATCTACGAAATGCTTTTACTGATATACACCGTGTGGTAAATACAGTGAGCCCCTCCGCGATTACACCGTATGGACCACTCCAACAATGTAAGTAGCGAGGTAAAGCTTGGCTAACATCTTCTGTCTTCCTAATGCCATCTACGAAATGCTTTTACTAATACACCGTGTGGTAAATACAGTTAGCCCCTACAAGATTACACCGTATGGATTACTCCAAAAGTGTAAGGAGCGAGATAAAGCTTGGCTAACATCTTCTGTCTTCCTAATGCCATCTACGAAATGCTTTGACTGATACAACGTGTGGTAAATACAGTTAGCCCCTACACGATTACACCGTATGGACTACTCCAAAAGTGTAAGGAGCGAGATAAAGCTTGGCTAACATCTTCTGTCTTCCTAATGCCATCTACGAAATGCTTTTCCTAATACACCGTGTGGTAAATACAGTTAGCTCCTCCACGATTACACCGTATGGACTACTCCAACAGTGTAAGTAGCGAGATAAAGCTTGGCTAACATCTTCTGTCTTCCTAATGCCAACTACGACATGCTTTGACTGATACAACGTGTGGTAAATACAGTTAGCTCCTCCACGATTACACCGTATGGACTACTCCAACAGTGTACGTAGCGAGATAAAGCTTGGCTAACATCTTCTGTCTTCCTAATGTCATCTACGACATGCTTCGCCTGATACACCGTGTGGTAAATACAGTTAGTCCCTACTCGACTACACCGTATGGACTACTCCATCAGTGTAAGTAGCGAGATAAAGCTTGGCTAACATCTTCTGTCTTCCTAATGTCATCTACGACATGCTTTGCCTGATAAACCGTATGGTAAATACAGTTAGCTCCTCCACGATTACACCGTATGGACTACTCCAACAGTGTAAGTAGCGAGATAAAGCTTGGCTAACATCTTCTGTCTTCCTAATGCCATCTACGAAATGCCTTTACTGATACACCGTGTGGTAAATACTTTTAGCTCCTCCACGATTACACCGTATGGACTACTCCAACAGTGTAAGTAGCGAGATAAAGCTTGGCTAACATCTTCTGTCTCCCTAATGCCATCTAAGACATGCTTTGACTGATACAACGTGTGGTAAATACAGTTAGCTCCTCCACGATTACACCGTATGGACTACTCCAACGGTGTAAGTAGCGAGATAAAGCTTAGCTAACATCTTCTGCCTTCCTAATGTCATCTACGACATGCTTTGCCTGATACACCGTGTGGTAAATACAGTTAGTCCCTACTCGATTACACCGTATGGACTACTCCATCAGTGTAAGTAGCGAGATAAAGCTTGGCTAACATCATCTCTCCCCTCTTCCTAATGGCATCTACAACATGCTGTGACTGATACACGTGTGGTAAATACATATAGGCTATACACGACTGCCCCATATGGACTACTCTGTCGGTGTAATTATTGAGATAAAGCTTGGCTAACATCATCTCTCCTCTCTTCCTAATGGCATCTATAACGTGCTGTGACTGATACACCGTATGGTAAATACAGTTAGCCCCTACACAACTGCCCCATATGGACTACTACAACAGTTTAATTAACGAAATAAAGCTTGGCTAACATCTTCTGTCTTCCTAATGCCATCTACGAAATGCTTTTACTGATACAACGTGTGGTAAATACAGTTAGCTCCTCCACGATTACACCGTATGGACTACTCCAACAGTGTAAGTAGCGAGATAAAGCTTGGCTAACATCTTCTGTCTTCCTAATGCCATCTACGACATGCTTTGACTGATACAACGTGTGGTAAATACAGTTAGCTCCTCCAAGATTACACCGTAAGGACTACTCCAACGGTGTAAGTAGCGAGATAAAGCTTGGCTAACATCTTCTGTCTACCTAATGCCATCTACGACATGCATTGACTGATATAACGTGTGGTAAATACAGTTAGCTCCTCCACGATTACACCGTATGGACTACTCCAACAGTGTAAGTAGCGAGATAAAGCTTGGCTAACATCTTCTGTCTTCCTAATGCCATCAACGAAATGCTTTTACTGATACACCGTGTGGTAAATACAGTTAGGTCCTCCACGATTACACCGTATGGACTACTCCAACAGTGTACGTGGCGAGATAAAGCTTGGCTAACATCTTCTGTCTTCCTAATGCCATCTACGAAATGCCTTTACTGATACACCGTGTGGTAAATACAGTTAGCTCCTCCACGATTACACCGTATGGACTACTCCAACAGTGTAAGTAGCGAGATAAAGCTTGGCTAACATATTATGTCTTCCTAATGCCATCTACGACATGCTTTGACTGATACAACGTGTGGTAAATACAGTTAGCCCCTACACGATTACACCGTATGGACTACTCCAACAGTGTAAGGAGCGAGATAAAGCTAGGCTAACATCTTCTGTCTTCCTAATGCCATCTACGACATGCTTTGACTGATACAACGTGTGGTAAATACAGTTAGCTCCTCCACGATTACACCGTATGGACTACTCCAACGGTGTAAGTAGCGAGATAAAGCTTGGCTAACATCTTCTGTCTTCCTAATGTCATCTACGACATGCTTTGACTGATACAACGTGTGGTAAATACAGTTAGCTCCTACTCGATTACACCGTATGGACTACTCCAACAGTGTAAGTAGCGAGATAAAGCTTGGCTAACATCTTCTGTCTTCCTAATGCCATCTACGACATGCTTTGACTGATACAACGTGTGGTAAATACAGTTAGCTCCTACACGATTACACCGTATGGACTACTCCAACAGTGTAAGTAGCGAGATAAAGCTTGGCTAACATCTTCTGTCTTCCTAATGCCATCTACGACATGCTTTGACTGATACAACGTGTGGTAAATACAGTTAGTCCCTAGTTGATTACACCGTATGGACTACTTCAACAGTGTAAGTAGCGAGATAAAGCTTGGCTAACATCTTCTGTCTTCCTAATGTCATCTACGACATGCTTTGACTGATACAACGTGTGGTAAATACAGTTAGCTCCTCCACGATTACACCGTATGGACTACTCCAACAGTGTAAGTAGCGAGATAAAGCTTGGCTAACATCTTCTGTCTTCCTAATGCCATCTACGACATGCTTTGACTGATACAACGTGTGGTAAATACAGTTAGCTCCTCCACGATTACACCGTATGGACTACTCCAACAGTGTAAGTAGCGAGATAAAGCTTGGCTAACATCTTCTGTCTTCCTAATGCCATCTACGACATGCTTTGACTGATACAACGTGTGGTAAATACAGTTAGCTCCTACACGATTACACCGTATGGACTACTCCAACAGTGTAAGTAGCGAGATAAAGCTTGGCTAACATCTTCTGTCTTCCTAATGCCATCTACGACATGCTTTGACTGATACAACGTGTGGTAAATACAGTTAGCTCCTACACGATTACACCGTATGGACTACTCCAACAGTGTAAGTAGCGAGATAAAGCTTGGCTAACATCTTCTGTCTTCCTAATGCCATCTACGACATGCTTTGACTGATACAACGTGTGGTAAATACAGTTAGCTCCTCCACGATTACACCGTATGGACTACTCCAACAGTGTAAGTAGCGAGATAAAGCTTGGCTAACATCTTCTGTCTTCCTAATGCCATCTACGACATGCTTTGACTGATACAACGTGTGGTAAATACAGTTAGCTCCTCCACGATTACACCGTATGGACTACTCCAACAGTGTAAGTAGCGAGATAAAGCTTGGCTAACATCTTCTGTCTTCCTAATGCCATCTACGACATGCTTTGACTGATACAACGTGTGGTAAATACAGTTAGCTCCTCCACGATTACACCGTATGGACTACTCCAACAGTGTAAGTAGCGAGATAAAGCTTGGCTAACATCTTCTGTCTTCCTAATGCCATCTACGACATGCTTTGACTGATACAACGTGTGGTAAATACAGTTAGCTCCTCCACGATTACACCGTATGGACTACTCCAACAGTGTAAGTAGCGAGATAAAGCTTGGCTAACATCTTCTGTCTTCCTAATGCCATCTACGACATGCTTTGACTGATACAACGTGTGGTAAATACAGTTAGCTCCTCCACGATTACACCGTATGGACTACTCCAACAGTGTAAGTAGCGAGATAAAGCTTGGCTAACATCTTCTGTCTTCCTAATGCCATCTACGACATGCTTTGACTGATACAACGTGTGGTAAATACAGTTAGCTCCTCCACGATTACACCGTATGGACTACTCCAACAGTGTAAGTAGCGAGATAAAGCTTGGCTAACATCTTCTGTCTTCCTAATGCCATCTACGACATGCTTTGACTGATACAACGTGTGGTAAATACAGTTAGCTCCTACACGATTACACCGTATGGACTACTCCAACAGTGTAAGTAGCGAGATAAAGCTTGGCTAACATCTTCTGTCTTCCTAATGCCATCTACGACATGCTTTGACTGATACAACCGTGTGGTAAATACAGTTAGCTCCTACTCGATTACACCGTATGGACTACTCCAACAGTGTAAGTAGCGAGATAAAGCTTGGCTAACATCTTCTGTCTTCCTAATGCCATCTACGACATGCTTTGCCTGATACACCGTGTGGTAAATACAGTTAGCTCCTACTCGATTACACCGTATGGACTACTCCAACAGTGTAAGTAGCGAGATAAAGCTTGGCTAACATCTTCTGTCTTCCTAATGCCATCTACGACATGCTTTGAATGATACAACGTGTGGTAAATACAGTTAGCTCCTCCACGATTACACCGTATGGACTACTCCAACAGTGTAAGTAGCGAGATAAAGCTTGGCTAACATCTTCTGTCTTCCTAATGCCATCTACGACATGCTTTGACTGATACACCGTGTGGTAAATACAGTTAGCTCCTACACGATTACACCGTATGGACTACTCCAACAGTGTAAGGAGCGAGATAAAGCTTGGCTAACATCTTCTGTCTTCCTAATGCCATCTACGAAATGCTTTTACTGATACACCGTGTGGTAAATACAGTTAGCTCCTCCACGATTACACCGTATGGACTACTCCAACAGTGTAAGGAGCGAGATAAAGCTTGGCTAACATCTTCTGTCTTCCTAATGCCATCTACGATATGCTTTGACTGATACAATGTTTGGTAAATACAGTTAGCTCCTACACGATTACACCGTATGGACTACTCCAACAGTGTAAGGAGCGAGATAAAGCTAGGCTAACATCTTCTGTCTTCCTAATGTCATCTACGACATGCTTTTGCCTGATACACCGTGTGGTAAATACAGTTAGTCCCTACTGGATTACACCGTATGGACTACTCCATCAGTGTAAGTAGCGAGATAAAGCTTGGCTAACATCTTCTGTCTTCCTAATGCCATCTACGACATGCTTTGCCTGATACACCGTGTGGTAAATACAGTTAGTCCCTACTCGATTACACCGTATGGACTACTCCATCAGTGTAAGTAGCGAGATAAAGCTTGGCTAACATCTTCTGTCTTCCTAATGCCATCTACGACATGCTTTGCCTGATACACCGTGTGGTAAATACAGTTAGTCCCTACTCGATTACACCGTATAGACTACTCCAACAGTGTAAGTAGCGAGATAAAGCTTAGCTCACATCTTCTGTCTTCCTAATGCCATCTACGACATGCTTTGACTGATACACCGTGTGGTAAATACAGTTAGCCCCTACACGATTACACCGTATGGACTACTCCAACAGTGTAAGTAGCGAGATAAAGCTTAGCTCACATCATCTCTCCTCTTTCCCTAATGTCATGTACAACATGCTGTGACTGATACACCGTGTGGTAAATACAGTTAGCCCCTACACGACCCTTCCATATGGACTACTCTGACGGTGTAATTAGCAAAAAAGTCCGGCTAACACCACCTCTCTTCCTAATGTTATCTTCTATGCGCTTCAGGAGATTGAAACATCATAATCGCCACGTAGGAAAGAATTCAATGAAATACACACTAATATGTTAATACAGCCCGCCTTTGGCTTTCTTTTCTGCCTCCTTCTTTTTGTATGATCAGAGGTAACACATTAGTAACTTAGCCCCAGTTGTCTTCGTACTATATGGTGTATATTTACCCCGTTGTAAACCTCCTATAAGTATGACTTAAATGTATTCAAATTCCTAATTATTTAAAAACTAAATACTGGACGAAAAACTTCCCATTCATTTCCATATTTCCTTGTCGTGTTCCTGAAGTGTGATTGAACTAGAGGAGACATGCATAGAAAGACTGACCCGAGTAGGCTCGCCTTAAGTGCCAAAGATTGTGCCACTGATTAATGTGTGCATGTGAGTGAATGCGTTAGCCATTGATCTGTTCTCTTTGGTACGACCTCTTACATTACTAATACTTCCTTATAAGCTGATTAATTTTTAGTTTACTATCTGATTTATTTAATTTTACTAAATACAGGTATAAGAAAGGTAATGCAGCCCCAAATTTTTCTGTTAAAATAATTAATTTTTTATTTCACATTTCCAAACAGAAAATGATGTTGAGCTAGGCAATGACTACATATCAGGACGATAAAAACGTAATATTAGATTCGGGCACTGTATCCTTGCAGAAAATTCTTGAAGAAACACAGTTTTGTTTTCAAGCCTATCAATGTCATTTATACAATATATATGTCGTCAGCATTGACGTTGAGTGTCCTCGCCTGGTATTTCATAACACGAATTCGTAATGACCCGATGTTAGTGGTAGATTATATTGAGGAGAGACGCCATGAATCAGATGTGATCTGTAAGTGTAGACGACCTATGTGATTTATGTGAGACCGAACAATATGAATAAGGCGCATTTGTTAGGTAATTCAAATTCAATTATTGGATCTTTTTTAAAGTGAAATAGTGATGGTTAATAAGCCGGTTTCTCAATCAGGTCCTCCACTGTTATTTGACATAAATTTGATTTTAAATTAGATATTTCGAAATCAACCATAAATCAAAAAGAACAATAACTAGATTTATTATTCACTTTCAACTTGTAGAACCAAAAGCACTTCAGCAATTTCTTGCACTAATCTCACGTGTAAAATTTAGTTAAACTGGTTCTCACCACTCTTTACAATAATTTTTTTCCTTTGCCAGTTAAAAACTGGACTTGTCTCTAGACATCAATAGAGAAATAAGAAACAAATAAATTATTACCAGGTTACAAAATTTGACAATGATTAATTTTAATGGATAACACATTTTTGGATATTCACAATAGTTTATGCTACGAAAATAGAACAATACATTTCGGAGACTGAAATAAATCCTCTGCATCTTCAGGAGTCCGAACATCTTGATGTATATGGTTAAGCATGAACAAATATTCAAAACCAATCAATATGCGGCAATGGGCTCGCCATACGAATGATTAATATCTTAATGTGTATGTCCAAAAAGACCAAGCACATACCGGAGGATCGAGTGGTCACAGAAAATACCAATCACGACAGTGCACAGAACTAGCACACTTAGTTCATCGCCACATATTGGTTTGTGTGTCAGATTGGTCTTATGACATAAGGTTAATCACACCTGAAGAAGAGGTTAGATTCCAATTCTCGAAATGTACTGTTCTATTTTTGTTACATTAAAGGTGACGAATGTCCGGAACCTTTTCTCCTTTAAAAACATTCAGACGAGACGTCTTTCAAACTCAGTTCGGGAAATTATATATTTAATACACGATTTAAACTTTTGAGTACGCCGATGTTCGGTGGGAAACTAATTTGTAGTAACAATTAAGTTTAGTTTAACGCATTGTAATGTATGCAAAATTTACATTTAAGAGATATACATTTATGTATAATTTTACTTACGGAAAACTTCTATTCGGAGGAATAATTTATAAAAGTACATTCTCAAGTTATTAATTTTTAAAAGCGTTATTTGAAATCTAAGTGATAGGATTCATTGATCTCCGTATGCATGGGGTGGGAGGGGGGATTTCCGGTGATCGGAAGTGACCGGTTTCATTTATGAAACAAACCCAATGGTCCATGATTACTTTCCGTTTCGTAATATATTATTCACCGTGTCCAGCAGAGAGCAAAGTTTGACCGAAGACCTAAACACATTTACGCTATACATGACTCTGCCATGAACACAACCCTGGCCTCTTGTACCAAGCTAATGACTGCGTTAACTTGATACAGTAGTTCTAAAATTTCTGAAACACGGTTTAAATAAATTTGTATAAAAAATATAACGTACATTTCTTCCATCCAAACTGTTGTTAATAATTAGTTACAATACAAAATGTTTTTACGCATGATTTAATTTAAATTATATAAACACTATTTGTGTCAGCGCTTCTCAACCAGTGGGAGGGGGACACGCCCTCCACCATGGGGAGGCGTAGGAGATTTTCAAGGGAAGCGTCATTGTATTGGAATACTAGGAAAGTGTTGCAAGCAATTCTGGTAATGGTCATGGTTTGTTAGTAGTGTGCTGCGGTTTGTAGGAGAAGTAAACATAACATTGGGACAAACATGTTATATGTTAATTTAAACAAACTCTCCAATAATATAAAGTTTTTATTTTTGTGAGGCCTTTCGTACTCAATGAGTACATCTTCGGACTCACACAACTGAATAAAAGTAATAATAATAATGGTTATTATTACTTTTATTCAGTTGTGTGAGTCCAAAGATGTACTCATTGAGTACGAAAGGCCTCACAAAAATAAAAACTTTATATTATTGGAGAGTTTGTTTAAATTAATAAATAATAATAATGGTTATTATTACTTTTATTCAGTTGTGTGACTCCGAAGATGTACTCATTGAGTACGAAAGGCCTCACAAAAATAAAAACTTTATATTATTGGAGAGTTTGTTTAAATTAATATATAATTTCCAATAAGACAAGAGCTTCAAGAATGTTACATGTTGTAGTAGTAGGCTTAAAATGGCCTAATCACTGCAAAAGAAAAGACTATAGTGATGATTACATTTTAAACGTGGATTCATTTTCATTGAATTATTACCTTAGTGCGTTATTAGCAAGGTTGTTTTGAGTAATGATGTCATACGGTCCAGACGTTTAAAATCCTACTCTATTGGGGTTTAATTAATGGAAAAACGAGAAAAATGTTGAAATTTCATCTACCGCTGAAATAAATTTAAGAATTTATAAACCTTGTATCATGGCATTTGGAAAACTGTTCTAATAAAGTGTATACGAATATAATAGCGCTCAATATTCCAGGAGGTAATTGGAAGTAGGCCTAACAATAAAATGATGGCCCATAAAGGTGTTTTCCTGTCGAGGGTTATTGTTGGAAATAAATATTGCTTTTACTGGATTAAACTATTAAAACCTTTTTATGTATCTGGCAATATCAATAAGTAATTGCTTTGTTTAAATGAATTTAATATTCGATGAAAAAATAAGTGTGTATGTCAATACTTTTTTCACATAGAGTGTAAATAAGGGTAATTGGTTATTAATAATTTGGACTGATGCTACTGTATTTACTACCTGATTGTATCCATTAAATTTTACCATGAGATCCTCGATATTAAATCAAAGAGCCATATCAAAAGAATAAAAAAAATTTACAATTAAATTGGAATACGAGTTCCTACTCACACAAAATGCTATTAAAAGGAGAAAAATAAATCATAAAAAATACATAAAAACTATTTAATTCTAATGAAAAATAAACACACAAAAATAATAAACTAATTTCATTTCAAGCTAAAAGAAAATATTTAATTAATGGAAATAAATAGTTACTTTAAAGTTAACTCAGGAATTTATAAATGTAAAGGAACGGAACAATATTAGATCCACATGAAAATAAAACACATACTAGTTGGATGCTAAGTATGACGTATTACTTATTTAAGTCGAAGTACTTTACAAAATAAATTATTTTCGAGTCACAATAAATCTGTGTAATAAAACATTAGGATACAAATTTAGATACACGGATTCATAAGATACGTATGAAGGGTTGAAAATTGTGGTTGATTTATGTAGACAAAATTGTTCTCGGTTCATAAAATATGTTATAATGGCTCGCAAGTTTCTTTACATGAGGTGAGATAGTATAACTATGAACATCAATATTTGCCAATAATTCTTTTTATAAATATATATGGTTTGGTATAAATGTTATAAATTACTCGTATCAAAGTAAATATACAGACAATACAAAAAGGGATTTTCAAGGATCTGTTTGTAAAGGCTTGAATACTTTTATTCAAGATGAGCATACCTATGCATTACATTTAATAATTTTAGAGTCCTATAAAATAATAGCAAGATATTTATAAAACAAATTTTGGATTTAAGATATGGGGGCCAAGCGAAGTGACTAATATGTTTGGGTCTGGACACTATTCCCTATAAGCTGGCTCGAAATCTTCTGCTTGCTTCAAGAAACCCTTTGTGAATTTAAGGTATTGGGAGCAAAGCGGAGTGACTAATATGTTTGGGTCTGGACACCATTCTGTACCAGCTGGCTCGCAATCTTTCCTTGCTTCAAGAAACCGTTTGTGGATTTAAGATATGGGGGCCAAGCGGAGTGACTAAAATGCTTGGGTCTGGATACCATTCCCTACCAGCTGGTTCGTAGTTTTTTACTTCCTTCAAGAAACCCTTTGTGAATTTAAGGTATTGGAAGCCAAGTGGAGTGACTAACGTGATTGGCGCTGGACACTATTCACTACGGGAACCTCAATATCTTTTTATTTGTAACATCTACATTTTTATGAGCATTTTTCTTAAATGATCTTTGAAATGCTCCTTTAAATCAATATACTTTTGCTCCAAATTTATTAAATAAGGAATTCGCAGTATTACAGTGGAATGTGTACGTAACAGAGCGTTAGACAATTCCTATAGAGTATTTTTTAAAGTCATTTAAGAGTTACGTTAAAGAATATTTTTCATTGACGATCTCGTACCAGAATGAAGTTGTACAATAAAATATAATATAACTACGTGAAATGCTTCGTCACTCTGAACAAATTTTTTATTTAGTAACACCAAACATTCAATGGTTGCTGGTGTTGTAATATCAGTTATAAATGTGCTAAATATTCTTTATATAATACAGCATTCATATTAGCAAGCTGAAGTGTTAAAAGCTTACTCGTGCTGCTTTTAGAATCTTGAAATTTGCATTGAAACTGCTACTATACAAGTTTGGGGGTTTTAACTTTGATCAACCACGTGAAAAAAAATCAGAGAGGAAAATACAGTCATAGATCTGATAAAGCGCACTATTTACAAGTAAGGCTATTAGAGGTGTTGTTTTGTCAGGAGGAGGAAGGATGGGTCCTTATGAGGGAAAGAATTTAAAGCTTTACGATTCTGCGAAAGAAGGGAACCAAAACCATCCCACCCGGAGATTTCTGACTCAGTATCATCTTGAATCATCTTTTACATAGCGGATTCTTCAAATACAATAAAATGTAACTTTAAAATGAAAATAATATTTAGTTTGTTTAATATATGTTGAAACTTTTATTTTAATATTTATTGCCTTAAACTTGACTTGGTAATAAAATAAGGAACAACCTCCCTGCGTAGGTTCCTTACTTATCTATTATAACGTGGACTATTAAAGAATTTATTACACATTCGTTACACATTTATTAAATCGACTTATTACACATTAAAAATTCACAGTATGTATTAGTGATATTTATTCATTACTCACACTAATTAAATCATTAATTGTTCAATAGTTTCAGGGTTTGCCGAATGAAAATTAATTTATATACGAGGCTGTATGTGCTATTCTTTATTGTTTTAACACCTCGCGTTCCACAATTTCAAATTATTATTTAACTTGGAACAGCATGCATATGTTACCTTTCATGGATCATTTTTAAATAATTTGTGACATGCTTGTGATTAGTCGTGTAGAAACAACCAATTACTTATGGAATAACACTTTTTAGATATACATTCTACTATTTGTATACTTTTGGCTATCTATTCAATACTTATGATTAGAGTTTTCTTTATAACTAGCACATACTCGCGGCTTCACCCGCAATTTCTATACATTGTGTAATTTTTTGAATAGCTGTCACAATTTCAGTAACACTTAGATTATTCAGTAACTTTTTTATATCAATGTGGAGGAACCCCAAAGTCGAAGTTCTGGTTTTATTAGTGAAAGCACTTGTGATGTAATATTCTAGGGCCCCCTGATATTTTAAAAGTGGGATTAGTCATATAAGGTACCTATTTTACAGTGTTCATGATTAAGTGGACCAGAAGAAAAGTAAAAGTAGGAGTAATTATTGTTTTCGGTTTTGCCCTTGTAGTTCAAACTAAATATATTTTCAACGCAAATTTGCCCCGAGAAACAATATATATCTATTTCCTCGGTCCAATTTAGAAATTATATCAGTATTTACATACCTAATGGATATCGTATAACTCAAATGAGAAATGCATGCGATTTCACTCGACGATTTTCTGTCATAAAAATTGCATGTAGTGTCTCGTGTATTGCTTTGTGATCCATTTAATTTTCAATTTGAGGCGCTTTGATCATGTGTCACCCTTCCGAGATGCTGTCAGTTTGTCCCCCATGGAAAATGTATGCAGGATCCTGACATGTGACATGATCCACAAGGTGCTTGCGCTGGGTGAGCCGCGGTACCTGATCGAGAAGCTCCAATTTCGGGAGGAGGTCTCTCAACGCAGTGTCCGCCATGGTGACCTGCTTCACTTTCCCAGAGTCAAGCATGAGTTTGGGAGGAGGAGCTTTTCTTACTTTGGCCCAAAGTTGTACAATGACCTCCCCCAGAACCTTAAACAGACTTCTGTTACTGTTTTTAAAAGTAAATTGAGAAAAATGATTGTACAGTAATTTATTTGTCTTGTTTGGGTGTTTTCTTTAGCCTATAGGTTTTAGTTTTTATTTTTATTTCCCAGTATTGTAAATAGTGTAAGATATGACAAGAGTTGTTCTGTAAAGCAGTTGTTATACTGAGAAACGCTTGCAATAAAGGCATTTTTATTTATTTATTTATCCAGAAGAAATAAATTGGTTTGTCTTGTTGCAGCGATCTTATGCAACAGCTTAAAAAGTGTTGTTACCTTTGTTATTTGTTAACTCTATAAATGTAAAAGAATTGAAAATATTGGTTATAATAATTAAAAATATCGTCGTGCTGTCATAATACAATGTTTACAAATAACACTTGACTACATGTAACAGTCTCTTTGAATTCACATTGACTAACTTTAGAGATCAAGATGGGATTTTTTAAAGACCAAAGGGGCTTAGGCCGGAAGGGTTTACGAAATAAGAATAGGTCTATGTTCATCATATGGATCATAGATGAAATTTATGTACATTTGGTTGAATACGTTAAAGCAAAACAAACAAACAAAGGCACTTTCACATTTATAATATTATAATGAGGATTAGGATAAATAAACTTATTCCTTAGTTTCAAGTAGTTTGTTTCGAAATATTTTAAACATATGCCCTAATGTGGTACATACTTTTTTAAGACTCCAAGTGCCATTTTATTGTGTGCCTACAATTAATAAAGTTTAAATTAAATTACACAAAATATTCCTATATAGCTTTTATAGTTACGCTATTCAGAGTAATAACACTACGACTAAAGGTTTTAACTTAATGGCTTCAAAAAGGAAAATGAAAAATGTTTAAATAAATTAAATAACAATAGCTTGAAATAATGAGATCAACATTGTTTTAACTATCTTACATTCAATCTGGTCCTTAAACCTAGATACATGTAAGTAAATATATATATCAAGCTTACACTAATAGCTTCTAAACGTGAAATGTATGTCCCATGCGACGTTTCAGAACTGATAATAATGTTATGCATCAAGACCGGCAAAGAGGATGCCAAATTCGACATTGTCTGCTCGTAAACAAGTAAGTACAGTGTGGAAAGCTCCCGCGTCAATATTTACACCCGCGCCATATATTTACTACCACTAAACCGAGGGTCAATGCCGCAATATACATACACTCTGCGTGGAGCCCTCGCCGAGCCACCGCTATTGTACACTAACACCCTCACGCAATGCGCACAGAACTCACCTTTATCCGCAAATGCGATTACTTTCATAAGGTTTTACAGTGGACTTATAAGAGGCCTTGCTTGACTCACTGAATCCTGTTTATAATCCTGTTACTCACTGACCTAGCGATCCTGTTTATCAAGTGCAACGTGTATATTTTACTCTGTGTATATTAATTTTAAAGTTACTACAGTTATTATAAATAAGTACACAACAATCACAATAAATAAGTAATTATCCATATCCTAATACATGTGATATACGTTTGTTATTTACTGTAGTAATGTTAACTATTTAGTATTTTTTTTCTTTTCTAACATTTGAAGAAGACGTAAACAAATTTAATTTACATAATATTTTATTCTATTTTCCAATGTAAAAAAGGATTTTTTTTTGCTTTTATAACGTTTCATAGTTAGATTTCTTGTTATTACATGAGAGTCTATTTAAAATTGTAACAAAATAAGATGGTATTTCATTAATTTTATTATTTATTGCTTATTAAATACAGACGTCTGTATGTTGCAAGCTTTTTTTTACTTCTGCAAATCTAATGCTGTCCTACGGTTTGCATTCTATAGGAGAGTTCTTAGAGTGCCGCTGGGACAATAAAAATGAAAGAAATCGACAGCTGGCAGGTCTAAAAAGAATTGAGAAAGAGTGTGAGTACGTGAATGAAGAAGAACTTCTGCACGTGTAACTGATTATGTTGAAAAAATAAGATCGAATTTTATTTTTAGTGCAACTTTCGGCTGAATGATATGACTTTTGCTGTATAGTTGTTTTTTTAACTTTCATACAAGAATAAATTTATTTGATTTTAATGTTTCCGTACAAGACTTGAAATTCTAGAAGTTCATGCTTATATTTTAGCAACTTATTTTCAATGTGCGATCAATAAATATAGAATGAAATCAATCTGTCGGCAAAAACAGAATGTGCAATAGTTTGCCTAAAGGGACGATGACAATGAAAGAAACTTCAGTGAATATTATCACCATGACGATCTCAGAATCTCAGACTCGGCGGCGTCTGCTGTACATAATGTGATTATTTTTAGCACCTCGACGACTCCCGCCAACTCAAGGGGAGACGGTAAGATTAGCCTTTAATTGCTCAAGTTTCCAGACTAAATGGTCATAGCTGTAACACTTTCGACTCAAACGACAATTTTTTCACTGCTTTCGTAATCAGAGAATCTTACAGTTTAATTGGATTAACTTGCATTTTGCAATCGGAATGATTTTGTACCTATATTATACTACGATATATCACTGTATAAATCAAGCAATACAATGTTATATCCGAATTATTTTGTTATCATAGCCTTCAGATAGAAATCACCTGCAACACTACTAACAGAAACGTCACAGATTGTTGAATTGTATAACGAAGGAAGACTGTAAAAGCAAATGTAGTAGCTGGCGCCGTGAATGCTCAGTTAGGCAATCGAGATACACGCATTTAGAGCGGAAGGGTTTGTAACACGGAAAAAACTCTACACAAGTAGTGATGTAGCTCCTGGTATGAACATTTAAAAATGTAGTTGGAAGGAGATGGGACTCTAACCCTCTCTACACAATCCTTTGGTTTTAGAGGCGCGTCTCTACAAACTCTCTTCTCTCAAAATACAAATTTTAAAACTCTGACGACATTTTGAAGCAATTCTAATAACTCTCGGTGCATATACACAACACAGAACAATCGGAACGACGCTATACCTGATTAATTCAAGTTCTTAGTTAAGGTCAGCATGGTTAACTCACTGGTAATTTAAGAAACATGTCGTTAAAAATCAGATTTGGAAATAGGTTTGAAAAAGTTTGATTTAGTCTACTTTACCTCAATCATACTGCTAGCTGTACAGAAAGAGTTAAAAAAACCATTAATAATATAATTTCGTTCAGAGCGAAAGATTTCATGTGGTCTTATAGATGCGCGAGAGGGGAACCGCGGCTAGCAAGGAGGGGAAGCGACGGTGGAGGGGAGCCGGCTCTCAAAGCTCGCGATTTCCCCCTCCACTCAACCACTAGGCTACTGCGCATCGTCGGGCCGAGGACCACATGGAATCTCTCTGCCTGGAAAAGTTTGTAATTACTACTTACTGCAAATCCAATTATTGATATTGTCGTTATGTCGGGTGTTTTTATTTTCATCCTCGTTAATTGTACTCATGCCCTTTGATAACGGTTCAAAACCAAATTTAGATTTACCGATGTTGACTATATATTAATTTATTAGCACATCCATAGTGAATTATAATTTTTCTTAGTTATTAGGCTCATGAGGCTGGTGTCATAATTAATATGAAAGTCTTGAGATTCACATCGCGTCGAAACGGTGCTTACACAATTAAATTCTTGTAATATTTTGGCCTCGAACTGAGGATGGTTCTCCAAAGTGAGGGCGAAATATTTCAATAATAGTGTGAGCGATATTTCAAAGCGATGTGATATTAGCTGCCAATTTTATATTTGAAAAAAATCTCAGTGGAATAATCATTAAAAAAATATACTTATCTAGATGACTGACATTGATTTAACAATTTTTTATGTGTCTGCGAGTTATAAATGCGTCAAGCTAAAAAGAATACGATTAAGAAAAATGTCATTTGATATGTTTAGCATTTTAAAGCCGTTTAATTGCCCCCCCCCCCCAACACTATCGCGGCTGACGATCAATTTCATTCACATGAGAAATTCTTGTGTCATGTTAAATAAAACTAACTCTTATACTTACACAACTCAAATTGGCTCTTGGCTCTCGGACTAAAATTGGTAGCATTATTGGCTAAGATTTTGGTAACATGTTCTTCTATTATTAGTAGTATTCATAAGTACAAAAATTATAATAAGAATCATTGTAATTCTAAAAAAGGTAAAAATTTTAATTTTAATTTATTATGGATTATTTGGCCAGCCTCAAGTTATTCTAACACTTATCGCAAAGAGAGAACATTATTTTCACCATCAAATGCTGTTCTTGTCTATAAATCTGCAGCCATTAGATTTTATGAACTAAATTATTATGTAATAAATCCCAATAAAGGTACACTTAGAACTTGAAAATACTTTATCAAATTATTTCAATATTATATTATTATAAAAACTGAAATAATATTTCATTTTACAAGTAATTACAAAGTTTCTAAACAGGTGGTTTATGGAGTAGTTATATTTCTCCACGGTAAGAGAAGAAGACTCTAAATATAGTGTATAATATCCATTATGTGATGGATTCCTATCCATCATTTTACATCGAGAGTTTTAAAGCGTCTTACCTCAATAACAGGGAATTCAACACCGAACACGCTACTTTCTTATCGATTGTACTTGTGCCACTGTATTAATCATGGCTTAGCAGGAGAAACAATATTCATGCTTCTTCCATTGTGTACTGTTATAAGTTTCTCAGACAAACGTTTGAAGGATTACGTACAGCGTAAGGGTTGGTTGAACTGAAACCACATTGAGATTTACAAACAACGTGTTTTTTGGATAACAATAAAAAGTAACAAAAAAACTAGAAAAGGTTTGGACGCTTATCATTTATATCTTTGAATAGATAAGAAATTTCCAATAAATCTACGATTGAGAATAAGAAAGAATTGTTTGATGTGTAACATTATTCTCATAGAGGCAAAATCAAAGAAGGCTGTGAGTAAAGGCACATAAATTTCACTCCCAAAATAAGTAGCTATTGTAAAATTGAAATTTGTATATTAAAAATTGAATCCTAGTTAAATATTAATGTATTATTTAAAAACTGTGTTTCAATCAAAGAATGAAATTTTAAGGTAGTGAGAAACTAATTAACAAAAACTCGAAATATATAATACATTGACTTTTATAATACCCATACTATAAATAATTGATAAATATACACGGAAAAAGCAGGATAACTTTAAATTCAACAGGATAAATCAAAACTAATCAGGGAATACAAAGTAAATCAATATAAACAAATATTTTCTAAATGTAATAAATAAATACGATACGATCTGTGACATATGTCAACCAGAAAACTAACTGCAACAGTCTGCAATAAGTAATTACTGTGAGTGTTGCAATTTTTCATTATTTCCACACTGTTCCAGTGTTGACAATCAGACATGTAATGTGTTATCAGTTGCCAACACAACAGTAGGGCATGGATGACTGGGTTGTCACAATGGTGCAGCTTCGCTGTCGGTGCCATTGTTTAGTGCAACTATCTGGCCTGCCCTTGTACCCTGTATACCACCATCTACATTGTTTATTTCGGCTAATAATAAAATATGACGTAATAATCCGCGCCGGAGTATGGCATAAACTATTCTTACAGTACGGAATAGCGCTTAAAATAACTAGGCAACTACATAAAGAGAGTGAAGGTTGCCTCTTTAAGGTTCTGTATGTGGTAAGCTGACACTGATTTAACATTTATTTATTTGTTTCAAGTTTGCTTAAAGTGTGTCTAGCTAAGAAAAATATAATCATGTCATATTTTTAACCCTTTTGATACCTTCTGATTTTGACCTCTACCAAAACTAAAACAACTGACGATCGATTTCTTTCTTAGAGGAAACTTCAAGATTCAAGATCTTTATTCGTAAATGCAAAATACATGTTTACATTACACGTGAAATACTAAAAACTATATCTAACCTAACAAACCTTTTACACAGTAAAAACATTTATCAAGAAAGTGTGTCTTTAGTTTTTTTCTTAAATAAACGTAGATTTTGCTCATTTTCAATGGCAATGCATTGAAAGCTTTCGCATCCAAGTGGTATGGACCCCTCTCAAATGCGCTGGTACTATGTGCAGCCACAGATATCAGCTCTCTTGATCTGGTCGGATACTGATGGTAGTATCCATTGCTTACAAAAAGCTTTGGGTTGGCCTTAACAAAAGAGCATAGCTCGTACCCCACCAGACCCGCCAGAGTAAGTAATTTTAATTCACCGAAAAGAGGTTTACAAGTCTCGAATCTCCTACGTCGTGAGATGATTCGCAAACACCATCTCTGGAGGACAAATACTCAATTGAAATTTACCACGCTGGATGGACCCCAGAACATTAACCCGTACCTCAAAATCGATTGAATGTGAGAAAAATATACTGTTCCTAGAACATCTTGGCTACAGACCTTGGCGAGACTTTTCAGTCAGTTTCAAGAAAAATCAGGTGCTTATACAATGAATATTAGCCTTTGGATTCTGGACTGTTGCACATCTATATTACAGACCAATCACTGTTAACAGTATCATGGTACTTTATAATCACTTAACAACCGCAGAGTATTGATCACGAAGTGTTATAATCATTATAAATATTTATAATCGACTTCAATTCGACTGTTAATGGAAACATAGAAAACTGACAGGTTATTTAACAGGGGTTGAGATCCAATAACGAACTAAAAGCAAAGCGTTGTTGACCTGGCTGCCTAAGTAATGATGAGTAGTTACCAACATAGTACTGTAGCGACCTAATGGGCAGGGTTGTAACGTACTTATCTCAGTAAGTTTTAATCTGAGAAAATGGGATCGTTCTTAAAAATTTTAATCTGCGGTTTTAATAGAAATTGTATAACCCTGCAAGGCGAAAATGTATCTGGAACCCCGGAAAATGTGTTTTGTGTGACTCAATCTTTATTGAAGCTAAATCAGACTATTGTCGTTTATGCAAATGTAATTAATCTACCATAAAATAATATTTATATATAATATGATATTATATTACCTGCACATTAAAATATTTACAGAACGGTTATAATCTCTTAATTTACTAATTTTATATGATTTTAACATATTTTAGTATTAAAATATATTAGGAGTAAAATTAATAAATAATAAGTTTAAATTGTGCCTTATCATCTATATACATTTTAAATTTCCATGTTGGTTTCATAAATTTGAGTTAGGAATATATGTATGGCCTTATATATATAATGAATATAGAATATATATAAGAGTGCTAAGGGTTTTAAATTTATATATAAGCCTAATTTTACTTATCAATCACGTATTCTAATTATTTTATGTAATTAAATGACAATGGCAGTAATTTACTGAATTCACTACATTAAATAGGAACTAAAATATTCTCTCTAAACCTTATCTCTCTAGCCTATTAACTGTACTTTTAAATCTGGAAATATTGTCATGTCCGCTTACTGGTAAGAAATCATCATTTTACCAGAACATAATGTTACCCTCAACAAATACTTATGCGAATGTAAAAAATTTGTAAACGGCGAAAGTTGCAGCGCCCCAAGACAAAGTTTCCGATCCCGCAGCATGAAATTGAGCGTGAAAAGTGTAAAATATCACATCCTATCTTCATTTGCCCAACATGTTATTCCTCTCGATACATGACGGGCCCGAGGCATGTTTTCCACTCGGTCTCCTTCCACCATAACATTCGCATTTTATCATTTCTTTGTGAGTTTTAAATATAAGTTGCTAGAAAATACGTGTGAATTTAACGAAACTGGTCAATGTATTCTAATTTGTAATACAAAATACGAAAGTACTAATTTTCCCTAATTTAAATAATAAAGAATCGCATAGTGAAAAATTATTAAATTTATTCAAAACGTTGTGTTTTTCTTTGTAAAGAAGTAATGCAGTTAATTAATTACATTAATTTTTAATTTCAATGATAATTATAATTCGCCGTGAACGTTTTCTAGCTTGATCGTTCTATGAAAGGTAAAACGTATTAATAAGCGAGTGAGATTGTGTATGAATAATATCTAAATGTATGTGATAAAATACATGCTGTAAAAATAGTTATTTTAACCAAATGTTAAATTTTATCAGTGAACTTATTGTAGATTATTAGTCTAAACACAACTTAACAAATGATTAATAAATGTATTTCTGGAGTCACCTAATAATGAAATATTAGGTGACTTTGAAATTAATATTTACATTTTCATATTTTTAATTAATATTTAAATGTTCATATTTTTAATTAATATTTAAATGTTCATATTTGTAATTAATATTTAAATTTTCATATTTGTAATTAATATTTAAATGTTCATATTTGTAATTAATATTTAAATTTTCATAATTGTAATTAATATTTAAGTTTTCATATTTGTAATTAATATTTAAATTTTCATATTTGTAATTAATATTTACATTTTCACATTTGTAATTAATATTAAAATTTTCATATTTGTAATTGTTTTAGTTAAGTTTGTTCTTCTTATTTTTATAGCAAAATAAATAACAAAGAATACAATTTTAGAGTTTCATCGTTTGCTACTCGTGAAGACGGTGTAGAAGGGTTAAGAGCCGCTGCACCCGGGGGCCGGAGACGCATTAGGATATTAGCTCCTTGGAACCAAGAGCTCCCGTGATTAAACAATTTTCAAATACAAATATACAGAGAAGCTGGCAAGTGAAATATCAAAACTTTTCACAACAGTTTTTGTTTACTGTTGGGATGAAAAACGATATCTTATGTGTAGTTATAACTTTTAAAAAGAATTCTAATTAGTTTGTTTATCAATACGCTAGAAAACTGCAATTATATCAAAAATTAAGCAAGCAATAAACTCTTAATAAATAAGTTGATCCACTATTGCTATCTAAAAATAATTTATTATTGTCACTATTCTAAAGCAACACAATTTAAACCAGTGTACAATCTGTAGGAGTACATATAATACTATATAGTTGAATGATACTTCGTACAGGTATTGGTTCAAATATAATAGGACCATAATATTTTACTATACCGAATAAACAAATAATAATTTATCTAGAAAGTGCAAATTTAAATATAATGTAACAGAATAGAATAAACCAGAATTGTAAAGAAAAAGTTTTTCTAAAATGTTGTTTTTTACTAATAAACTATTTTGATAACAATTACTATTTTTTTACAGATTATATACGATATTAATACATAATTTAACATTCGGTTTTATGTATTTAGACAAATATATTAGCTCGAAAACTACTTCCTGTACAAACTACTTTCTTTATTTTTACCCCTAACAGAAACAGTTGGAAAGAACGAAATACCAAAAGTTAAGGGAAAATTTACTCACTGTTCCTATATTCTTTAAGGCTTGGGTGAAAAATCATGGTATTATATTGTTCAACAAAGTATATAGAAGTTTATCAGACTATATGGCGCGTTACATACATCGATAAGGATAGATCTTGACCTAGATATTGCTTATGTAGAAGTGATTTCTATACAGATTTTCACGACTTTAAAGCCCAGTTCGTTGTCAATATACTCTGCAGACGAACAAATAGAGTTTAGGATACCTCCTGAGTAACAGGCTTCGATAGGATAGATCTTGAACTAGATCTTGCTTATGTAGAAGTGATTTCCATACAGATTTTCACGACTTTAAAGCCCAGTTCGTTGTCAATATACTCTGCAGACGAACAAATAGAGTTTAGGATACCTCCTGAGTAACAGGCTTCGATAGGATAGATCTTGAACTAGATCTTGCTTATGTAGAAGTGATTTCCATACAGATTTTCACGACTTTAAAGCCCAGTTCGTTGTCAATATACTCTGCAGACGAACAAATAGAGTTTTAGGATATCTCCTGAGTAACAGGCTTCGATAGGATAGATCTTGAACTAGATCTTGCTTATGTAGAAGTGATTTCCATACAGATTTTCACGACTTTAAAGCCCAGTTCGTTGTCAATATACTCTGCAGACGAACAAATAGATTTTAGGATACCTCCTGAGTAACAGGCTTCGATAGGATAGATCTTGAACTAGATCTTGCTTATGTAGAAGTGATTTCCATACAGATTTTCACGACTTTAAAGCCCAGTTCGTTGTCAATATACTCTGCAGACGAACAAATAGAGTTTAGGATACCTCCTGAGTAACAGGCTTCGATAGGATAGATCTTGAACTAGATCTTGCTTATGTAGAAGTGATTTCCATACAGATTTTCACGACTTTAAAGCCCAGTTCGTTGTCAATATACTCTGCAGACGAACAAATAGATTTTAGGATACCTCCTGAGTAACAGGCTTCGATAGGATAGATCTTGAACTAGATCTTGCTTATGTAGAAGTGATTTCCATACAGATTTTCACGACTTTAAAGCCCAGTTAGTTGTCAATATACTCTGCAGACGAACAAATAGAGTTTAGGATACCTCCTGAGTAACAGGCTTCGATAGGATAGATCTTGAACTAGATCTTGCTTATGTAGAAGTGATTTCCATACAGATTTTCACGACTTTAAAGCCCAGTTCGTTGTCAATATACTCTGCAGACGAACAAATAGATTTTAGGATACCTCCTGTGTAACAGGCTTTACCAACACAGATTTTACGTACATTGAAAAAATTGCATATTTCTGTCAGTAAATGCTCTTTATATATATATATATATATATATATATATATATATATATATATATATATATATATATATATATATATATATCAACATATCAACACCCATTAATTACAGACACTGACAATGTGTAGCGCTAAACCAAAAGTTATCGTACCAACAAATAAGTATAATTAGTGCCATATTGATAACATAGTACATAACTGATTAAGGCAGCTTCAAATAACGTTTTACGAATGTTTAAAATGGTTACGAATGGTGAATCCATAAAGAACCCATCCTTATGGATTTACCCAACTTTAACTATGGGTTGGTTATATCTGAGAACCAGAGGACCTTACTGTCTATTTCTTGTAGTCAATTATTCTGCTACATGCAAAACATAGGTATCTAAGGTTTGAAACTAATAAGTACGTAGCGAAGGTAGTACGTTTTTTTGGTAAGCATATATAGTAAAATATCAAATTAACTTACTTCAAACGAGATCAACTTACTTACTTAACAGCATTGCTAGTTCATTCTGGTCAATCTCTCTTTGACTGCATTACCTAAAAAAGAAACAGTTTTAATTCCAAGACGTGATCAAGGTATCTGTTGTTGGTATTGTTTTTATTCCAATGTTTCTGTTACTCTTGAAATTTAAAATATTTACAATTTGTTGGAAAGTTAACTGAAATTTTTTCTTCTTATATTAGTTATAGATTAATGGATATTCTACGTTTGACAGTTTCAGTTTTTTTTACTTGCACTGTTGCGCTTTATGGCTTTCTTTTATGTATTGTTAATTTCTTTACTACTAATTGTTATATTTATCAGTATTAGAGTATCTTGAAGGAATTTTATCAATTACGCTGTTTCTTTCATATATTATTTGTTTGTATTTTCGATTATACATTATTATTAATGGCACTAACCAGTGGGATATAAATAAATAAATATATGGGCTCTATTAACGCTCAACCAATATTCTAAATAAATATCACTGTGCTCATTGAAATTTACACGTTAGTAACACGCGATTAGAAATTATCTGTTTTTTTTTAATCCAATAATACAACACAAACTCTACATACGAAAATCCACAGCACACTCGAATCCATCCAAACACAACAGTATATCAGTGGTTTACCTAAAACTAACAATTAGCAAACAAGCTAAACTCAGCGTAAATATTGTTGTTGCTATTTACAAAACTTAAAGATTTCAGAGTAGCCTCATTCAAAGAATATTTACAAATGTTTCTATTTATATATGAATGACTCCGAATACGAACCTTTCAACAGTTGTCGATTAGGAGTTTCAATTCATTTCGCGGGCGGATTGAAATAATGCAAACGATGTTATTTTTGCAATTAAAGTCTCCCTTGAGTGATGTTGACGGGAGGAGATCATGTAGCCCAACTTTACCAATTACCAAGCTAATAACACCTCCGCCGCCTAGGGGCTGGTAAAAATAATCGCATTACGAGTGGAGGGCCGTGGCAATTTTAGACTAAGGCATAAAAACCGCTGCGGTATTACATTATTCAATCTTAAACTGTTACACGCCTGTTTTCTTATTTATAGAAAAACATTACACATATTAATGTGAAATTGATGACTTTTTTAAACTTGTTTCTAAAGTTAAAACTCTTACTTTAATAAGGAGTTAGGTTCGTTATGGACCTGTTAATTTTCGGTTTTATTCTATTTAAGGAATAAGTTAAAAACTTCAAAATATTCCAACTACTGCATATAAATGTAACCAGCTGATTAGCCCTCTAAACATTTTTATTCTATTAATAATTCATTTGATGGCGAATTATTGAAAATCTTTCTATTTAAGAAAATATAGTAAAAGGCATTTAAGTAAATTTAGCATGTTTCAACAAGAATACAATAAAATTAATAAATGTATGATTTAAAATTTGGAAAATAAAACGATTCACGGATGGCAATATACATGTAAAATAAAACGGTTATTCCCAAATTTTGTCCTTCCACCTCAACTTTGAACAGGTAAGACTTTTCAAATGTTATCTGATCTAATGTGATAAATCCCATAATGATCGTTTTTACGAATTTGAAAGTTAACCACCATTTCACCAAAACAAGGGGAAAACTGCAACTAAAATAAAAAGATTTATCGAATGATACTCAAATCTAAAATATGTTGACTTCAATTTCTGTCCACCTGTTCAAAAATTATGTTCTATGAACAAAGACATCTAAAAATTAAATTAGCTGGTTTGTTGATTATAGTAAATTTGAAGTCTTCAAATTTCCACCACTCTTCTTCTTCATAACCTTAACCTTTAAAACAAGTTAACACACGATGAGTTACTGTTAATAATCTAATCTACAAGAAAAAGATTGTTTACATAGATTTAAAACATGTTCAACCAATATCGGGGCATTTAATTTTGAAGATCTTGATAAAATAATATGAATTGTAAAAGACCTATAAAGTTCGAGGAATCATTCAATGGGTCATCCAGTTACGAATCTTTTAGCTTACCCCATCTACAGTTTTTACAGAATTGGGAGTAACTTTAAAATCTACCAAAAACGTCAAGGTAAAATATCATCTATTATCCGATGAGAATTCAAATTCGTAACAGTTCAAAAGTAAGGTGGAGATAGGATTTTACCTACTGGTTGATAATCTGATCACCGGTTATACCTAATGTATCTCTATGCCAAGGGAGTAACAGTTTTTACTCATAGCAATTCCAACAGATTTTCAGTTATATATTATTCTATATTTCTTAATATTAAAATTCATTATGTACATAGGTATGTACATAATACACCAACCGCTAAAAAAGAAGTAACTTTTAAAATAACATTTATACAAAAATCTCTAAAAAATGATCAATTATAATTCATACCACTTCATAAGGATGATACCTATCACTAGAAGTTGTCAAAGCTTGCTATGTTTTATCACTTTCTAGAACATGATCAATCCTGAGAATGAATTTGAATCCTTCCCTATAATGTGTGTGGTTGTGAACGCAATATTTCACCATACCTGATACGTTGAATTAAGGGGTGGCAACTATCTACCCCGTTGTTACCACATCTATCAACGTATAGCACCTCGTTCCTTAACAAGGCAGATCCAGATCGCTAAGCTCGAGAGCCCATCCATCACATTGTCACCTGCCCATTTGTCCTCATGACTCGCCGAAATGTTCTCATTTGTCCTGTGTCACTGTGTACGCTGTAGCCTAGGAGAGGATACGTGCTGTGGTCCTTTACAGTAATTTCCACAATGCTCCTCTAGTCTGCAATTGTGAGGCAAAGAAATTTACACAACTACTGTACAATTATACTACTTATAGACTAAGAGTTGAAACTCAATTATCTTTGTGTGACAACACAACCTAGATTTTCGTGAAATCAATTAATAGAGTAATTACTCCTAAAAAGAAATCAGCTTTTAGCCGAGAAAATTTTGAGACAAATTTTTCTATTTTATTTTTGGATTTTTTAACCCTTTTCATCCATCCATTTCGAAATCCACCAAACTTAACGTGATTGACGATCGATATGTTTCTCAAGAAAAATTACTTTTTTTTTAATAAAAAAAGTAGATCGCTTGATTTTAACAGTAGGCATTCGGCATCCAAACCATTACAAAAACCGCTTAATGAAAAATTTGCAACATAGTTTTATAAATAAACTACCTATTTATTTATAATTTTCTCCATGGCGATATGTGCATAATCTTTGTAATTGTTGCATAATTATTTAAGCGAATGAATAAAAATACCAAAGTATGGCAAAGCAAACCCAGTTGTTAAATAGTTATCTTTAATTTACCTTCGTTTAATTAATTAAAATTCACATAAACCGAAAAATTTTACAAAACACAATAAACAATCACTTGAAAAAAGTCGTAGCAGAATCATAAAATGCTTCCTTGGGTTACATTATCAGTCATACTCACCGGAACTATGGGATTTTGTACAAATATATTAACGAACTGATGGAAGTATCCCATTTAGATTCAGGCGAATTTAAACAAGAAGAAAGTAGAGATCATTGTATTGAAAATTAATATATTCCACAAACATTGTAAAATAAGGATAAAAAACGAATAAAAACGTTTCTGATAATCTAAAGATCGTTTTAATAGTCAGAATGTTAGCAGTTTTTTTCAGTCATTAGGAATTACTCGTAATCTTTCAAGTTATATAGTTTAAGTCAGGGCAGTTAATATTAATTAAATCTTTATCCCATTCATTTAGATTTAGACGCAAAATTATTAAATTTTCTGAAAAATGAAATCATAAAGTTAGCTTACTACTAGTAAATGATTCAATTAATTAGTTTCTTTAACGTTTTATGTTATTCGTTAGTGGGACAATGCTTTTTGAAAAATATATTTCACACACGCAAAAAATACCATTGTACTCATTATCAGGTATTTAACGTTTTCCCCCTTTCATAGGCAATAAAAAAGTACCATTTTTATTAATGATAGGTAATATTGCGGGAAATATAATTCTAATCTTGTATTTTGTGCGTGCTCACAAACAAAACACTAACGGCCAACATAGCTACTCAGAAGTAAGCTAACTAAACTTATTCAATAGTACAAAACATACTCTGTATTAACTTGTTTTGTTGAAAACCAACCCTAATACTTGGAAATTTTCACAGAGCCAAACTTAGGGATCGCCAGTTTCGCTCCTGATGTTACGGAGCTTGATACCACAATGCGTAACCTACCGAAGTCGATATTTCACACAACAACCACTTATTAACAGAGCCACAGGGCTTCACTTTGAGCCCTTTGCTCTTTGTTCGCCGCACCCATTGATCATCTCAGAACAGTGCAGGTTACAGCTGCGTGTATGTACAGGGTGTGTAATAACACTGTTCCCGGTCGTATTGTTTGCAGTGAAGCTCAGATTCACCCGTGGCAATATGAGTTAAATATAACCTTAAATTTACCTTTTAATGTCTTAAAAGGGTAAATTTATGACCCTTTATTATTATTATTTATTTATTATTTATTATTATTATTAACAGAATTCCGTTAATTTGTTGTACTCAAGATTTGACAAAATTTTTTGCACCAAAGATATTCTTTTACGAGTGTTTTTTTACGTACAAGATTGATAATACGTTAACACTTTTTATTGTTAGTTCATAAGAAACCATTGGCATTTAATACTGATAACCCTTATATATAATATCTGACCTGTTAATATATAGGGTGGCGAAAAATTCACTGGACAGTTGGTTAAAACAAGAAAAGATTTATTTGAAATTATTTTTTATTACAAACAATACTTTCAATTATTTTTTATATTCAAATTGTTTTCCGTCTCCATTAATACATCTTTGAAGTCTTTCTGGAATACTGTTACATACTCTACGGCATAGTGTGGGATCATTGTCCAAATCATAAAATGCGTCATGAATGTAGTCTTTCAGTTCGTCAATAGTATGTCGTACACTGTTTCTCTAGACGGTGGTTTTGATCTAAAGTGTATTCCCCATTCATTAACAATTGCAGTTGCACCACTTTTATAAAATGTTTTTAACGCGAAAATCCTTTCTTCTTTCGTTAAAATTATGACTAATGTATAACAAAAATTCTATTTGAAAAATAATAATTCGGGGACTACAGCTTTAAACACTTGTCACAGATGAACTCACTAGTTCGATTGTTGTGTGTTTCATTGCATTGTATTACCAACTTAAAAAGGCATAATTACCAACATTTAGTAATACCAACATCACGGACGAAAACTATTGTACTACGTCTTGCTGTTATTTTTTTCTTCTTTTAACCAACTGTCCAGTGATTATGCGCCACCCTGTATGCTATAAGTGTTTTGAAGTATTAAATGTTATTAAAATTATTAATAAGTACGAGTTCACCAGACCTATGTTGCAAAGTAGACTTCGATATTTTCCTGATCCAACTCAATCTTGCCTAATTAGAAGTTTATAGCTAAATTCGTTCTTGACATTTCCTAGAAACAGGTGGACAGAATGACAGAGACAGAAGATACCTTATGCCATAAAAAACAAACAAAAAACAAAACAATAGTAGTTCCTAAATTTAAAAGATTGTTTAAAACTTTATTCTTGCTTTGTTTAGGATCATATATAATATAAATGAAGCTAATGTATATTATTAATTTTTATCAATTCTGTTATACTCTTAGATAGTTTAATCATATAAACAAAGAGTCTGATGGAATACGATAATCGCTGAACATCTGCGGGAACTTTGTAGGATCAAAAAGCTCATCCACCTATCCCGCAAGTAAAAATGTATTAAAAGGAAACAATGTATGTGACACATGCATTTACAATTAGTCCTTTCCTTTCTATTTGTGTCTATTTATGTTGGTAGCAATGTAAAAAGACCCAGGTTGGGTTGGAATCAATAACGAGCAAAATTTCCTTAACGTTGAATTATTAGTAATAAATATTTATACCAGATTTTTATAAGAATATAGTAAAAATGTTTGTACGACCGTCACTTTTAAACAATGTAGAATCTATAAAATTCTAAAAAACTAAGTTATTTTAAATAACCCAATAATTATACAACTAATAAGTTCACTCTAAAACTTCTAAATTGTTACAATTATTCTACAATCTGAAAGATCATATGTTTGTAAAATTAAGAACATCGAAAAATAGGTAGGAAAATTGTTTTAGATTACTGGTTTACTTTCAGTACATGTTGTGTATTATCCGAGATAAAATTTCGTGCACTTACAAGCCAATCAATGAAACGAATAATTATTTGTCCAAGACGTTTATACAAACCATATTCGTAGAGGGTAATATTGGTGTTGAGATTTAGGTGGGCCTTGGGGAGATTATGATACTCGAATTTTTTCCAGTTGTTCCTAACTTGCGAATGCTGTAAATCCATAAAAAACTAAATTTAATTTTTGTGTGTACCCAAATTAATCTTTAGGGGCAGAACTTTTGCATATAAATAATGAGAGAGGCGAGCGAGAGGCAGTGACGCATTAGGATATTATCTCATCGTAACCGATAATCCCAATGATTTAATGATCCTCGCTGTTGTTGATGTCAATTTATCTATATTTACTAACTTCAGATAGACACAACCTAATTGAAGTTGCCATACTAATGATTCCGTATACTAATTATCCATAACACAGCTCTGGAAATAAATTATTTACTGATTGTATTAACATGACCATGTAATTGGAATCGACATGTTATCTCTCTTTTAGGAGTACCGAGAAGTTGAAAATAATAAAATTGTATTTGTTAAACTTCGTTTGTGAACTTAATGAAACCATGTGAGCATTGAATGATTGTATAATATTTGCAATAGGGGTAGTTAGATAAGGCTAGTCCCATTATTTAGAAGAGGACTCTTTGCTTTCAATTAACATAGTTCGGGCATTCCAATATAAATCGGTGAGCTGATCCAGTGTACTTTGGACCTATCGTACGATGGTAAACACCGCTTCTTTCATTGGTGGAATTCACAGTGAAGTCCGTCTGTCCACCCGTGGAGGAGCGTCCCTAGACACCCGAGCCGTTAGAGTCCATGTGACCGTGACATGCTCCAGTAGCGGTAACTCGGCAAAGGTCTCGTCCTTTGTGTTCTCGCGCGTAGTATGAGTCTCGTTTTGGAGTTCGCCGCGTTATGGAGCAACAGAAGCGGTCTTATTTTCTCTCTAACAATGTCCTTGGGTATTGCACCCCCCTTGTATTACTAGTTGGCTGTAGCAATGCCGTCTTGACTATCGTCTGGTGATGAGCGGTATCTAAACGAACACTCTCCGCTGTGGTAGTGACGTATTGGAATGCTTTTTTTTGGCAGATGGCAGTAGTAGTAACGCCGCTCTGAACTGTGTTCATGAAGATGGAATACCGTCTGAGTTGGCATTATCCCATGAAACCTTCTTTGTAAAAATTTTCTAGCAGTGTTTTCTTATATCACTTAAAAATCTAAAAACAATGAGTTTGCCCCACCGAGTCCGGATCTCTCTCTCTCCCCTCTCCCCCTCTCCCTCTCTCTCCCCCTCCCTCCCTCTCCCTCTCCCCCCCTCTCCCTCCCTCCCTCTCCCTCTCCCTCCCTTTCACTCTCCCTCCCTCCCTCTCTCTCTCTCTCTCTCCCTATCTCTCCCTCCCTTTCACTCTCCCTCTCTCTCTCTTTCTCTCTTTCTCTCTCTCTCTCTCTCTCTCTCTCCCTTTCACTCTCCCTCTCTCTCTCTCTCGCAGCACGTCACAAGCCACAATCATTCTCAGTCCACAAATATACACCACGATATAGGACAATACGAAGTGAACAATAAAAGTACTACTTGAGTTTGGAGCAATTTGCAATTTGCAGATCATACCGTGGTACTTGTGATGGCAAATATGACGCGACAGCTTAATGGCGACAGGTAAACAACTGCTGTTGTCAACAGTTGCTCGCAACACGTCACAATCACTGTCAGTCACAAATATCAGTTATGAGCCGAGTGTCATTAGACATACTTATTTCTATCTGTGTAGTATATAACTATACATACCATTCGTACTGAAACGGACGAAATAACTAAACAAATCACCAATAATCATTTTACTACATACAATGTACTTTAGGACAAAAAAATAATAGGTAAAAGTTATTTGTGTTGCATAGTAAGCAACTCAAATTATTACTCTGCGCAAACTAATTACTATTTTACAAGGTAGAGTTACGTCACACTCCGTGTCACTTAACAGGTTCCGTTGCAGTTGCAGGTAAGTTGTTGCGTAACATGCTCTGAAACTTCATTCAAAATGTTACATCTTTATAACAGCTTTATAACAGATAGTTCCCTAAATATCGCGTGGACATACAGACAGATATACAGAAGAAATTAAATTACTTCAGCCACCCGAGTGGCGTTTTTGCGACATGTTCATATCTTACATGTTTTGTAAACATTTGTAACAGTAATAATACAATATGTGGTTAAAAAAGCTTTAAGTGCGGCACTTTGGATTATGAAAGTATATTATTATAATATTCCTATTTTCACCATCGTATTTATACTTTTCTTTGAGACTGTTACTTTCATTCAAGAATCTTCCAACATTCGAATGCATTAAAATTATACAGACCCAAAATATTTTACCTGATTACCAACTAGAAACTAAAATTAAACAATTTAAGAAAATATTTTTCATATTCACCAAGTCCCGTAGCGAAAGTAAATGTTATCAACTAGGAACCAACCTGATGCTGATTGTTGATTTAAAGACAAACAATCAGCAGTTTGTTATGCCCTAATATTTTGACGAAGAGGAAAGAAGAAATCAGTGCTCTCGTAATTTCGCTTGTTTGTTGATTACTTTGGAACTTTTCATTATGAACGTTATAGGGTTGTTATTCATTATTTCGTTACTAAATAAACCACAAAAATTGAAATAAAAACAAGTTTTATTTTGATAATCAAGGGGAGATGTACGCCCATAAGCCGCCTATGTTAAATTGTATAACTTTATGTTCCTTTTCTGAAGGAACTGCTTTACATATCTCAATGAAACTTTTACCACTTATACAATACATTACTATAAACAACCCCTACCACTTTTAAACTTTTGTATAAAAAAATAAATTTTTTATGACATTTCTAAATTTCTAAATTTTTTAATATATTTTTTTACTATAAAATATTTTTTTTTTACCCATTTACAAACTTAGAGTTTCAAATTTGCTAGGGGTTGTGTGTATATGTACATACATCATACATAAAAAAATTCATAAAGATTGGGCAAATGGTTCCTGAGAAAAAGGAACATTTGTATGAAAAATGTCAACTTTCGGGAAATCGCAAAAACATTAGCCTACTATAAAAATTACTTACTCTCAGAACATTCCGGCTTCATAATCTGGCTCCTTTTCATTTTCCTCATCCAGCAGCTTCTTTCTTATCATTCTAGTCCTCTTCCTGGCTTGTTTTGTCTCTTCTTTAGCTGCTATTTCAGATTTTTTAATTCGGTTGATATCAACAGCGCGGAGAGTTTTTGCACAGTTTTTACCTACTTTGATACCAATGCCCTCCGAATCCTGAAGTCTACCTTTATTTCCCTCATTGAATGTTACCACAGCATCTAGTGTTCCAAATTTTAAGGAACAATTTCCATACTTTACTAATCACAATTCACAATACTGAGTTGTTTGTAAACAAAACAAAATACAAAAATAACCAAATGAAAACTGTCAAATAAACAAAGTAATAACAGGTTAGCCAACACAACAATATGATAAACATTAGCAGTACAGATGTGTGTATGTATAATAGTGCACTTGCACTAACTGGATTATTCAACCTCGCATGGCAACTATTACAGTGCTATTTTATTCCTGCTGACAGCGATCAGTCATTTTATAAAAATTTGTATTGTTACCAAGCAACGCCCAAATATGCATGTATTATATATCACTGGACTTTTATTATTATATAAACATTTTTGATTTTTTTACGATTTAGGCGTACATCTCCCCTCAAGGGTTTTTGAAGAAATATATTCGGGAGTTGTAAGTATAACAGTAACATTGTTATCTTTCGAAGTCTACTGTTTGATCTCTTACTCAGTGCAGATAACTAATCTATCACACAGACTACGATTTAGGTTAAAATGAACAAGTCATCATATCCGTTCTGATACGCAAAAGTAAGAAATTAAAATAACAAAATTGTGCATCAACTCCATGTATAGTATCTCTAAAATATGCACATGATACAAAAAACACAAGTGTGCATAGGGTTTTGACAACCAACGTGTCTATGGTGATTCCCGTATCATAATGTATTGAAATGAATAGTTTAATTCAACCTAGTTTCTAATTTATGTGTAGATCAGGTTGCATATCTCGAAAGCGAAGTTTTACTGTTTTGTATTTTAATTATCAAATATTCGCAAACGAATCTTCTTCCCTTAATGCAACACGGATAATTCTGCTAAAATGAAATGTGTCAAATTAAAATTTTAATTGGCACTATCTACTGTAAAATACAACTGTAAACATTATTGCTTCATTTTTTAAATGCTACTGGAGATAACAGTAAATTTAAAAATGTGAACAATAAAACAGATCATTAGTATGATTTAAATATGTACCACATCATATATTTAGAGAATTTAATTGATTTGCTTTACCTATATGTAGAACAGTTTCCCATTATAACTTTCCTTTGTACAAGACTCTACGGTTTCTTAATTTAAACCAATCAAACATAGATATTTTTAATGATAATTTGGAAAATATTTTAAAGATATGCAGCAACCTTTTATTTTGATTTAATTTATTGTTCATTGTAGAAGTGTATGTGTACAATGAAGCAAGTTGTTATTTTTTTTAAATTGTATAGAGTTCATTTATTTATGTTGTGTAAAGAAATTTAAATATTAATTTGTGTAACTGCCAGCAGTTTAGTTTAGTTTATTTTGTTATGTAAAGTTCATATTAAGAGTACATTAATTTTAGTTAGGATGGCTGTTTTGGGAATAATTGAAGGTTTTGTACTTTGTTTGTGCTATATCATGTCCTGTAGCTCTCATGTAAAATTGAAAAATAAATAAAATAAAAATAAATAGTACTTCCAGAATTTCACCATAATACTTTAAATTTTTTTAATACACAGTGTGGTTGTTTTTTTAATTATCTTGTTAAAATTAATTAATGATATCTCGTAAATTACCACCATAATGATATCCAATAAATTACAAGACCAAAGTAGCTACACAGACGCATGTTACACATTGAAGTTAACCCTGAACTCAAATGCACTGAGGTACACACAAGTAGAGGGATCGAGAGAGTGAAAGTGAAAGTGAAAGCACGGCTTCTGTGCACTCAAGGGGTGGTGAAGTAGTGAATGGAACGGCAATATTAGTTCCTTTCCTGACTTCAGCTTTATTTCTACATTCCCTTCCACAATGAGTTAGTAGATCTTATCCACTCTTTGTAAAAATTTAGTGTGGATAATTTCTGTTGGACAATTGTCTTAAAATATCTAATCTGTTAATGAACCTGGAAATGCAAATTAGCATCTAAAGTTACTTCTGTAATTTATAGTTAAAATGGATTACGATGTAAAACACGTGGTACATTACTTCAGAACAATTTGCTGAAAGAGGCATTTATGACGTGGTAGTGTAGTATTGTGTTGTTAATACAGGCAAGCTTTTTATTGCTACAGTGAAACTGCTGTAAGTATTCCTTAATATATATTTTAAGAATTTGTAAGGTTTGTGAATTTTAAGGTGGACAAAGCCCATCAACCTAATTCCTATTTTAAATCATATATTATATTCCATATTACATGTAAATATGAATGTATGTGTATTGCATTAAATCGTCTTACAAGATAAAATGAATTCATGAAACTGTATTGTAATTTTAGTCATATAGACCTAACATACACAAATATTCGTTTAACGATACTTCCCAAAGTAAATTTCAAGTGTCTCACGAACCTAAGGCCTTTCATCAGTCGTGAATAGAGGTAATTGAAACAATCACAATTTTATGGGTAAAAGATAAATGGTGGTCAAATGACATCACGCAGCCAGTAGGGAGGCACGCATGTGACCTTGGCCGCCAGGGGGTGGCGGCGATATCGACCTACGCAACTCCACCCGCACCCGCACATTCCTCTTCCTTCCCACGCCACGTGCATTCATTAGACCTCCTGGCAATTTAAGCCATCTTGTGACAACCTCACCCATCACTGGAAGACTATATGAATGTGAATTTCAACAATATAACAATAATTCGATGAACCGCACTGTAAATAAAACACGCAAGTTGGACAAGACTTCGGATTTAATTATTTTCCACGGTGCAACGTAAAGGACTTCTTCTTTCAAGGAGACACAACTGAGATTTAGTGCCCTTTATCCCTTCTTATGGAATCTCGAAATAAGACAGACCCTACCCTCAACCTCACCTACTAACAGTATTCTGAAAATTTATGACTCCGGATGCAAACACAGAGGTCATTTATGACTAAATGAATTGGGGGGGGGAGTGTTCCTTTGCTTCTACCTTTTTGTGGAAAAAAATTTGCACTAAATATTTTTATATACATTTATTTACCGCAAAAGTAAGACTAGATTTCATATTTATTGTGTTTTAATATAATAGTTTTGTTGTTTCAAAAAGGCTGTTGTATAAATTTACAATGAATGAAAAACTAATCAAGACAAAATTGAAAGAAAACTGGTTAGAAAATAATATAGAATACTATAAATTATTGCAATTTTTGTTGGCTAGTTCATTATGCGTCGCGTTAATTATCGGTCCCTCAATTAATTTTCATGCAGTAGATTCAATTACGGTACACAAGAGTTATAAATAAATATTAAAAATTTCGAATTGAACTTTAAATTAATACAGAGCATGTACAATTTATTGGATATCACTTGGTAATATTCACAGTACGCATTGCAATTAAACACTTACATATATATATATAAAATGTTTTCAATCAGGAGAATGTCCTAAATTAGTTTGTACAGTTTGTACCAATGTATTCCCAAACATATTTTCTAATACGTAAAATTCTTGATTAGGGTCGAGGAATGAAAAAAGTATGGTACGGAATCTCAACAGGCTAGTTTTTTTTAATTACAATGAAGATTTGGATCATTCTAACATACGATTGCGCTACTGGAACGGTCAAACTAGAATGTGTATAGTTTATCTTCAACTATTAATTGGTTTTTAATATAGAATAGATGAAACAGTTGTAGGTCTAGCTGTGCAATGTAATAGGAGGGGGGCTTGAGAAGTGACAAAATATCGACTCCCACTTAACTGATGAGCACCTGAGACTGAGGCGAGGTTGCCGCCTTCTAAAGACATTGCAATATTCATATTCTAACATTGAGTGCGTCGCATCGATTGCCGAGACTTGGCAACGCCGCACTCCATTCAATGATGTTACTTTAACTGCTTATTCGAGAACTAGTGGTGGGTACAATGAAAATGTAAGGGGATGGAAACTTAAGAAGTAACAAAATATTGACTCCCACTTAACTAATGAGCACCTGAGAATGAGGTGAGGTTGCTGCCTTCTGAAGACATTGTAATATTCATATTCTCGCATTGAGTGCGTCACATTGATTGCCGAGAGACTTGGCAACGTCGCACTCCATTCAATGATGTTACTTTAACTGCTTATTCGAGAACTAGTGGTGGGTACAATGAAAATGTAAGGGGATGGAAACTTAAGAAGTAACAAAATATTGACTCCCACTTAACTAATGAGCACCTGAGAATGAGGTGAGGTTGCTGCCTTCTGAAGACATTTTAATATTCATATTCTCGCATTGAGTGCGTCACATTGATTGCCGAGACTTGGCAACGTCGCACTCCATTCAATGATGTTACTTTAACTGCTTGTTCGAGAACTAATGGTGGGTACAATGAAAATGTAAGGGGATGGAAACTTAAGAAGTAACAAAATATTGACTCCCACTTAACTAATGAGCACCTGAGAATGAGGTGAGGTTGCTGCCTTCTGAAGACATTGCAATATTCATATTCTCGCATTGAGTGCGTCGCATCGATTGCCGAGACTTGGCAACGTCGCACTCCATTCAATGATGTTACTTTAACTGCTTATTCGAGAACTAGTGGTGGGTACAATGAAAACGTAAGGGGATGGAAACTTAAGAAGTAACAAAATATTGAATCCCACTTAACTAATGAGCACTCCATTCAATGATGTTACTTTAACTGCTTATTCGAGAACTAGTGGTGGGTACAATGAAAATGTAAGGGGATGGAAACTTAAGAAGTAACAAAATATTGACTCCCACTTGTCTAATGAGCACCTGAGAATGAGGTAAGGTTGCTGCCTTCTGAAGACATTGTAATATTCATATTCTCGCATTCAGTGCGTCACATCGATTGCCGAGACTTGGCAACGTCGCACTCCATTCAATGATGTTACTTTAACTGCTTATTCGAGAACTAGTGGTGGGTACAATGAAAATTTAAGGGGATGGAAACTTAAGAAGTAACAAAATATTGACTCCCACTTAACTAATGAGCACCTGAGAATGAGGTGAGGTTGCTGCCTTCTGAAGACATTGCAATATTCATATTCTCGCATTGAGTGCGTCGCATCGATTGCCGAGACTTGGCAACGTCGCACTCCATTCAATGATGTTACTTTAACTGCTTATTCGAGAACTAGTGGTGGGTACAATGAAAATTTAAGGGGATGGAAACTTAAGAAGTAACAAAATATTGACTCCCACTTAACTAATGAGCACCTGAGAATGAGGTGAGGTTGCTGCCTTCTGAAGACATTGCAATATTCATATTCTCGCATTCAGTGCGTCGCATCGATTGCCGAGACTTGGCAACGTCGCACTCCATTCAATGATGTTACTTTAACTGCTTATTCGAGAACTAGTGGTGGGTACAATGAAAATGTAAGGGGATGGAAACTTAAGAAGTAACAAAATATTGAGTCCCACTTGACTAATGAACACCTGAGAATGAGGTGAGGTTGCTGCCTTCTGAAGACATTGTAATATTCATATTCTCGCATTGAGTGCGTCACATTGATTGCCGAGAGACTTGGCAACGTCGCACTCCATTCAATGATGTTACTTTAACTGCTTATTCGAGAACTAGTGGTGGGTACAATGAAAATGTAAGGGGATGGAAACTTAAGAAGTAACAAAATATTGACTCCCATTTAACTAATGAGCACCTGAGAATGAGGTGAGGTTGCTGCCTTTTATCATATGAGCTGAACTTACAGATATTTCTTTGTTAAAATAAAATGAATTTAAAACAAAATAATATCAGTGAGAGACTGTATTAATAAAATTCTTGTCTACTTCTTATTCTGAAATAAAGTAATTCTATTTAGTCTTGCCTAGTTGAATTGAAAGATACAGTGAGCCTGTTACTACGCAGGTAACTGATAAGGGCTTATCACGCTAGCTGCCGTGTCGGCTCGCCACAACCCTTTATATCCCCCTTACCACAATACAGTTCGTGCTTTGTTTAACCGAAACTGTTTTACAGCGACACGGATCCTTCACTGAAATGAACCGTATAATGGCCTCAGCGTGAATGAGAATTAAACTGTTGTCTCTTTGGAAACAAGATCAATTAATTAACCAAACTTCCTTGCAGTATTTTGTCACTTGATTAAGCAACTGGTAATTAATCATTCGGAAATAAATTTTCATAATGACAACCGATATGAATTAAATGCTAATTAAATCAACGACTTGATTTAGCAGATTCAGGTTTTGTAATTTACATCTGCGCATTCTCTGAAAGGTTACCAACCAAGATCCTGACTGTGTTTAAATACCTAAACTACGTTTACTGTATTGTTTTAAACTTTATTATATAAATAAATTTGACATTTTACCATGAATAATTTGAAGATCAATAGAAATAAATATCTCATTTTTAAGTTCCTTACTTAAAAGACGTATTGAAGAAGTTAGAAAATAGGAGTTCCAGGAACTTTATTATTTACACACTGTTCTATATTTAGGAGGGGTGAACTTCTTTTTTGCAAAGTGTACATAACATTCAAGATAGATTTAATCAAGTTTACACATTACTTGATATGATATTATATTATATAAGATGGAAAAAATTCCAGTGGGATAGAAATCAAGGCTGACTATTAAGACGGGAATTATGGATAGTATAATTAAGAAGAACAGACTAAGCAAATTACTTCAGATGTAGTTGTTAAGTGATTCTTTAGTAATCTGCAACTTTAACGAGTTACCTGACAGTCAAAACTATTTACCAGCCACTAACGATAGCTCAACATCAGCATATTCAATTTCTGCGGGCTAGTTCCTTTAGTAACCTCACAATTTTACCTGAATATCTTTTAGCTCCACGATTTTGATAGTTCATTTTGTACTTTGGCCCTTTTTATTAATTTATTGAACGTACCCCTGTTTTTTATTGAATGTACTATCTATGCCTTAAATGTACATAACTCACTCGATCAATTCCTAGGTTATATTCCGCTATCTACTCCAAAAACGTACTGTTTTAAAAGTAGTTAGCACTCTCAGGCGTTTGTAATTTGTGTCTCCGGAATTTTGATCTGATTGAACAGTTCGAATGGTTTTCATACGTTATCAGTGTCAGCGCGTTCGAAAATCCTTTCTTACACTGTTCAAACAATCAGTTGTTTGGATTTTTATTTCAGTACTTGAAGATTAAGGGTAGGTGTAGTCCTTAAGTTTGCTTGGTAAAATACATAATCCATCCCATTCATATGTGACGTTTTGTTGTATATGCTAATTACTTATGATTGATTTGATACTCGTTGGGATTATAGAGATGAATCCAAATTTCATTTATAAACTACCTTCAAACAATTCAAAATAGAGTACATGTTCATGACAAGTTTTAGTAGTATTTATATCAGTATTTTTACGGATTTAATGAAATTTAAACTTAGGACCTAAACAAACCGATGAGTATGACAGTATTTATTGACAATACAATACTAAACACAAAAGATTTTAAGAAACGAGATCGAAACAAAACTTGATATTTCTCATCAGTTCAACCGAAATTATATAAATTTCGGACGTCAATTTCAAACAATTATAATGTTTTTGAAAGCCAATGTTGTTTATTTCATTAACAGTAATGTGGTTACATAGGTATTAAAATATAACACCACAATACGAATTTTCCATAAATAAATAAAAATAATCAATTCCTTACTTCCCAATCTATACTGTAATTAACTCGACACATCTTTTGGTTTCAAATCATTTCTTGATAAATTTATATAAAAGTCTAATATATTAGACTGTAATGTGTTTGTAATCGCGTCCTGAATCACGTGTAGAACAGACAACACGAGCTAAGCCATGAATAGCCTACTCGTGAGACTGAGTGTAAGGTGCAGAGTGTAATCAGGCAACTTGTATTGTTTTCCGGCACCCACACACGCAGACCAGGTTTCAGATAAAACGATAACATCCACCTGGCTCTCCAGTTCTTGCAGTAACAGGACAACCTTAACATAATTTCGATTTCAGCTCCTAACATTTAAGTGTATAACCAAACAAATATCGATAAAATGTATCGCATTTTATCGATATTTATATTATATATTATAATATATATATATATATATATATTATTATATATACTAAAACAATGTTAATGGGCTATAGTAGTGTTTCCCAAACTTTTTGGACTCAAGGCCCCCTTTAGGTTTGTACTACTTTCCGCGGCGTCCCATCCATCCCCTTAGACCACTTCAATGAAGAATGACTATAGAGAACTGCGACTTTATAATTCACATCGATAAAATATTTGCCTGTATGTCTATTGTAAATTAGCCATCATAAAAATATCAAGTAAACACAGTTGTTTTAAAATAAATATGTACTATTCAAGATTACTGATTAAAAAAAAAACACTATTATTATAGTGTTGTTAGACTTGGAGTAATACAAGTAAATATATAGAGGGAAGTAAGTAAAGTACAAAGCGTTTAACATTAATAATTAAATTATTGGTTTATGAAAATTATAGTTTAGCTAGTCAGATTATATCTACTCAAATTCATCACAGTCAGTTCGTAATATTCGTTTAAAGTTTTACACAAGCCAATCGGGGATATTTGTTAAAATTCTATGCGAAAGATGAGAACTTTTCCTTTAATTAGTACATCAAAATCTGGACTCATGTTCGAAACTGTACACACACTTCTTTTCAATTTTTAAGTTTGGTGTGTATTCTGATTTGATGACTGCCACAATTAAGAAGCCCGCCTCTCAAAGGCAGGAAGTAGCGCACGGTATCAACACAAGCAACGCTTTCCTGGCAATTGGCGGGTTCACTTTTTGCGACGTTACATCGAAACAATACAAATAATACGTTTTTGATCAAGTCTTTAATCTGTTTGGATTTCAACCAGTTGTTCACTCTCTTCAACGTTTAGGTGCATTTCTTTCTTAAACGTTTTGGATACCCATATAAAGTTGAAATTGTTTATACAGAGATATTCATCAAAATACACTCAGTTCAGAAAGATCTGTATAAATTATAAGTAATTTATCGAGTTGTAAGGATATTAATTATAATTAAATAATTTTATATGCCATTATAAATTTTGTCTAGCGTGAAGGCAATAATAAGTATATATTTTTAATTTTTTCACACAGTATGATATTTTCTTAACCACTATAGCTCAACCGCGGCGCCCCCAGCAGAATTTCTAGGCGCCCCGAGTGCCGCGGTCAAGCCACACGCTTCGCGAAGCACTCTTCATTTTTGGATTATGCTAGATGTATACTAATTACATTAAATAAATATTAAAAATACCAACAGAACACAACAAAACACATACACAATTAAAAATACAGATGAAGTAATTAGCAACTAGAATTTTATCAAACTGTCTGAATCTAAAAACAATTTATTCATATCATGTTTTACTCTCTTTATTAAATTAAATAGTACCTACCTTTACCTAAAAGATACGTCAATGCGTTTTTTTCTTTGTTTCCTCGGGTAAGAAGCGTGAAAAACTCTCACTGCACTTAATGCTTTGCGCTTGCTTCCGGAGTGACAGGATATTCAGTACGGATAAGGACGGAAATGGGACCGCCTCCAATCCAGATACCATCAGGAGAGATTGTAGGACTGTAGGTCCACGCCTAGTTTGACGAGGGTGGCTGACGTCACTTTTCTGCAGGGTAGGACAGTTAGTCCACGCCGACACCTGTGGACTAACTGTCCTACTTTTCAAAACTGACCTGGCCTTGCATTAGTTTTTCTACCTGCACTTATTCTTTATTCTGGTTAGTGATGCTTCCACTACATTCGCACAGCGTACTGCTAAAGCAGCAAATATTAACAACAGTTTACTCAAGCTATCACATATGAAGTGGATCACTAGTAGGGATTATATCTTAACGAATTCCATATAGCATTATATTACTATCTGATTAATTTGGCATTGTCCTAATGAATAATAAACATCTACAGTAAATTTGTATTAGTTATTCCTTATATTGGACTATAATATTAGTATAATACTGTATATACCAGTAGACACTATAATCGTTACAGACATTCTTAAGTTAGAAATGGCGTAACTAACCTGACTATTTTATGTATATAATTTCGTTTCATTCTTTTTGTAGCTGTATTATGTAGTGTACTGAAAATTATTTAGCAGATATAGAGTTTAGATCTCGAAACATCCATTCAAGTGCTGCAGTGTGAGTACGACGATCCCTTGTCAACCCCTCGTCAAAAGAAACCCGTAAGTCGGACGGTGGGTCCCAGGCCAGGACCGTGGACCTACTGTCCACCCCTTAGGAAGTAGGTAAGAAATGCTTCCGGCAGTTTTATGACGTGGACCTACTGTCCGTTTACCTTCAGGAGAAATATACTGTATTTAATTAAGTCATGTCACTTTGAAAGAAGGGAAGGTTAGCTCTGTTCCAGCCTCTTCCTGTCTAAACAGGCAGAGGACAACAACCCCTCTTGTTCAGGATAGCAACCTTAAACACTAGGGAACTCCACACACTGGGACAGTCAACCTTCACAGTGACTGGACCTATTAATCCACTTTTCCACCTCAATATTTCGACATGTGCGGTAAGTGATATGCCGTCGCTGTATATCCAAAGGATTGCTCATATATGAGTGACTTGTGGTTTTTGCTATATCCAATGTAGGTTTAAATGTAACGAATAAACCAACCAAAAGTGAATCCTATTTTTGGGGTTACTTTTTCCATAGGTGAATTTTACATCACTCCCTTTTCTCTTGGCTTATGGGTTTCATATTTTTGTCTGTATTTCACATACTTTTTCAAACACATTTTTCCATTAAAGCTGTGCCAAAATCACGAGTTTAGGTAAATAGTGCTTCTCCTCGGAATTTTACACGCACTTCTATAACCTCTTTTTAGGTTTACAATCCCAATAGCTCAACCTGAGGTCACAACCACCTTTGCACTCTCGTTTTTATATTTAGATCCCCCAAGTAAACTTCAGATTGCTCAAACGTTAATCCAAATCATCCAGTCACTTTCATACGGAAAGAATATCCCAATTTAGAACGTAATTTCCATATTTCCTTTAGCACACCCCTGGCTTCATTTGAGGAATATTTTACTCATAGCTAGCTCCTAAAAATATAAAATAAGAATTTGTTTGAGTAAACTGTTAAAATCCTTTTTACAGTCGTGTCGTTGTCCATCTACATGATGTCTCTGCGATAACTTTTGATAGTTATAATCTAGAAACTTGAAGCACTTCTTCGTGGTCCAAGGAAGGATTCTACTGATTTTGAGAACAACAGGTAAAAGGACTGATTGGGTCGTTCGTTTGTCTGATTGTCTGTATGTGTCACTGCTCTTGATATAAGCTATGAGACTTGACTATAATTTCTTATTGAATCATGGAAGAACTGTATTGATTTTGGTGTCAAAGGGCACTTGGTCCATATGTATGACCATCTGTGTGATAACACAATAATTAAATTTTGTTGTTACCTTCGATACTCCGTTATATCGGTTTATTTAAGACGTTAATGTTCACAAAAGTCTAAAATCCTATCATAATGAATTTTACACCAATCAATTCAATAAAATGAAAACATATTGCAGCGTGGACCGCATAATAAATTGATCGTATTCATTGCGTCTTATTAATGAACCTGCATTCACGCATCTGAAGAAATACTTTTGCGTAAGAAAGAATAATTATACTTGCATTAAGTTTTCCAAAACCATATGTACTGCGTGTATACAAAATAATATCAAATTTTAAGAAAATAATTCTTTATCCAGCGGTTTTGGTACCAATTTGTCCTCGTAATTTATAAATACACCTTTTTAGTTAGGCCTGATACACAAACCTTACTACAACCCTCGAATATGATAGAATAATTTAAACTATATATGCCTCCATTACTTGAATTAATCCACGTAATTAAGTATTTAGGCTAAAATAGGAAGTTATCACACAGAGTTGTTATAAAATTTCACTTAATTAGAATACAATTATAAATATCAACTGTAGGAAGTTTCGAAGTGGCGGCAGGTAATTAAGAGGGTGGTCGGGATAATTGGGTGGCCGCCATCTTGTAATTGAATTCCACTTGCCACTCCATTAAACATACCGGTCTGTGTAGGGAATACAGTTCGCACCTGGTGTAAACTTATGGGGAGGGGGGGAGTCAAGCTTAATAAGTTCACTTCTAGAACTATGGTAATTCATAACTACTTTCCCTATCCTTCTTCCTTCTACCAGTTTTATGTTTAATTAAAAGGCACGTATGTGGGTAGTGTAGGGCTTAAGAATAGTCGCATAATTTGTGATTATAAAATTAGGAAACAATCTGTATCGTATAATAAGTTTAAATATTTTGCTTGACGTAGTGAAGCCATTGGATACGTAGTGAGAAATACTTTAGAAGTTTGCCGGTATCTACACAATGCAGCGGCGGTATATCCTTTCCGACTTTCTCAAAATTTGGTGGAACGTTTTCCTTTTTAAATAAGAGACCTATTGAACTCAATCAGGCCCAATAAGATACAGCTCCACGACGAAAAAGCAATTGAGGCCTTATCAGAGAGCTCTTAACAAACCTTGAAAAAGTGAATTTAAAGATTAATCTCTAGATAATGAAGTAAAACCTCTGATAGATCAAGCAGTAGATCAGTAAACCAAGCAATTGGTCTGGGTCATTTTGGTTTTCTTCTGACCTTATCAACTTGGATGTTGTATAGCTTAAGATCTATCCAGGAATGGTACTAACCACGTTTGGAGCAGAACCCCAGGATGAATAATTCCCTATTATTTTTCTGAGAGTTTTGCTACATTTGAACAATTATACAGTTATATTGTATGTAATGACACGTAATATAAACTGGCCTTAGTATATTATATTGTGTTTGTTTTTATTTTAAAGCGAATCTCAAGAATCCTTTGCAATGTTGTGTGTTATTTTTTACTTACACTTATTAAAAATTATAGTACTTTCATCAGGTAACACGAAACCTTTACGAAAGCAACCGGAAAACTAATTGCATAGCAGAAGGCAATCGGAATATTTCACTAGAAACCGGTAAAATGGAAAATGGAGCATCTTCTAAACCACATTTTGCAAATATAAATGTTTTAATAAAAAAATATTCAACGTTAATTTAATAGCCAATGCAGTCTCAAAGAATAAATCCCATAAATCATTGTGCATATACTGTATGTTTGAATTTTAAGCTAAAAGAGTATTGATTTATTGTGTTCTACACTCTTAACCTGCAAATAATTGCCATTTTTTATACTCAGGCAATATCAAATTATGCCCGTTTTCCATTTTACAATTCTTTTATAACTCAATCCTTCAAAGTGCTTAATGTGATAAATCAATAAATTTGAAGAAGCTAGTAAACTACTCCAGTCTCTTGAATAGCGAGTTCTAACTATAACTTATCCAACTAACTTTGAATATAACCTCAATGCTTTGTTATCGGGTTCTTGGTGAGTTAAGAAAGGTCTTACTTAAAATATATTTATTAACACGGAACTTCAAATGGTTAAAATGTTGCTAAACTTTAGTTATACTTTCAGCATGTTCGAACTTTGATCCATTACTTTTCTGACATAAAATAAGACTACGTCAAACTGAGATGATTTACGGCTCCTTGCAGGGGTTAAGATCCACGATTATGAAGCAAGGGGTGTGAGTGAGGGTAGAAGGTCATTAACGTCATTAGTTAATGATGTAGGCTAACATGTCTACCAACACCTTGGAGGGGCTAGGTACACTTACGTAGTTAGTGCTGTACACTACATCACATTCGAAAACTAGGACGTGCAATATGCTTCGTGGTTAACCACGATATATTTACTCTCAGTGCTGGGAACAAAATGTGGGGGTGATTTGAAAATTAAATAACAATAATAACAATATTTCTATTTATTAGTTGTACCAACTCATAAAACGTATCATAAAAGTCATAACGTCATAAAACGTATCATAAAGTCATAAAAATCATAACGGATCATAAAAGTTGTACCAATTCCAATAACATTTTACAGATCCCTCGAAAAACCCAGGTTTGTTCCCTATCATTTTCCTGCAGATTTTCGGTTACATTATTTTACTTAAAGTTAATATGTGTGAAAAACAAACCCCTGGATAATTTTCCGCTGAGCGAACGAGACGTGAGCACACATCGTGCTCTAAGAATGGATTCTGACAAAGCATTTGCGTGACGAAGAAAAGAGAACATCAAGGATAATACCACGGTTCCAATGTTGGATGAAAAGGGGCTCATGTAAATTCCAGCAGTGCTTAGAGATGAGCTTATCTCTAGTTCATTTTCGGGCTTTGTGTAACTGGAACTTAGCCCCTCAAGTAAGTGATATTCTTTGAAGCCTTTTTATTTGTGACCTTAGGAGGATGAATAGTTTTAGAAGTCATCCATCACTTTACTCATGCTCACAAGAGTTTGGTTCTAGATGGAAACGCGTTGCTTAGGCTCGCTCATATCCAACTATTTGCTAATGAAAGTGCAGAAGCAAACTCACACCCTTCACACCTACTCGTACAATTTTTTACTCATATTGAATACTACTACTCATATTACTTCCTCACGAATATCAGGGGTTCCTCCTTCCTTCAACTGTTCAGACCAAATAGTAGTTGTAGTTGTGCAAAGCGTTATAAAATCGAAGAGTACGAGGTAACCGCAATACAGTAATGATATTGTGACGGGTTACCAGGGACGCATTCAGAAGTCTCTATAGCAGAAGAGAGGCGATAGGCTCGAACACCTCTTTATGGATACTATGGCCTCATTCCTCGGTTGCTGAGATCTGGTAACGAGCCTCTTCACATGTTAAATTTTTTGTACTTCTTTTTCAGTTTTCAGGCGACAGCTATTAGCATTTTCCTCTGCATGAGTATGGCATGATTACGTCATAATTATATTGCATTGTTTTGTTATTGTTTGCATTATTAATAGATAACTATAGATTAATCTTAGTAATACATGATTTTTTTGTTACAATTTTATACAAACCATTATCCTCTTTTTATTGGTTATCTAAATGTTTAATTATTTTCTTAGACTTGTTTAATTATTTGTTTCGTTGATATTCGTCTGTCTATCTATAGAATTCGTCCCTGAATGATTGTGGCATGGTTTTGTTATATTTATTTAGTATTTTTTGTTTTTGTTTGCATTGTTTATTATAGATTAATCTTACTTGTATATGATTTGTGTTGTTACTTTTTGTATGTACCATTTGACTCTAGTTATTTATTGGTCAAGCAAATATTTAACATTTGTTGTAAAATTAAACTTTGTATTGCTTTTAATTTTGCTCGTATACTTATTGTTTGTTGATTTTCATAATTTTATATTACTGTTGAATATTCATATATTTATATTTTTTTGAATGATTACTAAAACGTTTTCCTCTTACAGTAGTTATAACTTAGATTAATGAATATTCTACGTTTTACAGTTTATGTTTTTTAATGATTTGCACTGTTGCGGTTTATGACTTCTTTTTATGCATTGTTATTTTTGTTTACCATTATGTATTGTATTTGTATGTATTAGTGTGTCTTGAAGGAATGTTACCAAGTGTACTGTTTTTCGTATACTATTTGTTTGTATTTGCTATAATACATTATTGTAATTGGTACTGGCAGTTGGAATATAAATAAATAAACAGTCAGTGTAAAATGTACCGAACTGCCTGTGAGTAATTGATACGCAGGTAGTTAATGAAATTCCTGAGTAAAGTTAGCATGAAATGAAATGGAACCACGTCGTGTGATATGAGTAATTTCATACGTGCTGATCCGATGACATTTCAGGCGGTATAGCCAAATCATTGCTGATCATCAGCTTTTACCACTATGACGTGGTTACGTTAGCATACTTTGACTTGATACTGAAAACAAATCAATGAAATCAGAATTACATATTTTGTTTACGGTAACTGCTGGCGCTTGTTTATTGAAACAGATCTAGAGAAGGATGAGTCATATTACATGACATTACAATGACATCAGTGGTGGGCGCGGGGAGTGGGAAGGGGATTCAATGCTTCTATTTCCAGCAAAAGGATTATTTTCTTATTAAGTATTTAAGTTTATTCCGATTCTTACTAACATAGCTAAACTGAGATAACAGCCGTTAAGAGTTTCAAGTTGTTGTAACCGTTGCGGCCATTAGCTGTGCTATATTATTTATTACGGCTGGAGGTAAGCCTACCTCCTCACCCCGACAGCCGAGAGTTAAAAGCCCTAATTAAGGAAAGGCTGCGACATTGTAGACTATATTCCAACTTACCCAGTGAAAATGTATATCATGTAGTTTCTAGGTCGTTAGCTTCCTTTATAACTACTTCTTGAGTTGGAGATAGTTTATCCTTCTCCATTAATTACAAATACTGAATTTAAATATATTTTATCTTTAAATATTTTAAAATGTTTATTTTAAATAACTGAACATTAAGTATGTAGTTTTTTGTTTGTTTTTCTTACTCAACCAACAACTGTGAATTAAGAGAAATCGTAGTGAAATAGGTTAAATTAAAATTGGCACTAGAGGAAAAACACTGAATTAGATTATTAGATTTTAAATAATATATTAAAACAAATTATAGACTCAAGGTAAATATGTTTTAGTCTGTTGGATTAATAACTTTGTTTAACTTAATTTGTTTGTAGTACCGTAATAACTGATAGGGTATATTGATAGTTGACCGTGTTTAATGGTCGCCACAAAAGAGCAGCTCGACTAGCAAGGACTATTTTTATGGACTCGGATACATAAATTACTATTTTATTTTATATTACTAGCCACAATACTTCTAAAAGTGATCATTATGTTTTCCCAAATGGATTTGTCGTTACAATTAACTTTAGTTCTTAGAATAAATCATTACAATCATTACCAGTTTAAGATATATATATATATATATATATATATATATATATATATATATATATATATATATATATATTAACAATGGCGCAGTGTAGTGTACGGGGGTTATCGTGAGAGCGTAACCGAATCAAGCGACGTCGAGCGTGACTGCTTCTTGGGTGGGTGACCGCTGAGCGATCCTTGTCCTTGCAAGCAGACCTGCCATTGGTGGTGGTTTGGAAATCGTCTTTAAGCAGTTGGTCCACAGGTTGTGTTAGAGAGATATCCTTAATCCTAACTTCGTCTGGTAAAATAAGACATTCTTTTTTACTTTTTATATAGGAGAAAATAGTCAAAACTGAATTGCAAATTATTTATTATAAAAGTTATTTCCAATCTACTGTATATTTTTTACGAAATTGGCAAACTAAACGCTAGAAAAAATATACTAATAAATGCCTAGGACTCGGTGACTAAACAAAATTACAAGTAAAACAGACTTTAATTTTAGCACGTATATACAGAGTAAGTTTTTAATATCTAACCCATAAATTTTTGTACATTTCTCCAGATATCGACTCCAGACCATCGCTGATCATGTTGAGCTCAAATTAACATTTTTATCAACCATATTTAAGTTTGATGATATTTTTGTAATTATTGATTTTTTTAGTTAATATACCACTAAATAAATTATACAAACTGGGTTATTTATCCTAATTTAAAACTTATAAACTTTATATTTATACTTATAAAAACACATTGCAACAATAGAATGGTTCAGTAACCAACTAGCTTAATCATACTAACCATAGGATGTACCGGAAGGAGACATTTGTACGAAATATCGGAGTCTAGCACGAGATACAGAAGGCACGAATGTCCCAGCAGTGTTCACGCGCCATTTACTGCAACAGATGAATCCACCTGATACCAGCTCTCTACTTTACAACTTGACAGACTTGGACCTCCCCGAGAGTTTCTTGGGAAAACTCAATTTTGTTTCACTTTAACGCTCAAGTTCGTTACTAGCAGATGGGTAAGACTACAATAGTCTCCCCATAGTAACACTAGCTCGGGAATACAAATATTTAGTAATTGTTTTTATAATACTTCCATCCCGAAACTAACACACCAGCCCTAACTAACTGTTTCATTCTTCTACTTGCCACCTACTTGAATTGCCTTCTATCATCTATCATTTTAGTCCTAAATAAAAAGGCATTATGACTTCAGTAGTCTCAAATTAATCGTGCTAGTGACAGTAAATGTGTCTTTAGTTGCCGGCTATTATGTTATTTTGTCTACGGTTTTTATTTAAACATATATAAAATTATAATATATCTAAATATGCAGTTATATAGCACATAGTTTTATTTAGGACAAATTAATATTATTTGTAAAAAAAACATTTTTCCAAATTAATGTGTTAAAATGTGTTTTAAATTTGGGATAAACAGTATTAAAATGGGGATTATACTGTGGAAATGTTTTATTTATGAGAAATTTTTATACATATTATTATGTGTTAGAACTACATAACATTTGGCATAAAATTGTATGTACTAAACATCACACTAGTATATACAATACAATAGTATTGTTGGCTGAGCGTTAGGGGATGGAAAAATTTAATTTCTGTTCTGCCAGTCCATGTGATTTGGAGCATTATTAAATATTTTCCCGAGGTGTTCAAAAGGTGTAAAATACACATTTAAGAGTTGTTTATTTGCTAACCATAATGGTAACAAGAAAATAAAAGGTTCAAAACACAACAAATTTTATTGAGGTCCTCTCTTAACAATGCGGATGTTCAGCGTAGTATAAAGTTTATATATTTTGGTTTTGTAACTACAAAAAACCTTATCGTAAGTAAATGGTTCTCTCAATATAAATATGACTTTATAGTACGTCAGGAAGTAAATTAAAAAAAACTGACAGTAACAAGTACAATCTACAAACATAAAAACAACATTCTTGCAGTTATCATAGAGTTCATGAAATGAGATGTAACCAGTTTTCAAAATTTGCTAAATAAAGAACTTTTAAAACAAATGTTTACAAAGAGAAACTCAAACTTTAAATACGTTTAATGTGCCAAATTTGGAGTCGTGTGATATAACACTAAAATTTGAGTTTAGCCGTACTTTTACTTTATATAGAACTGATGTAAAATGTTATCTGTAGATGTAGATAGCTGATTTGAGTGTTACGCAAGAAAACAACGTTGAACAGACAAAGATACAATCTGAGAAAAATATAGAAAGCAAAACTATTTCTTCTAACTTTTAGATGAGAAATAATAGTTTGTGATTTATTTATTTTTTATTTATTTAGCGTGATCAGAAACGGTTATATAATTTACAGGATGTTGAATATTTCACCATTAATATTAAGTCAAGAAGCAAAATTTATCAGAGGAATTGTTTATGCAAAAGAATTAGAATTTTACAATTTCTTGAATATTAATTTTTGTAACAATATATTTTGTAGAAAAGTATTGCTTCCAAGAAGAATTGAACATGAATAAATCCATGTATTACTTTGCATGTATATGCTTTTATAAACCTAATTCTCACCTATCTACTGATGTAGTGCTTAAAAAAACAATACGTACACAATGCTACTAGACAGAAACCCTAAAGTATTAGATAATAATCTATTATTAACAATGCGAAAGAACGTATTTTTATTTTTTGTTGAGTTTTACGAAGCCTATTCAACAAAAGTGGGGCTGGAAAAATGCCATTTCTCTCTCTCTCTCTCTCTGTCACACGATATCTCGAAAAGGAACAAAAGTTCATTTTTGAAGTATATAGATATGGTACATGTACTTCCACAGGATTTCGGTGGGCGCAAGTGAATATTTTTACATTGGTCTTACGGGTAACCGTGATAGCAACGAGAAAATAGCAGGATAAATAAAGCTGTGTGAAGCTGGCGGCACCCATCAACCAAAATACACCCAAAACTAGTGGAATTGTTTGTTTAGCGTTTGTTTGGCATTAGTGTGCGAAATATGCAAAAAGCAGTGGCCGCTGAAAATAGCTGGTGTGAAGCTAGCGGCACCCATTGTTTTTCGCATAGTTCGCGCATTAATGCTAAACAAACGCTAAAAATAGCTAAACAAACGTCAAAAAAACGATTCCATTAGTTTCTGGCGTATTTTCGTTAATGGGTGCCGCTGAAAATAGCTGGTGTGCAGCTAGCGGCACCCACTGTTTTTTGAATATTTCGCACATTAATGGCAAACAAACGCTACAAATAGCTAAACAAACGAACGTCAAACGATTCCACTAGTTTTGGGTGTATTTCGGTTAATGGGTGCCGCCAGCTTTACACACAGCTGATAAATAAGTGTGTGAACAAACTCAATACACACGTACACAGATTTAAACATGTGACTTATTAACACATGTAACCTAACTATTCCACCTCATGCATCACCATTTTATGGCGACTGGGTGCGTAGACTTTTATTATTTATACTCTGATATAAACCCCTATTTAATAAACAGAAATCTGAATGTATCGTGTAACAACGTATGTAAATAAAGATTGTATCTGCAGATTTGTGAAATTGTGCATGAAACTTCATTTATATATAGGCAAGAATGTGTTTAATGTCCAACAATGAAATTCGGTTAAGCATCGTTGGAGCTTTCTCGAGAAAAAAACGAGCAATATATTGTTTATATATATAGTAAATAAATAAATGAATTTATTTCCCATATAGCAATTCCACAATACAAAAATTTGAACCATTGAGAGAAAAAACTGGCCAATTTTACAAGTAGTTTGGCCAATTACAAACATATATAAATTACAATTCCTTGATTAGCAACCAGTCTATGAACAAATAGTTTGTTCATTTACATCTATCATATAAAACAGTATCCACGCGAGGAAGAATACTACTAGATGACATGCTGTACGGCCATTTGTCTGAGATCAGCTCCCGGTTGAACAGTTTCACCGAAACTTTGAATGTATATCACCCTAAATGCCCTCAGCTCAAGCGTTGTTCCTTCCGCCCCATTACCTTGTCGACGTAACGTTATGGGTATCAATCAAAAAGTAACTAAACATTTGCTACGTGCAACCACGTATATTAACAATAACTACCTAATAATTCGGCAAAAAAACAGTTTCATCCTATATAAAATCCATAGCGAATACTAGACAAATTTCATCACAAACGCGTCTTCGTCCTACTCAAGGACTTTAGATTAGTTTAAATTCACTCTATTTAAATGACTTCATTGGATTTTGTTTATTCATGAAAATGTAGGAATTAATGTAACTTTAGTGTTTTAATTGACAATCCGTATTAAATCTATAATCAAAACCTATGACACGGACCTTCTAGACAGATCTATAATATGAAAAATATTACTAAAGGTACTACAGTGTGCATAAAACGCGTTTTTTGTAAGCTTATAGAAAATACAAACACTCTATTTTCCCCACTCTTTTGTGCAGTACGAGTTAGTTTTCCACAGGACACCGACATGTTGGTATATAAACAACGGAGCACTGTATGGCTGATGCGGATTTCCAACTGTTTATTTATTTAATTAAAATATCCCATTATATTCTAGACACATTATTGTACTATTACACTTTGCTTAGTTAAGTTCCAATTACAAAACAGTCATGCTTGCAAAAAGCAATAACTGTGATCAGTATAGACAACAGTAAATCTTTGTAACATAAATGCATTATTTAATAATATAGTAGTAATATAAAATTTTATTATATTCATTAATCAATTATTTTTCACAAATTATAACGGAATAGAGTATACCATTGCTTTAAAAGTTATTGGCTAATAGACATTTGTATTAAGGAAGTATTTACACATTTACTACAAAAATTTTTTTAGTAATCAATTTTGACTCAATTTATCATTTTAGTGACTACAGGGATTCCCATTATTTGACTAAGCCCTCAATTCATAAATTAACTGTTTTGGCCACAAACTATTTCATGTGGATTTTTATAGTGTTTTCAATAGAGCATGAATATGAAATAAATAATTTAATATAACTAAAAATTTTTTAACTGTATTGATTATACAATGTACTGAAACTTACCAATTTTTCTACGAAGTTCAGATCTTTTGGTATATTCTAATTTTGTATATGTTGTTCACCACTAAGAAGAAAATCACAGTCTGCATTTTAAGTCACACTAAGGAAAATAAGAACTAAGAAACGATTTCCATTGTACACACTTTGTGATCGTCACCGAATTTGTTTTCGAGTTGTCCCAAAAACGACTCAGCCTTTTCAACGGTACAAAATATGAATACATGGAGAATAAGAGCATCGCTGAATATTCATCCAATGTTTCTCTAAATAATAACAATCGGTTCTAAGGAGAAGAATCAACTGTTGAGAAATTTCCAAAACCTCGTTGCGTTAATGGGTTGTTGCCACGAACTGCCAAGGTAGTAGATTTACATTAACATTAACTAACAAGCAGGTAGCCTATGCTCGCAGTAATCAGTGTTACAGTGTTACTCGGCAGTTAATGGCCTGTGTTACAGCACACGCCTCTCGCTCTGACACGCCATTTTCTTAAATCAACCCAATAATCACAATGGGCCTAACCATCTAAATCATTTTGTTTCCTTTTCAATACTTTTCGTTTCTTTACTTACTTACTTTTAAATAAACTAATTTGAGATAAATGGAAATACTATCAGAAATAAAATATATAGCTATACAACAGAGAATCGAAGAACACTACAGAATCTGACGAAAGTCTTACCTCAGTAACTTCATTAAATTGTGTTTTAAATCTCCTGAGATTTATTTTATTATTACTTATTATTATTTATTATTACTTAAAAAACGTATAAAATAAAATAAAGTTCAATTATTTGACACATAAGGTGGCAATACACGAGAAGTAAGCATCACATTTATAAATACGAAATTGTATAGTTGTAAACTACTTCAGAAACGACTGGGAGCTTCCAATTATACTTATACCTGATTTAGGTTTTTAATATATCGATAGTAATAAAAGGATCCATTCCTCTCCAATTCCAATGTCACATTGGTTCCTAAATTAATGGTTAATTCTTAAAACAAAGAAATGAATTAGTGGTACCGGACCTTTCTGTTAAAAAGATTCCAATTATTTTGCACTTAAATCACTGTTATCTTGAATAGTACGTTGTTCTGATAAAAAGAACTATTGACAGTTTTTAGAAACAATAAAATAAGTACATTTTAACCAGCGTCTTCTTATTGGAAATTCTAAATGCTTAATATTTTTCAGTTATGTGGGTCTGACGATGTGTTCTTTGAGCACGAAAGGCCTCTCACAAAATAAAACTTTTTCATTTTATTGGAGTGTTTGATCATATATTAAGCATTTATAAAATAAGTAGTTCACAATGATTCAAAACTGCGCTACTTTCCTTAAATAACATCAACAAATCGTTTGTTCCCATAGTTGTTACGTCTCGTAGTAAACTTTCCAAACGCTAGCTTAGATTTGAACACAAGAACACTTGGATTCTGTAGTAATAATTGGATTCTGTAGTATACAATTATAATATATCTTATAATTGTAGTAGGTTTGTTTACAAACTACTTTTTACTCTGTGATATTTTTATTGCGATCATGGTCATCTACAACAACAGTGTAAAAATGTATTTTATTCTAAATTTTGAAAATAAAGACCAAGTTTTTTGAGACCAAGCTATATACCAATTTTGACGTTCTATCAAATTGTACTGCATGGAAGGACACATAAAAGTACCGTACTTAAAGACGTTCTCGTCGTGTGGTTAATAATCAACCTTGGGCTAATGATTGAAAAAATCTCGGAATGGATTGACAAGGTTTTGACTATAACAGATATTTTAACTAATAAAGTAGTTGTGATACAATTTATGGTTTGAATCAAAATTTTGCTGGTGACTCTGCCCTACCATTATAATTGTGACGTGTTGTTTTTGACTTGATCGCTCAATTTCAAAATAACAATTATTTCATCACAAATATGTATGATATTCAATTAGACAGTATTAAAATAAACATAACTATATATTCCGTACATTTTAACAATCAACGTACACCTTTCGTTTCGAATATTTATTTCTAACATATTTACAACAATGAATTTGAACTTCTAAAAATATTCTTAGTTCGCAGTAAATACTTCCATATTGCATAACCATTACGTTTCTGAAATGAAATATTTTTATATGAAAAGTCATTTTCACTATAAATTATTTACACCTCACCCCAATCCGATTGTATTATTACACATTAGTTTAAATAAATGTATTATGGGATATCTGCAGAATAACCAACGGAAGCCACATAGAACATTTGTAGTTTAAGGTTAAAAATTTGATGTGTTATCCTTTAAAACTGTACTAAAATTAGCACTTTACCTTTTTGAATAAAATTTATATAAATGTATTATGGAATTAACTACATGTATTAAAGATGTACAGTTATTACATAGTAGTTATATATATATATATATATATATATATATATATATATATATATATATATATATATATATATAAACACGGTCATATTCAAAAATCTTTCTTAGTGGTCGCTTTTATGGTAGATATCCATACAATTTTTTTTATATTTCTTTAAGGTTACTTATACAAACATTAAACATTTATTCGGTTTGTTCCAAATCCAAGTTTTCTTGATTCCATATTAGAGGCTTTTACACCTCCGACCCCCCTCACCCTTCTTTAGTTGCTTTTGGAAAGAATAGATGTCACTTTAAGAGTACAATCCTAACGTTTTAAATCCTCCCTCAATCAGTGTTTTATACCAAATCATCAGATCCGCCACTTGGTACTTATACCCTTATAAATCTTACTTCATATACGTTAACTTTCGCTTTTAAAAGAAATATATCTCGAAGTATTTTTTTTTTAATTGTGTCAGTTTTCATCGGTAAGACATTATATTAGAAAATAATAAGCCCGTATACTGTATTCTAATATTATAACTGTTCCTCCATTGAAGCACCAAATAATTACGTGGCACAACAGTCACTGAGTAAAATAGGTTATTGAGATTCCATTATAGAATGTTTAATCGCTCCAGTGTTCTTGCAAGGCTTCTGACGATGATATTGGTAAAGTTATATCAGACCGGTTATTGGAATCAGAACCCCCCCCCCCCCACCAATACTGCCTGTAAATATTGTAATTAGTGATTCTGTACAATCTGTGTTTAGTGTTTGCTTACATAAATATGTTTGATCTAAAATCTAAGTATATTTCAATTTCAGTATGTATTTTATACTCGCTATTAATATTACTTGTGCATTGTTATGTGCAGTTTCAATGTAGCGTAATTTAACAATAAGTAGTACACAATGTGGAGCAAAAAGTGTCTTGGTAATGGAAAATATTACCTGTAAGTGGATAATGTTCAACGATGCAAGTAGTTTTATAACAGAAACAAACTAGAAACAATCGACTCAATAGATATAAACCTATAAAGCCTTTACGCCATTCATAACTAAGTTAAAAGAAAACTAGCACACTTTTTCTAAAAGGCAAATGCAGCTTCTCTGTTAAAGTTCTAGATACTCTCAATATTAGTTTATACTATAACAATGTTTAAATTAGCATTTATAAATGATCAATAGTATAATTCAATCAAACGTTAATTTATCAAATCGTATTACTACGCATACGGCGGATTGGGTTGATTTGGCGCCATTTTGCTTTCAGTTTATTGTAGCGTCTGAAATAGGACACTATCTCAGAGTTGACTGCTGGAATTAGGAGTCCACGTCCTTCTGAAGAGTACTACTCATTATGACTCTCATGGTCCCCTCGCCCGAATGATGAGACTGGGAGATAACTTCTGCCACCTTGTCGATCTTTTTCACGACAGTGCTTCGACCATCCGGGGAAGAGTGCTGGCATCCCTCCGCGGTCCTGTGTAGAAACACAATTACTAACCTTCACATGTTGTATGGTAATTTATTTCATTGTTATGCTTGTTACCCCTCATATTGATTGTTGTGTTCCTGAATAGTTTACTGCTTTGTTGTTATGTATTATGCCGTTTGTTGTTACTATTGTTACTTGTATTATTAATTGTTATATTTAATCATTTATGTTGTTGTTTTTGTTAGATTGTTATCACTGTCAACTTTATTGTTATTTAACTCATTGTTTCTTTCTTTCAGTTGATATTTAAATATTTATATATGTATACTACCCGCTTGTACTTTGGCTTGTTTGCCGTTGGAATGAATGTAAAAAAAAGAGATAAAACACGTTTTTAACGTCATTGTCGTTCACATTTTCTGTAACTCTGCAGACAGACGTGGGCTCCAGATTGTAGGTAGAAGTCAAGTCTGTTACAGTGCCCGATTACAGGCGCGATACTAAGCGTAAATCTTATTTGTTGCCTCCTATTTAAAAACGCACCCGAAGTATTTAAATATTTTCAGTTTAGGACTGCAAATAGAGCAATTTAAATATTTTCAGTTTAGGACTGCAAAGAGAGCAATCTTAAAAATGTCCGAGTACACCATCAATAATGGCCCAATCATTATAATTAAATTCTAGGAAAATTTAAATTTTGTAAACCTGAACAATTATTAAAACAGTAGAAGGGCTTCACCATGGGTGTATCCCTATACAAGAAGATTTATGTTATGTTATTTTTTCTGCTTCGGTTGAAATGTTCTGATATAATTGAAGATACCAGTATTACAAGCTACGCCCACCAAAAGGTTATGTTATAAATCCATAAGGAAATTTTTCCAAAGAATGAATTCGATCGCCAACCACACTAATTTTGATGGTGTTTGGAATGAGATTGTGTGAAAATGACAAAATATAAAATGTTACTTTATTTAATGAATTATGCATTTTATCATGATGCGCTTAAAAGCGTATTGCACTTTCAGCAATCTACTTAAATGCTATTTTTCTGAAAATGGTGACATTAGTACCTATATCTAGCCGATATAACTGTTATTTAAATGTTTAACACCTTCAATTATGGTCTAAACTGAGTGAGATGGAAATCTATGCCTATGCTTACGGTGGTCATATTTTGAGGCAGTATCCGTTTTAACGGGTGTAAAACTAAAAATATCACATATTAAAATTTTTTTATATTTACCCTTTTTTCCTACTTGAAGTCAAGAAAAAGTAGGTTATGTCGTTATACAATTCAAATTGGCTGTCAGCTCCTGGATTATACTGAGTTTTCTCATTCAGCACATTCACCGGTAATTCTTCATACGGCTAGCTTAACGAGGTTGAGCCTTTCTATGTCGTTCTCAACATTTGCATCGCGTTTTAAAGAAATTAATGAAACTACACTCAGCATGCAATCAAATATATGGTAATTACATTTTATATTTGTTACTAAATGGAAACCTTTAAACTGGCATATTCTAGTAAATACTCACAACAAATAGACAGCGACGACGAGAAAACTTGGTAGGAATTTAAATGTATGCTAATTAAAATTGTTACTAAATGGAAATATTTCATTGACGTATCCTAGTACTACTCGGAAGGGAAAACACGGAAGGAATTCGCCCGAAACCCGTGCTGCAAAGGTTATTATTACTCACGGGTCCAAAAGTAATTACATGAAAACCGCTTCCGACCGGTTGATATCAGATATTACCGCCAGTTTGTGTTGCGGCCAACATTGCTATGTAATTAACGGCACAGTGAGCTGCCAGTATTTATGTACCTCACTGTGAAATATATCTTTATTGTTAACTGATAATTTACGTATCTGTTTCAACGATTATTAATGAAACTACCGTTTTAAACAGTAATTTCATTAGGTATACAAAACACTTTTATCTGAAAATATCATCAACTCTATCAGTTTATCTCCAACTTTATTTAATCTCCATAAATGTCCGATAATGCACAAATAAAACATACTATATAGAATTATATCCAAATTTATTTTTAATCAAGTTTTTATTTACTACAAAGGGAATAACATATGATTATGGAAAATTGAGTTAAATAGCCTGATTATTAAATCAGTTCAGTTTCTTGAATGGTGCTAATGAAGAAAACTTCCCTGAATGCAAAGAAGAAAAACATTTTTAACTCTCCGCGGAATTACAGTAATTTAATGTAGGAATTCAAGACAATCTTACAATCAAACCTATATAAAAACTGCTGTGACATGACTTTTATATATTAAAAAAATAATAATTTCGTTAAGAAAAGCATTTATAACAGGTGATTTTTTAACATTATTTTAAATTAAGAAATATTTTCTTCAGTAATAAATTAATAAAACACTTAATTTTCTGAAGCTATAAATTCATACTAAAGTACATACTGTAAAACTTCCAAATTTGTATCTTCAGTCGTTATTTGAGGCTAATTAGAAAATTGCCTAAATTTTCCACTTAATGTATGTAATTTCACGTAAAAATTGATTAAATCTGTCTTGATGAAAGTACTTTAGTAACATGAAAAATATTTTATAAACCAAAATCGATTCCACCACCATAACAATAACATGCAGACAATTTCAGGAATTACATGAGATGAAACGAGGTTTAGGTTTTGGTAGATAAAGATGGAGGGATGGAACTCTGAACACCTTTCTAGGAAATAGAACTTGTTAGTCACTGTTACAAAATTTCATTAAAATGGGATTAGGAGGGGGGCTTAGTTTTTAAATGTGAAGACCCATTAAGGGATACCTCTTGGTCTTGAATAAAAGAAGAATAACAGTGTAAACTAGAGCTTTCTATCTCAACCCATTACTACTAAGTAGCAGCTCATTGAAATAAATTAAGTTCAAATCATGGTTGGATCCTGCTCAAACTTCAATGGACAAAGATGGAAAAATGAAACTCAGGACACCAATCTAGGAAATAAAAACTAACCATTTACCCAAACGCTTAATCTTTCAGGGTGCTGGGTATGTTGCTCTCTCATTCAATGAGGGTTAACATTAGCCCAATAACGAGCATTGTATCTGTTAACGTTACCGTTAAACGTGAAAGTTCATCTGAGGGAGCGGTGTATTATTATCAATGTTCCGCATAATTATTTCTCAAAGTTCTAGTCGACAATCAAAATCGTCCTCACTTAGCTCATGAACTGAATTTTGTACGCGTTATAACGACTGTCATGTAAAAACTTTACAAACTGGTGTTTGAGATATACCTAATATTTGTAAAACATTTCTTGTTGAGGCATAAGGATCTTCTACAACAGACTGTAAAACGTCAATTGACAATGCTTCGTTTGTAGCCGATTTTGATCGTCCATGTTTGGGGTGGTCTTTAACGCTGCCTGTTTCCTGAAAACGTTGGAATGTTTTTTTAATTCCTTATTTAGATACTGGGTTTCGAATGGGGTATTTATTTACAATACCGTGACCATGAAAAATGGACTTTTTTTCATGGGTTGGGCATTTATAGCCAAGTATTATTATCACAGGTGCATATAAACTGGGGGGAAAGTATATCATTGTATTATATTGATGCCTTTCGGGCATTATTGCATTAAGGATGGAAAATAACCGACAAAATTTTGTCGAACAACACTTAGAGGGTTAAGGATCAGGGGCATCACGTGATCTGGGAACCGACTTTTGCAAGCTTGAGTTAATTTTTTGTCTAAAAGAGCAAGCAGTGCGCAGCACTGCGCAGCGGGCAGGCATCGTTGACAGGATTAACGTCATCATTTCAGTAAAAATTGCCAGAGGTACTGTCAAAAACAGAGTTTTCAGAGGATTTCAAAAAATCGTAACTCCTTTGATTTTTGTTGCCGACGAATTTTTTCTTCACTATTGTTTTCAGGAAAAATTGTAGTTTTCAGGAAAAAAAATGAACATACCTTTCCATGGTCACGTTATTGTAAATTGATACCCGAATGGGATATGTCATGAAATACATTTCTTACTTCATCATAAGATCTCACCTGGTCTCCATAGCCTCGCATCATCAGGATCATAATACGCTCTTGTCCACTTAAACACTCCATTTCAACGTTAAGTATCACAAAAACACGTCTTAACTTTGTTAATTCCAACCAGAAACTGAATATGATACTGGAATTCCTCAAAACTGATAAGATAAGGGAGGCATTCCTTGCAGCAGGTAGTAACTGTAAAACAGGTTTGAGTATGCAAGGAAAGTGGTTTTCTATTTAAGTTATTTACCTTATGAATATTATTTACCTTATTAACCCCCCCCCCCCCAATCCACCGAATCCCATTTTAGGGAAATAAGAAAAGTTGTAAAAGTGACTAAAAGTTCACTTCTATTTCCTAGAAATGTGCCCCGAATTCCATCTCTCCATCTTTAACCATCAAAACCTACACAGAATGTATCCATACTTTTAACTCACACTGTATAAATACATACACGCTAATGTGAGCAATTAATAAATACAAAGTATCATTATTCCACCAATTTTATTAAAAACTAGCGGTTAAATAACCATAAAACTAAAATATATCAAACTGAAAATATGTATAACTTCAAATATTCAACGCAATTTTAACCTATTTTGGTGTAAAATTCACTTAAACAAGCTAAACAAACCTATTTACATGAAAGGTTTCAACGTCTTCATATGAAAAGTCACGGGTAACAATTGTCTTGTGCAAGATAAAAAACTAATTCGATTTTTACAAATGCCTAGAATGCCTATAATTACTACAGCCTTAATACATGCATACATTGTTTAATGTGGACGTTAATGGGAGAAACATGAATAACACTTTATATAAAAAAGAATAAAAAATAGACTCACGCTCAAACATGAACTTGTTGAACTGGAATTCGTAATTACCTGAAAAAAACATACAACATTATTTGGTAAGCAAACAATGATATCATGTAAATAAACATTGGGCTTGATTTCACTTACACACTTTGTACAGAACATTTTTAACACCTTATACAATATACACTAATATATAATAGTACGAGTCTGATCTGACAATTGGATCACTTCGATTTTCTGGAAGAATCTAGAAATTACCTCAATTAGAAGATATATGAGCACTCATTAAACCTAATAGTACTCAACTTCTAGTTAAAATAAAAATAGCGTGAAGCACACAAACAAATTGAACGAGAGCAACATAATTGCACAAAACCCAAGGAAAATAAAAGTTCTAAAATGAAACTTTCGAACGAGATCAACCAAAAGCAAGAAACAACAAATAATAATTAATAATAAAAACTAGATGTAATTGACAGACAAGTTTTGAAAGCGACAGTAAAGTTAATTTAATGTTACTTTAATTTTATGTTACTTTTATTCACCAGCCTCTACATTTAGTACAAACTAAATACTGAAGCTTTGATTTAGAAGTGATAATGGGAAATAACTAATAAACATTACAACCCTACAATTATTTACTTTAACAATTAATTTTTTCGAGTAAAACATAGTAATTGATGCAACATAAAAAGTAACTAATTCTTATCGTTGCTGCATTACTTTGTTAGTCACTGTTTTATTGTGTATTACACTATCTCCTTAAAGCCGAATCCAGGTAATGTTTTAGACATTTTAAATGGCAAAACTACTCAGTGAAAGCCTCCTTGTTTGTTCCTAAGAATTTTAACAAATTTAATTTTTTTATTTTATTTGCATTTTAATACTAATTTGAACTAGTAAAATAATAAATACTATTACAATATTAGAACTCATTTACAGCGAGGCATAAATGTGAAGGCTAGACATAATGTTACACGTGAAAAACTTAATACTAGTTGAAAAACAGATTCACCCAGTTAATAATGAAAATTTTAATCTTTACTCTAGAAATGGGTGCGATTTGTTTTGTTATTACGATGTTTGACATTTTAGTAATTATCAGCCTAAAGGCAATGTAAGTTTATGTGAACGAATAAATAACAAATATTACTTATTGCGCTCTGTTTAGAGGAATTTAAAAGCCACAATCTTGAAGTTTACGCCCAGAAGGTGAACTATAAACGTGACAAACTTTTGTTTTTAAAGCATTATTGGAAAGCATATAAGGTATTATATGAATCGGTTCCTAAATAATCACATACTGACATTAAAAAAAATTAATTACAAAACAAACTGTGAAATTAAACCTTTTATCTATTATGATTCTGAACGCTCATTTTAATATTTAATTTTCCATTTTCATTCATATTATCTGATTTCCTGTTCTTATACACGAGTCTTTTACAATCTTTGTAAGTGTGGCAACCTTGTGATTTGTTTATGGTTTCGGGCACAAAATATATGAAACATTTGTTTCGTTTTAAAATGAAACCTACTGGTTCTGTGAGCGAAACTTTATTTTTGTAGAACAAAATTTTGTTTTCAATTTTATGTAAATAAAATATTAGAGTAAAATCTTTAGATATACCGTAATATAATTAAATAAGTGCATCATTCTTTTTAATGGTCTTTTGATCTCATGTTGATAAATTTACCTTACTTCTTTACATACTAGAGTTAATAAACAAATTCCATTTCACTTTCTGTTGACAACGCAAACGAAATATTTACGTTAAAACTCAATAATAAATGTATAAGGCTCCTTTCCCAACCTGTTTCAAACGTAAGTAAATCATATGGACAACTATGTTTGTTTAAATATTGGGAAAGACTGAACGAATTATTCCAAAAATCGGCTCGAAAGAAAGGGTCCCAGAGCCTACGGAGCCCAATTACGACCAATGACATGTATATAAAAGTAGACCAACGCTAACTAAATGTATACTTAAACATTAACTGTTTGCTAAATACATGATTGAAATGAAATGAAAAATGTCTTTATTGAATACAACGTAAAACATATTCAATTGGCGAGGTTAGGACTATTAAGTCCTCTCTTACACCTAACCATAAATTAATAAACTCTACTATTACTGTAAAACAAGAGGCACAATACAGTTTACATTAGTATTTTAAAATCAAAAAATTATAATCTCTATTTATATAAAGTAATAAAATGAAATAAAGGTTCTCTATGAAACTAAAAATAAATAAATAGAATAAAACTTACAAGGAAATTAACAGACACTCATCCATCACCATTCATACAAAGCCATCGTCCCATACCCTATGCCACGATATCGTCAACCCGACGAGGCCCAAAACAGATGGTCTCTAAGCACCCCCCGAAACCGTTCCCGACTACGAATACCTCTGATATGATCCGGGAGATTATTCCAAAGTCGACAAGCAGAGACTGTGAATGATTTACTGTAAATAGAGGATCTATGAACAGGAATAGATAACAGAGAGGCTCCACGTCGAGTATTCCAATTGCTTGTTTCAGAAATGAAAGAAAAGCGTTCAGACAGATAGGAAGGGGAATAATCATTATACAAAATAGAATGTAACATGCTGAGAATGTGGAACTGACGGAGTAGATTCAACTTTAACAGATGTAACTGACTGATGAAGGGTGTTATATGGTCATATCGTCTGAGGTTGAAGATAAAGCGAACACAATAATTTTGAGCACGTTGTAATCTGTCCGAAAAGCTCAACCGTCATGTCATTTATAACTTCGCTACAGTAATTGAAATGGCAGAAAAATCAGGGTCTTCACTAGCATTACTTTCAAATTTCAAAGGTAAATAAATAGCAAATTGCTTAAGACTATGAATATCATGATTGATACAGTAACATGGAGAAGTTTAGCGAAATTGCACGCAAAAGCATGTTACTGCTAAAACCCATCCACGTGAAACTCCTGCATTATGCATGGGTTCGATTTGATATGTCTCCTCAAAAACACATCCTCTCGCGGCTTGGATCAGACGATTCCTGCTCGGTACACTGATTCCACCTGAACCGAGATGATCGTGAGTTGGATCTTTTCTGTTAAAATCCAAGGTAGGTGTAATGTTCACAGATGTTCATAGAATGTTCCTTGAGTATCAATGTAAAATAATAATCGCCTCAATCAGTAATTTGTCCAATTGCCGAGTAAGTCGACAGAGTCCGATTCTAATAGTGTTTTAGCTACCCAATTAAAGTTTATTTTCTGGTCAGCTCGAGTCATCGAATAAGAATAATTTATTCACACAATAGAACATGAAGGTTTTCTGTGTAAGTCGAATTGTCAGTATAAGAGTTAATACAAAGCAATTAAGCAGAACTATTTACTATATAACATACTGTCTAAAGTCTAAATTTAACACAGAGTACACTCTTGAAACTATCTTACAGGAACGTAACATTATATTATCTTTACTATTAAACACTATCGGTCTCATCCAGAAATGGGTATAACAAGAGCCTTGTGGAGACTGTAGAAAGCCTTCCCGATCAATTAAGCCTTTAAATACCTTTTAAAAATGCTTGCTTTATTTGAATTTAGAAGAGAATTGTAGAATTTAGGACCAAAATAAAACAATTTGTTTTTGAAAAGGTTGAGTCTTAATCGGTCTGAAATTCCTGTGCCGTGTGCTATGATCATGATGTCAATGGGGAAACAGATTTTTATTTTCAAAAACAAAAATTGTCAAATGAAAACTTAGTCAGTTTTTCCACTCAACCCGCTTATTTTGTGACATTTATTTCACTGAACTGAGTAATTATAAATTCTATCTAATATTCAAATAATATTTCCTATAAAAGCATTTATACCTTATTTGAAACCATAATAATTTAATAGTCATGCAATGAGAAAAAGTCGCTATTGAGGAATACTGAATTATAACGGATTAATGAAGAATGTACCATAGGCTTACTCGACCAGTGTCGTGAATTTGACCTAATTGCCAATTTCGATTTGACATCTCTTGAATGAAAATGTATCTGCATAATGAAGGCAAAGTATTTCAAGAATTTAATTAATGGCGTTAACGATGTTTCAACCGAAAGACTTACACAATATTATTGCACCATCATTTAATAAAACTTAGAAAATTAGTTATTCTTTAGGAATAAATGCATGTGTCCAGTTTATAAATTATGCACATGACATTTAAAAAGTCTTAAGTTTGAAGTGTTAAATTAGCCATGAGCCATTACAAGCGCCACGGGACGATCTGTAAGAGCCATCGACCTTTAGCCTCTCACTTGGAGAGCCTCCAGTTCTATTCCAGAAACATTCAGGACTAACAATATCTAATCAGTCAGGAACGCAAACTGTTCTATTGTCGTGTAGACTCTGCTGTCAACTCTATCATTAGAGCACTGAACTGTCACTGGCACCATTCATTTTATTCTGTGAACTCAAAAACAGCTATAAAATAATTATAAGAGGAGTAAATCAAAATACGTTTTACTTTTTACACCATTCGTAATACAAAGCGACAAATCGGTATGGGGTATAAATTACTATTGCATGAATTATTGTGATTTTAATTAGTGTGACGATACTTCAAAATTATTCATGAAATGCACCATAATTGGAATAACAGGAATTTTTAAATTTCAATTTCCGGTTGGATATCAATGAATAAATAAATAGTAAAGGCGTAAACATTTAGAGAAGGTCTAAATAGTATCTGGTGATGTGATGACCTAGAAAAAAAATTCTGTCTAACGTTTGACCGAAGAATCAACGTCCCTTCTCATAAACCACCACCAATAGGGTGGTGTAAGGTCATTAGTGTTTTCTAATTTTCCTGGTGCGGCTTCATTTCATTGTCTGAAAGGCTACCTTGGCTAAACTTGTACCAAAAAGTCGAAACAAAGTAATTGTAACGGAAGGGCTTGAACCCCACCCAGCTTTTTGGAGGCCACGGGCAAATCCATGATGGCATCCTGGCCAGATGAAGGACATCCAATAGAGGGAACCCCGGGACCAGACAGATAGAATAAGGATTGTGCAAGTCCCCTTAGCAACAGCAAATCTATAACCACTAATGCTCACCCAAATCCTATGGAGGGACGTGCACTATCATTGTACAAAATACTCTCTATCCCTCCCCCTAAATCTCTCTCTCTCTCACTCTCTCAGTGAACTTTGTTGAACAGAAATAAGTGCATATACAAAAGAGAAATATTTGCACCCTGAAGACTTTTTAAACAACATTGACAGTATTGTCATATTTTTTCTATTTAGTAGCTATGGCGTAACAACTTCTCTTTGACGACAAATCTAATAACTAGTTACTGACTTACACGACTCATTTTGCTATTGTTCTATCTAGCATCTATCTATTGTTATATTCTCTTCACTACTTCCTTTTCAAGTCCTTGGATGCTGTTTTATATGAATTTTACTGACTTCCGAATATTTCAAACGAACTCGTTCATAAAATACATAATTTACGCTAAAGGTCTTGCAATACAAAAAATATTCTTAATTATTTTTTAGATTATTCGGGAATTCAAGTAAATTTGCCATGGCTAGACTTTCTGCTATTTAAACATTGTCACCTTTACATGATTTCCAATTTCATCAACAAGTAGTGCAGTTCCGAGGGATACTCGTATGGTATGAAAGCGAAGATACAGTATGGACACCACTGCCAACGTCCACTAGGTATTGAAAGTTATCTGCAGAGAGGCGGTGGGTGAACAATGTTAACCGTTGTATTGGGAACGAGGGAGCCAGGTATTTATCGCAGTTTCCACCTTCCCTTGTTGAATATTCAGACAGCCCGCTCTACCTTGCCTTGCCAACACAACGACACCCCCGTGGCGAACGACAGGCATACATTGTCATACACAACACATTAGATACACCTGCATTTCTGATTTCCAGCTAACGTCTTCGTGCTGTGCTTCTAAACATCTGCTGAAAGTAGAATTCCTTTCACAACTAAAAATGTATGTCCAATATCTTCGAGTTATAATGTTTATGAAGAACAATTAATTCATCTTTTGGGTCTCTTAATCACCGTAATCTAAAATATTTCTAATACCTTTGCCAAAGATTCCCCTGTATCATCGAGTCACCACTTCAAAGATTCCCCTTGATCATCGAGTCACCACTTCAAAAATTCCCCTTGATCATCGAGTCACCACTTCAAAGATTCCCCTTGATCATCGAGTCACCACTTCAAAGATTCCCCTGTATCCTCGAGTCACCACTTGAAAGAACCCCCTTTATCATCGAGTCTCCACTTCAAAGATTCCCCTTGATCCTCGAGTCACCACTTGAAAGAACCCCCTTGATCATCGAGTCACCACTTCAAAGATTCCCCTTAATCATCGAGTCACCACTTCAAAGATTCCCCTTGATCATCGAGTCGCCACTTCAAAATTACCCCTATATCCTCGATTCACCGTCATCAATACCTTCTCCCAAATTAACCTTTAAATCAAATATAATCATCAAATGCTCAAATCTGGAAAATATGAACATTAATAACAAAAGGTTTCAGCTTTGGTTTGCAGATGCCGTAGCCATTTTTGCTGTCATCTCTGATAACTTGTTGTATCCAATTCCCATGTGTAATATAGTACTATAAATACTAGTACTAAAGAATTTCCTGATATTTTTCCACGCTCTGTGTTTTTTTTAACGTATAGATCGAAATTGGTTTATTACCGAACTGGTTTATTACAATCCGAATCATTTTTAGAAAGAAAAGTAAATTTGTATACGTTTCACGTTTGAAATAATGCACTGAATCTAAATAGTTTTAATAGTTTTAACTTGTATTTTATAACAAGTATTTAGAAATTGAAAACCCACCGACCTATCAACGGGAAGCTCCTAAAATGCAAATACATCATTTCCACTTCATTTTAGAAGATAGGTAGGTGAATGTAACATCAAATATTCAAGAAACAGTGTTTATTTGAGTAAATGTTCCTTAGTAATAACGGTAAAGGTGTGAGCACCGGCCACACCGAGAGTAATAAATTATGTACTTGAGCTAATGGGAGTGTTCTCTACGAACAAGTGAGAAAGGGAACATTTACAAGTGAATTATAAATGTGAGTGTCCTATCAGCGTGACTTGTTTGAAAATGTCTCACAATCAGGACTCAATTCCATTCTGATGTAATCTGGCGTCGAAATCAAACACCAATTTGACGTCATTAATTGCTTACCAGCGGCTTGTTACAATTATAATAAATTATAGAACGGAATGATACAATAAAACGATAATTATGAATGTTACCTATTTTTATGTGGTTGGTTTAGACACCCATTCCCGGTATAACTGTGATGAATTCCGTTACACAAACATAGTCCATTTCAGCCACGGAAAAGCTCTGACAAGAACGATAAATAGTTGCTAAGAAGAGAACGAATTGTAAATAGTAACTTTAACGTGTTATACAATCAATGATAAAGTAATCACTTCCAACTTTATTATTTTTAATGATTAAAACCAATAGTAATATCTGCACGTGATTACTCTTCCGGTGAAGCAGTTTTTAATCAATTATTGTCCCGACTAAAATTTAATTAGTTTGAAGTTGTTTTAGGCGGATTCGTGGTGATAGCGTTCGTGGTGTCAATACGGTTCGGAGTACCAAAGATTTCGTAGAACAAATTTTTTAAGGTCATATCTTTAGTTTATTCTCCTAGAATGTAAGCCAAATTATAGGAAGAGATTCAGAAAAAGGATTGAAAATATCCAATTAAAGGGACGTGATGAATTTTACGACATTTTAAGGGAAAGTTCATGGTTATGAATTATATTAGGGATATAATTATGTTATAAAATTAAAGTTAGAACGTATAATTAAATCGCAAAGTCGATCACCAACTCGTCTAAGGAATAGTGTCTGCTTTATAATCAGTGTAGTATTCTAAACGAGTCCTGAAAGTCTGCACTTTTTTATTAGTGTAACCCATACATCGGAATATTGTAATCAATCTCAAAGCTACAACTCTATGGTACCATAATTACATACAAATTACTGTTCATTAGAAAATAATAAACTGTTATGACATGAAAAATGCATATAAAATACCTGCGATACAATGTAACAACAACACTGTTAAGGATCCCTTTGAGTAGATAGATACCTGAAACAGTTACTCACAAGTCACAGTTTGACTGGCAAGAAAATCCTTCCGAGCTCATCCTATAACTCTTCATTGTACTCTTCTCTCTTCCTTTAACCCGGTTTCCAACTCTACCTCTGTAAAACCTACATATATTGGTAAGCCGATATATTACATTAGATTTTACATTATTTTATGACTGGATTACTTAGATAAAAATGCCTTTTCAAATTCTGAAGTATGGCTTTAGCTAAGTATTTTCAGTTTATTTATTTGCTTACTTGCATTTTCATGACACTAATATTTGTCTTTTAAAATACTTGCTGAATATATTTTAAATTTGATTAAGTTGTTATAAAAAGGTGATTAACTTTATAGGCTAATATATTCAACAGAAATAAACAGTTATAATTACTGATTCGACAAAACTAATGGTTATAAACATCGAATGAAAGTAAAACAAATAAGAACAATTGTGTAGGTTCCAAATATAGTTTAAATTGCACGTGACCATGATCTAATTATAACTAACTTCTAGCGACATCCCACTGTAGGATGGAGTGCGCTTGATGAAAATAAAAATAAATGTAAAATACTACTTGGATAAATTTAATTTTAGATAACAGTTTAGCTTAAGATTACTTTTATATTCTAAATTTCACACTTCTATCATTATTAAGAGCCACATGAAGCGAGTGGTTAGCGAAAAGTACTTTCGATCGCCTTCACTGTTACTGGAAACTTCTTGAAAACGACCCAATAGTAACAGTTAGATTTGGATACTTGATTGGTTCGAAATCGGCCAATCACGTTCTAAGAAAATTACCTCGCAATTCTGTGGGGTTGCCACTGGAAACACTTAAACTAATGAGACCATATAATTACCACTTTTAGTACAATGTTAAGTATCATTGGAATGCTTACAGGATACAAGAATGCTACGATTTTCAACCAATGTTTAATATTAAACTGAACGTGCTACATAAAATACACACGGATTAAGAGACACTTACTGTTTATGATTATAGAGATATCTAAACAATTAGTACGGGAATTAATGGCTAAGCACATTCATGTCATATTACATTCACACACACGCGCGCGCGTGCTCGCACATTCATATTTATTTCTATTTTCTCTGGAATGACCGCGGGATAAGACTTTCCAGCATTATGCTTCCACTTTCAATGGATCTACTGGCCTGTACGGAGTCATTAGTATTGATAAGAGATAACAGAGTTCGAACGTACGTTATAACTCAAGTCTATCCAACCACTAGCAGAAATCCTTTGTTTACAGTTTAGTTTTGACGGTTTTTCGGCCATTTGTCAACATTCAGTGATACAATGAATTAGTAACATTACGTTTCGAGACCTGCAAACTAATCTCTTCCTCAGGTGGACAATCAACGTACAACATAAATCTATATTAAAATAAGCAAATTATACAGGAAAAAATCCATTTACCTTCATAACTTTCTGGATTTTTAGAATTCTGTAGAAATCAATTCCAATACGATGTTCACTGTAGTGCCAGATACTAAGAAATTGTGAACACTCAAAACTAAAAATATACATATTTTAATACTGCCTAATATACCACAGCTGTTTTTTTTCTTCTTAAAAGCACCCTTCTCGAGGTGTTTTAGGCCTCAGTGTAAGGGACAAGGGAGGAGATTATTTATCGGAGTCGAAGGTTCCCCTTGTTGAATATTAACACGGACACAGTCCTTGCCTCTCACGGTAAGGCAGGCACCTAGCTACAGTATCTGTAGCTATAGAGTACAGTGTCTGTAGCTATAGAGTACAGTAGCTATAGAGTACAGTGTCTGTAGCTATAGAGTACAGTGTCTGTAGCTATAGAGTACAGTGTCTGTAGCTATAGAGTACAGTGTCTATAGAGTACAGTGTCTGTAGCTATAGAGTACAGTGTCTGTAGCTATAGAGTACAGTGTCTGAGATCTACCACTCTAACTGAATTCTAGTAGTGACTTGACGTTGGACACAGGCCACAAGTTATGATAGAACACTGTCGTTCACATTAAGTGTTTGTACGAGTAATTTAACAACATTGCACATTTTCCAACTCCAGAAAACGAACTACTTGTTAGATGAATGATGATTGAATAGTTCTGAGCTCAGATTCAATAATCTGAATTTAACTACATTGCACATTTTCCAACTCCAGAAAACGAACTACTTGTTAGATGAATGATGATTGAATAGTTCTGAGCTCAGATTCAATAATCTGAATTTAACTACATTGCACATTTTCCAACTCCAGAAAACGAACTACTTGTTAGATGAATGATGATTGAATAGTTCTGAGCTCAGATTCAATAATCTGAATTTAACTACATTGCACATTTTCCAACTCCAGAAAACGAACTACTTGTTAGATGAATGATGATTGAATAGTTCTGAGCTCAGATTCAATAATCTGAATTTAACTACATTGCACATTTTCCAACTCCAGAAAACGAACTACTTGTTAGATGAATGATGATTGAATAGTTCTAAGCTCATATTCAATAATCTGAGTTTAACTACATTGCACATTTTCCAACTCCAGAAAACGAACTACTTGTTAGATGAATGATGATTGAATATTACACACAAAGCTCGAGTATAAAATTATATTCATGGGTATTATTACTTGCTAATAAAAAAGAACAAAACTTCACTATTATTTTAAAATAAAAAGTTTATTCAAATCAAATGAAACTACAAATTTCAACACTTCTCAATAGGAACTTTTAATGAAATAAATAAATAGAAATTAAAAGTCACTTGTAATAAATTTATTCAAACAAATAGTTAAAATAAACATATCTTTCACGGATTTTTTATTATTAAGCTTCTATTTCAATTTCTGCTCTCCTTAACTGACTGGTTTTCTACTTTTATACATTTATTGAAATGATATACTGACAAATTGGCACTATACTGAGATAATATATATTTAAAAAAAGTTCCTTGGAAGCACCTAAGGATAAGAACAATAAATTACAAAAGGCTTTCGACAATCTTAGGCAATTTAGAGCAGATTTTAAAATAGGCAAACTATAACTTTAATTTAGCTAATTCACATTAAATAATTGGGGCACCTAAAATAATCAAAATGTGATAATCGATATACAAATTAGCAATCATAATCAGTAGTCCACTTACTCGGTACTATCCGGTCGCAGTTAAAGTCGTCTCAGTTCAGTTGCAACGCTCGTTGCCTATTTTCCAAGGGTAAATTGCAGTAAAGCAAAACAAAATTATGTCCCATAGTTTACTTTACCATTTATAAACGGTACAATATATCAGTTCAGAGTTCATACTCAATAATCTGAATTTAACGGAGGATCTGAAGAATCCGACAGGACGTCAGAAAATCCGTCTTACACAGACAGACGGACCTCGTTGGTCTTTTGACGCAAAATCAATAGCATTCTTCCTTTTATCAAGAGAAACCCATGTATTAAATTTAACGCGCTCTCGGATACACAACGGCTCGATTTAAAATATGGATTGTCACTGTTGGGTCGTTAATATATATTATCATTATTACAAATAGTCACAATAGGGTAACTAAAGGTAACAACTCGGTAACTAATGTATTCAATCCATGAATCCATATTTTATCCTGTTAGTAAAGTAATCTACTTATAACATCAAATGCAAGGCTAATAATTTAACGGTTAGGCTCGTTATGAATCAAACAGTGGTTTGATATTGTTATGGTATTTTATCACAGCTGATAAACAATATAGTGCACACGGTTTTTACTAGGTACTAGGGGACACTCCTCTTCGCATTACAGGCATTTTAAGCTTCGCTTTGTTCCCATGTTTTCTTTTCCTTAATTTACGTAAAGTATGCTAATTTGTGCTTGGTGAAACAAATATACAGTGTATGTCCTTGTCTACTACTAAACTCTGATAGCTTTCTTAGTAAAACGCCCTTGAGAATCTTTACTATTCCTGGTAGCTACGCGCTTATACTGAACTCCACTTCGAAAAATATGGTTCGACTTATGCCTGTGTGATACGAAGAAAGGCAACCAAGGTTTAAGCGAACTATCCAGAACTCGGACTCAGAAATTGAAATAGTTCGCTGCAACTTTAAAGGCCGTTTCACACCGCGGTCACACTATGTCACGTTACGTGACGTGACAGATGTCGCGTGACAGACGTACAGTTCACACCGCGGTCACACTATGTCACGTTACGTGACGAGACAGATATCGCGTGACAGACGTACAGTTCACACCGCCACCGACGTCTGTCAGATACTGGGACGTTGTTTCTGTTCTGTCAGTCGGTTTAGTTGAAGCAGGAACATGGCAAGTGGTTCGTGGTGCGATAGCGCGTTTACTAAAAATGTGCCTTGGTTGTATGACGGCGATAGTAGTTCGAGTAGTGAAGAGGAACTCATGCTGTTGTATTCGGTTACAAACCGAACGCACTGGGTGCACCCTATCAACCATTAGAACAACTTACTATTTTGTTCCAGTTGCTCTGCTATTTCACCCCATGCTGTGTCCTTAAAATTGCTATCTCTATACTCCTCCAAATCTGTATTCCACAGCAGTGGACGCGTTCTGACGGCTTCAATTAACTGTTCCATAATAAATAACAAAAATAGCAATCCAGCTTCTTGTAAAAGAGTTACAGCACGAAACTGCGCAACAGGTCTGGTCATGCGCGCGGCGGGGTAGCGAGCCAGTGCGCTTGCGCGAGGCCACAGACGTCGACAGATGTTTTGAAAAGATCGCTCTCGGAGCGATTCCGCAGATTCGTCTGTCGACGTCTGTGAGGTTCTGCGAGGTCGGTGTGAATTACACCATTTAAAACTATGGAAACAGATCTTTTGAAAAATCTGTTATGTAACGTAACCTAGTGTGACCGCGGTGTGAAACGGCCTTAAAGGTTACGTGAAATTCTATGTCTACGACAGTTCTTATACCACTTTAGCAGACTATCTCTTGCAGTATTACGATGTTAACCAATGACGTAACATTACTTTTGAAACGTACAACAATATTTAACTTTAGTAGTTTGAAGACATTATAGCTGTAATTATTATGCCATAATGTGATAATTTGTGAACGAAATAAAATGGTAGACCCAACCTAAATTAATACAGACAAAACTCAATGTAATTAGACTTTATCACAGACCACACTTTTAAAAAAAATCCATAATTATATGTAGGTATATACCGGCTCTTACGTTTGAAATAAATAAATAAGAAAATGAGCGCCATTGCGTATGAAACAATCTTAATTTAGTGTCTAAAAATTATGCCCAAAACACAGGGTTTAGAAATGTTTTTTTGTAATTGTCCGTAAAACCCCTACGAAGCGACTTAATTCGTGCTCCCTTTGTTAGACACTTGAAATTAAATATTTTGCTGTAGTATAATAAGCAGCCACCAACACAATCCAATCAAGATTATCAATTATATCAAGAAATATCGAAACTATCGAGTACAACATTTTACCTATAGATATTCATAATTTACAATTGCCAGCTATTTTTATTTCATTTAAATATTGAATAGGAGTAGGCTAGGGACATCGACAATAACAATGGCCATAAACATGCAATTGTTTGTTTCGAAATGTATTTTTATTAAACACTGAACTATGTTTTAAATGGTAAAAGATAACTACCTTGCTCCACTAAAGTGGCCAGTTTTTAATGAAGAGATAAAAGCTAGAATTTAATTTAAATCAAATAGTGTTTCGCTGAAAGCAACCTCAAGACAAACACGACGTTGCAAAAACCGAACTTGAGAACACCTCTTCTTGAACATTATAAATTTGGTATTATGAATGTATATTGAAAACTATGCACTTTGAGTATTTTAGTTGAAATCAAACAAACTATGAATGTTTTTGTGAATTTAGTTTTGACAACATCAGTGCCTGCAGTAATACCATTTCAGATCGGCTACCTTTTTGTAGAGGGGTTTGTTTTTTTTTTGTGAAATGACAAGTTTCAAAAACAAAACTTGTTATTGATTTTGGCCTAAAATCAAAACTTATGAACATTTTTCTGTAAATCACAGTCGTCGTAAATCCACTAACTTCTACAAACCCCCAAACAATAGAATCTACTAGAAGAGCTACAAAGAAATCCTTAAAAGCTGATATCAGGACTGCCTGAATTGCCGATCTTCTTGCAGAATGTAAGTATCGACGAGAAGTAATAATTATCGGTGGCGCTCCATTCGAACATTTTTAAATGCTGTCAGATATGTTTACCCAGTAATGTAATATTAAGTACTAGTTCTAAGCTCAAATCTATATATATATATATATATATATATATATATATATATATATATATATATATATACATATATATATGAATGTTTGTGTGTTTGTCCTTTATGGAATCGTAAACTATTTGACCGATCATTACAAAAATTTGTATGTATATGTATTTTTCCACGAAGAAGGTTTCTATGCTATGTCTATTGATGTAACTCGGCTCCAGGTAGCGTTGTCAAAGATAATAGTTTTCAAAGCGCCTGCACATTATAAACTGTAATTACGAGACAGTTACGAATATTTAATAGCCAAACACTATTTGAAGGCGCTAAGTTATGATGTAAATTTGTCTTGAAGATAAATTTCTGGTTGAACTTAAAACTTGAGTGTTAGACCACTTTATAATAAAACACATGTACGTGTACGATGGCTATAAACATATACAGATTTTCTTGATCGTGGCAACAAAGCAAACTCTACATCGGCGTTGGAAATATAATTTACTTGAGCCAGAAGTGCACATACACGGGTAACGCTTACGAAAAGCGTGCGAAGCCGCGGTAAACAGCTACTAGAGTATAAATAAAGTTTAGTTATTTTATATAATTTGAAACAAATACATTTACTATAGATATAAAAGTATAGCTTTGCTATAATTTCAATTTTGAAAGCTTTAAGCAAAATTTTAGTTCGACATGGCACTTGACTGATATTGAACGATAATAATAAATTGATTGTGGTAGTGGCCGCTTATTATACTGCAGCTAATTATTTCTGTAAATTTATACCAGTTTGAACATTGACCTTGGGAATCTTCATTTCTCCCATAAAGAGCTTTTTAATCATTTATTGAATTTAAAAAAATTTAGAGAAAATTACTAGAAATTACTTTCTTCCAACAACATTTCAATTATTTTATAAATATAAAGGAGATTGACATGTAATATTTTAGCAACTGGAATATATTTTTTAGCACACATAGTATGGAATTATTACTTTTGTTCTAACATAAGTTTCAAAGTTCAAATCATTTTTATTCATGAATAAGACACAATACATGTTTCTATAGTTCCCATGCAACTCATAGGTTGCGCGTGGGATTGAAGTAATTATTATACATGTACTATATAAACCATTAATTTATACAATGTCCTTACGACAGTGATGACGTGATTTACAACAGTTATAGCATGATATACAAATAATTATTATATGATATAAAAAATATAACATGGTATCAACAATTATAAACTTCATAATCGATAACAAATAACAATAAGGTTTAACAAAACAAACTTCCTCAAGTAGCCTACACAAAAATAAATAATCCATAAATATGTCTATAATAAATAACGAGTTAACATTAGTTTTATTACGCTTTAAACAGTGCAGTTTCAGTTTCTAGTTTCTAGTTAACAAACCAGGATACGGTATTGAGGTATCAATATGTCACAGTTGTATAAAGCCAAAGTTAACTATTGGTAATATAATTACACATTACTAAAGCATTCATGCATACGATTACAGTGTATGACATGTTCTGTGAGGAGATGCACAGGTAGTTATGTCATACAGAATATCTATGTTAATTAATCCTAAACACCTTCATTATCATTCCTACTATCGACATCCTACCTATAGAGGATTGATCAGATTTAAGGCTAATATCAAACTTCTGATGATGGTAAAAAATACGCGTTCTATCTATTTTACATTTTATATCTTCCTTCATATAGCTTGTGTTTGATATATACTAATTATTTAACTTGGTAGAACATAAACCTGAGTTGTTGAAGATGGGGCTTGTATTGGCTACTGTTAACTTAATTACATTTCAACACATAAACCAACATTTAAAACTTTTATTTTTGTAAGGCCTTTCGATAACAAGGCTATCTTCGTCAGACACATCAAAAAAGTTGATAGGCCTACAAAAAGTAAATTTGAATGTATTTAATTTTGTGATGTGTCTGAAGAAGATAGCCTTGGTATCGAAAGGCCTCACAAAAATAAAAGTTTTAAATATTGGTTTATGTGTTTAAATGTAATTAGAACAAGCCTGAGTGTATGAGACACTACCAAACATAGATATGGCTTAAAATGTACACCTTTTAGAAACCTATGTCAGATATTAATTCAAAACACAGTTCTTTGCAAAGTAACTATTTTATTACATTATTATTTTAATTGTGGTCGATTTGGTTGAACTTCAGCCGACTTTTCATTAAAGTAATTGTGTTTATGTATTTCAAGTTTTAGGCATTCGAGAGATGTTCGAGGGATTCAAAGAAGTAGAAACATTAAATTTAGAAGAAAACTACGGCAAAAACTTGGTCCAGATAATTCGTGAACGGAATATTGAGTGAAACATAAGACCAAAGAATAGCATTGGGATGGCACGGCGAGAAAACTCACTTATATAACGAATATGTGTAACTGTGGTAGTATAGATTTCTACACGATTCTTCAAGAAATCAGTCAGTAAACGAATTTCTTGGATCACCTTTAAAAAGATAATGCCCGCCGAATATAAAACTCAATAAGTGAAAACCATAATATGAATTCTATATACACTTTTTGAATTCTATCCAGACAGCGTTTTGCGGATAGTTTTTGTTGGGCCACCTTTAGGTAGTTAATTCGTCAAATTAAACAAAGTTTATAACAAATGGATCCAATTAACATACATAACTTTATATAATGGATTAACGGTTCTCGACACATAATTAAATAGCAATCCATACATTTACCACTCCTAACAATATGATGCGGTCCATTATGCAAATACGGTGTCGATTTATAAAATATAGCTTAATTAAGTAAAATGTATTAACATAAATATTGTAGTAACAGTTAAAAGGTTTTAAAACTAAGGCTTAAAACACTGTTGAAAAATTGAAATTCAATTAATTTATTTTACTTGTAAGGATGAATAAAATTATGAGCATGGTGCTCATTTGTGCCATTTGAAAGTTTTTCGATGCAAAAATTTTTTTAATTTGGGCTTCAATTGCAAGGATATTTATTTATGAAAACTCATTATATTGCATGCCAACAACCATTAGTTTATTGTAAATAATTATCTACACAATTGCAGTAAATATGATATAATTAGGAAAATCTTAAATTTCATAGATTTAGCTGTGATTTTTAATTATTATGTAAAAGATTACAAACATAAAATGTTGTTTTACCAAAATGAGTGGCTTATACAGACTTCGAGAATCAGACCCTAAGTATGTTGGTATTGTACTTACTGATTAACGAAATTATTTTAAAATTACTTCTGAAGGGTCGAAATAGTGGGGAAAATATTTAGTTCAGTATTCTGGAATAATACTTTCCCTAATATCATCAGAGTTATATGGTCAGGAAAATACTACTTTTTTGTTCCCTAAATAACCTTCCATTGCCATTGGTGTGTTTTTCAAAGTGTATTTCTTCTGTTGATTACAATGTTTCATAGTTTGTTCATTTTTTTCTTCAAAACTATACTGTCCTTCACTATAATTGTGTATGTAAATGAGAGTAGAGTTATCTAAATCTTTGGCATATATAATATATATTCTCTTCACTTAAGGTAATAACCTTTGAAACAAAAATCTTTTTTGTTTTACAAAGGACAATTTTCCCTATTTGAGTTGATGTCATTCTATTTCTGCAAACTTTATAATAATGATCATGCACACTTTTCAGATAAGCAGATTTTAAATATAAATTCTAAAGCACCTCTGCCAACATTTACGTATGTATTATAAAATTACACCTACTCTGTAAACGGTTAATACCGGTTTGACTCGTATTTCAATTACATTTTTCTACATGATTTTCAAATAATAATCTACAAAATATGAAAACCCAATGAAAAATTTATTATTTTATCTAATGTAGGTTTTTAATCCACACATGCTGAAAACATACATCAGGTATATTAGTGGTAAAACTTAAATCTAAAACACACGTGTGTTTCGAACACAAATTTTAGTTATTTATCTTCGCATTAAATAAAAAAATATATACATTTGCATGTTTGAAATAAATAAGCCTATATTGTATAATTGTAACTTAAGATTTGTAAGACGGTAATAAATACAGGAAAACTCGTGAAATATGATGCAAACAATAAAGTACCATGTTCTTCATATTTACAATAGCACTGTGATGTACTCCTATTTAAGTTGGAATGAAACATTTACGCGATATAGATAACATGAATGAAGAAGATCTAAAATTCGATAGCTATTAAGAAACATAAAAGTTCGCTATCACAGTGAAAGGACTGCTACATTTTGCGAACAGGAGATCGGAGCTTCAATACCGGCGTCTGGAAGGACGGGATAAGCTCTAAGATATGAATAAAACATGAAATCAGGACATTTCCTTGACTGCATCGACAACTGGAGATACCCTCCAGTAGTCTCTGCCCTGGAGACAAGAGCTCTGTTGTGCTTTTCAAGTATAGAGACACGATGCAATAATTTTTTTGATTCTTTAAAATTTCATTAGGTTTATACAAATAAACTGTATAGGTGGAATCGGTGGTTTCCTTGTAGTAGAGATCCGTTTTTAAATCAATGGAAATAAATTTGCCTCTAGATTGAATTCTGATGTTGTATCTCGTAATTAGGTTAATATTAAAATTCATATTATAAGAATTAACACTTTCAACAATAATTCATTGTATTCTTCTTGGCTAATTATGATACAGAAAGTAAGTGGCTAACTTGAATGAATAAGTTCAAAATAAGCCGAGAAGCATAACGTAGCTATTTAGTAAGGAATACGGAAGGGTTGATTCAATGTAAATGTTGAGTTTAGCTCCAGTTCACCTTCCACCTGCACCTGATGAGACAATGGGAATACTCTTCACATAGATTATACGAGTACTTAAATTTACGAGTATAGTGTAAGTATCTGTGATGTCGAAACGATGAAAGTTCGTTTTAAGCTTTTTTATCGTAGACGTTATCGAACATTTTACAATACTCGTATGGATAACCATGATGACAACGAGAAAATCATAGAATAAAAAAACTGAGCGTAGTCGTATACCATTTTAATATGTGATATAGTAACATAATTGTAGATATCAAGGTATTTGGAGAAAGGGGTCTTCTGCTGACTTGAGATTTTTCTTAGAACTTCATTTTATCTTGGGCGAGAACTATAATGTCAACGAAGAGTTCTATGATGGTCCACGTCCATCCATTGAATTAGGCTTAGTGTCATTGAAGCCTATAACTCAATAGAGCAGGCAAAATTTCTCTTTTTTCTACCGCGAGATGTAAACTTTTTCTGTAAGATCGTCTGTCTATCCGTATAACAGCTCAAGAATTAAATGGACTGCAGACTTTAAATGTTGCATGCGACGTTAGTGAAACGTATTACACGACAAGTGGTGAGGCGTACTCCTACCTTGTTGTAGTATTACATTTTGCCATACTGGTATACTGTTTGAAAAAGACCTTGGTAACTGAAGAATCTTAAATCAGTTTGTTCTTAAGTATGTAACCAATGTTGAAATATCTTTAAATTCCTTGTTTCCAAATGTAGCGACTTATTAGTCACTTGCGTGCTCAGAATCATGTATTAACACATACTCAGCTTCGCTGTAAGCACTTTAGTTCAAAAGCAAGCTGGCTGCGAGCGAGAAGAGGGCCGACACCATTAATATAGGAGCCGTGTAAAACATAATTAATCAAGGCTGATGTTGTGAGAGAAGTAATGTGAGGTTTGGGCCCGGCAATGACTAATGTAGCCACTCAAGTCATCATTTATGTACAACACACGCAGTCTACATTAGACTAACATCAGTGTGGATTGCATTATATATAAAATGTCATTCATGCTTCAATACAAAATTCAGATCACCCATAAATTATTACTAAAAGTGTTCTCTACAATTCATTATAGTCTTTTCTTAAAGTCTGTACTGTAATCTTACAATTCCTCAAAGAATAGGTCAGATGTCTATCGCGATCCCAAAGCTTGCAATTGGCAAATCCTATAAAACATTAATTTGGCAGGTTGAGCTTGTTAACAATAAATATGTAGCGTTCGGTGAACACTCTCTACTACTTGATTATTGGCTGAAAGTTGGCAAATCCTATCACTTGAAGGGACTGAAAATATCAATTTTTCTGTACTATATCTATACAACGAACTAATCAATAAGGCTTGAACATTAGCACGAAGATTTATTTTGAAAAAATCGTACGATAAATACACTTTTGAACAAACGAACTACAATAATATAACATTTTCAAATCTGGCATAGCAACATACGTAGCCTAATGGCTGTATATACCTGAAGGTTTACGTAGAACACCGAACATCTTTCACGCGACACTTGGTGTGGTCGTAAAATTATAGCAAAGATGAATTCATATGATGAAATAGAAAGGAAAGAGAACTCTTCCATCTGTCTATCTTCCATTTCTCTATTTAATATAGAATTTCGATACTCCAAACTAAATTTTAGTTTTAAAAATAATTGGTTTCAAAAATCAAGTAATTAATTTAAGTAATATTTGCAACTTTTCTTAGCTTCAGCAAAATACATTTTTACATAGAATTTTCAGGTATAATTATGATAGATTTTTAATTCTTAACTGTTCTACTCTTAATCGATTTGTTCGTCGAATCGATTGAAGTGTTTTCTTTTTTTATCATTATTTACAATAAGATATCTACTCTACCTGGCTGGAGGCCAAAACATTTTACTGAAAGAATTATTCACAACGAGGCAAAAGTCTGAATGTCCCCCCCCCCTATAAAAGTCAAACTACGCAAGAAATAACAATGGGGTCTGGTATGAAGTGCCTGTCGGTAGGGTTGAAACTTTTAGGAGTTAAGACGACAGCAGTGACCATCTTGAAATCCGCCATCTTTGTTTTTAATTAGTTTTAAGATGAGAAGAGGTTATTGTAAGAATTATTGTCAGTTAAAATCTGACTTTAACAAGCCATAAATCCTGTACAAATAAAGATAACTTTAACAAATTTTACATTACCATTCCTGAGACTGAGGCAGTTTACAATTATGTGCCACATGGCCCTCTTACCATAAAAAAATGTATCCAAATCCAGGATGGCTAGTTTCAGGGTTACCACTGAGATCACCATGGTTCCTAATAATTGCACATCCCACACCAGATAAATTAAATAGAGGCGTATCAAAATTTTTACCTTGCTCTGAATTCCATTGAAATATTTTAAACGCTAACAACAGTTTACTGTCCCGTGGTCTGTTTAAGAGACGGTCTTCTTGATTTTAACACTATAAAGTCAAGTTATACAATAAAGACTTTTACGTTTTATTGTAAATATATTTCAAAATGTATTACAGCTCGTTTATATGGCTTATTTCTTAGCACCAGTAACTTCCCTAAGAGTATTGTAGCTAGAAAGACTAATTCCATATTAATCGTTATAAATATGGAATTATTTATAAGACCAAATCTTGTACATAATGTTTAATTTCAGTCTCTTCAAGTACTCAAAAAGTCATTTTGGGACACATTTTTCACGACGCCTGAAGTGAGAACGTTCACCTCTTGTGTATTACCGAAAGTGAGACTGAATTTACATCAGTTCCACGTTGTTTCTTTACATGTTGCTAAGGCCTTTGATAGTGATATCCGCTTTTCCACTGTTTATGTTTTAAAAGAGATCGACGTTGTTATAAGTAGCAGACGAGAAGTCGCGGTTTATCGTGTAGTCTCAGTTATATGAAATGGTAATCTGTTGTCGTTTTTTCGTCATGTTGTTTCGTGAATGTAGTTCTAATAGCCGTGCCATGGGATGTGAGTTTTTTTTCAGTATTAACCGTCGGATCTTGAGTTTTTTTAACAATTTTCTCTGCCTTACTTAGACAAACTGGGATCTTCAGAAAACACTTCATAGGGTGGAATAATGGGCATGCACATATTTTGTCTCCTATCAATAGTGAGTCCATAACACCAAGATAGGTCCTATATTCGGTGGGAGGAAACATCCACTATTCCATAGATGTTCATTCCTGAGGAATGGTATTACTTTCACGTGTATTTAAAGGTCAATTAGGAACCGAAAAATAATCGAGATACTCAATCATATCATGATCGTATGAGAAGATCTCAGTGAGACTACAATCATAGCTCTGTAGTTTTTCCTTCTTCCCTGTCTATCAAAATGTTGTGAATAGAAACTTAAAATCACTTATTTGTGAACTTAGAACGGAAAATGTTTCCATTAACGAAATGTTGAATCTATGGTTTTTATCGGGTTATAATACACGACTGTAGGTTATTCAGTCTATGAATGGATTACATTATCCCTTAGTAGATGCTTAGCAAGCCATAATGTTTGTAAAATGTATCGTCAATCAAACTCAATAAACATTTTTAAAATTCCAACGGAAAATTTCCTGTGATCGCACTGGACGATTTAAACAAATTCATAACCTCGAAAGTCACTTCCTTAACTGCAATCTTGTGGTGTCTGCAGCATTATGTTAAATTCGTTCACGCTCTAACTATTTCTCGCACAACAAAGGAATGTGCACGCAAATTTGAGCACAACACGAAAATTTGAAGTACAATACCTACTGTACACGGTTGTGGCGTATTTATCGTTGTTGACATTTATCAGAACTGCCGCCGAACTCGTGTTAACGTGATCAAAAGGCATGTGACATGATCGCTTTCCTCTCTAAACCTAACTCAAATTTGTACATCCTATTTATAATGAAATTCAATTTTTGTAAATCCTCTTTATTATTAAATTCAATTTTTTTTCTTATAATACCAGTGCAATCTTCGTATATATATATATATATATATATATATATATATATATATATTCATACCAGTGTGAATTTGTGAATTAGTGAATTTGTATCCACTATATTAATATATTCATACGTGGTATATTTTTTCGTACTGACCATGTATCACGTGAGAAGCTCCACAAAGATGGGCATCATCTGAACCATACTCGGGTGGGATATTGTTCATCCCATTACTCGGAACGCTGTGTTGGCCCAACTACCACGAAAAGGTATTTATAATCATATCAGGGGGGCTGCTATTTCCTCCCGCCCTCCCACCCTGTTTGAAGGCTATAAATAAGGTATACCCTTTACAGTAGATAAGGGGCATCCACTAAAGGGACATCGATCTTGCTTATGTTGAAGTGAAGTTTCATCCAAACTTCGAGCCCATAGCTTATTTGTTCTCAATATATATCCCTCAGTTAAATACTTCCCATAAAGGGAGGTGTAACATCATCAAACTCCAATTTACCTAGGCCCAAACCCCATAGAAGAACACTACCATAGAACTCGATTCATATGTTCATATAATCACGCAATTTTGCGTAAAACTTTATTTCTATATAAGTACCATCGAGTTTTATATATACAGAGTGGAAAAAAAAGTATGGAAACACTTTCACTAATTTTGTATAGCTTCACTTATACAAATTAAAATTTGGTACAACACCACTTGTATTAAGAACCTAGTTTTTGAGACCAGTGGGGAAAATTTTTTATCTTTTTCAGGGGGGACGGCCCGTGAGGAGTCGGACGAAAATCTTAAATGTAAGCATAGGCCGAGTTTGGTATCAAATTAAAGGTCTAGTAAAGAGAAACTCATTACTGCAAACCGCACTTAAAAAGGTTGACCCTATCCAGAGTACGGGGCCCGTTTGAAATTTCATAATTAACGTTTTGATTAATTATTATTTTCTCCGCAATTTCACAGTCTACAAGTAAACTGTTCTGACTGAAAATGACACTTTATGGATCACAATTATCAAAAGAATTAAATTAAATTAAAAATTATCTATGTATTACAAAAAAATAACCATTACCTTTTAAATGAGGTGCTCAAACTGCTCTCCGAACACTTGTTGGCAATGAGCTAGTCTATTATAAAAACCTACTGCAGTCACATTTTGAAGCATCTCGGTGTAATTCTTCTTGCTTCTTCTAATAAACGATTTCTCAGCTCCTCAATGTTGGCTGGTTTAGTTTTATACACATTATCTTTTAAGAAGCCCCACAAAAAGAAATCTAGTGGAATTAAGATCCGGTGACCTAGCCGGCCACTCAACTGTAAAAAGTACCCTGCGACCAATCCAACGGTTAGGTAAACACTTTATCTAACAGATTGCGCACCCGCAAATAGTAATCTTGCTGAAAACATACTGCATTAAAAATTTGCCCCAAGAAGAGCACGCACTGCTGGCAAAATATTATTTGTCCAACATATTGAAATAAATTTCGCCTGTTAGATTTCCATCTATCACAAACGGTCCTACAATGTTATTGTTTATTATTCAGCCCACATATTCACTTTCTGAGGCCTTTGTGTGGCCTTCTATCATCCAGTGTGGATTATGGTCGGCCCAGTAACGGCAATTATGCCCTATTAACTTGTCCATTTACAAAGAATGTAGCTTCATCTGAAAACAATATCGAACTTAAACAATTTTGAATTTCGTCACACTTTCTCATCATTATTTCACAAAATTCAGTCCTTCGATCAAAATCATCCTCTGCAAGTTCTTGGGTTAGGGTTACTTTAAAAGGGTTACTTTAAAAAGGGGATACTTGTTTTTTGTGTAAAAACATTCAACACTGAGGTATGACATCATATCAAGATCTTCTGCAGCCACTCTGGCCGAGGTGCTGAGATTTTCAACAAATGTTTGGAGTACAATCCAAAGATTTTTGTTCATTTGTTTCCGATTTAGGCCTGCCACTTCTTTCGCGATCTTTGACTGTTCTAGTTTCTTCAAATCTTTTTACTGTCTTAAACACTGTTGACTTACTAATTGGGGGTCGTTCAAGAAAAGTGTCATTAAACAAATGAGCTGTTTCTTCATAGGGACGAACTAGATATCCATACCCACGCATCATAAGCAGCGTGATTCTCTCAAAACTCACTAAGTGACATTGCTTTTAAAACTAGTAGAATAAAATGTAAAACACTTAATTAAAAAAAATTTATAACTATCGCAGTACCTTCTAGTGAAGACTTTCAACTTTTATCTTACGTGGACGAAATTATAAGGTAGACTAAAAACCAAGCTGATATTAAAAATATAAAACTGTGGAGTTTTGCTGTGACAGTACTGTTTGTATTGCCTAAACCAGTTTATGTTTGCCTAAGATAAAAGGGCTGGAGGGACTGGACCTTGACCTCATGTTGATAAGGAGTTACGGTGGTATTAATTGAATACTCTCAGTTTCTTGAAGACAAGACAGGAAAACCCCTATTTACTGTTATCCAACAAATGTAGAGGTAAAAAAATAATTTTTTGTTGGAAATTGTTTTTTCAAATTTACATAACCGACATAAAACATACTAACTACTGAAAGTAAATTAGTTGCTTCACAAGACAAAATTACTAAATTTCTTTGTCATGAAATTCATATGGCCCGTACTCTGGATAGGGTCAACCTTTTTAAGTGCAGTTTACGGTAATGAGTTTCTCTTACTAGACCTTTAATTTGATACCAAACTCGGCCTATGCTTACATTTAAGATTTTCGTCCGACTCCTCACGGGCCGTCCCCCCCTGAAAAGATAAAAATGTCCCCCACTGGTCTCAAAAACTAGGTTCTATTAATACAAGTGGTGATGTACCAATTTAATTTGTATAAGTGAAGCCATACAAAATTAGTGAAAGCGTTTCCATACTTTTTTTCCACCCTGTATATGAACAGACAGTAGTAAAACGTTTCTAGCCCTCCCCCCCCCCCACTAGATGCGCTTCGCTCATGCTCAACCAGAAATTATATAGCACAGATAATATGTGTGTTAAACGTATAAACCCATTCTTAATTGAATCCTTCGGCACAATTAACTATTCCATGACTGAATTTTATTGAGATATTCACTCTAAAAATGTGTTATGATGAAATTTGAGAATTCATTCCATTGTAATACGATTTTACTGATTGTAACCTGATTTAATCTTTAATAATCGTAAAACAATTTCCTTTCCTATTAATTTTTCTTTACACTTTATTTCACAAAGTTGATTTAAATTTTTTTACCCTCATGATTCTTATAAAACATTAGCGTTTTACATTGGCCAACAACACAAAATCCCATTAAATACTGTAATTTTTTAATTTATTACAGACCTAAAACATTTTATATGCCAGTACTTGCTTTTCAGTCTTATTGAACTTCTCCCAATATTTTTAATTTCAAGTAATTATATGTTACCGTAAAGTATTGATATTTTTCTTTCTTACAAGTTGAATTTAGTCAATCAAATTTATGACATACATTTTATCTACTAGCCCGTCATCATTAAGAAATAATATTGAATACCAGCAATAACGGCTCAGGTTTTTCCAAATTTAATTATTCTCTTGTCAATTTTTTGTACAATACTAAAAAGTACAACACAATTTGATAGAACTTGACCAAGCATTACAAGTAAATTTTATCATTAAGTCTTAAAGGAATGTTTCCCAGGATAGTAAGTATTCTTGAAAACAAACACAGTACTCCTATAGTACTGTAAAGGCATGCATGCTTACTGGATTCAATTATTCCAGCTTTAATACTTTTGGAGACATTATTCGCATATACATACATAAATGTTTGTGATCATCAATGTTTTTTGGATTCTCTATATTCTCAGATGATAAGTATTTCATTTTATACATACACAAATCATACGCAACTGGTGAAATATTATTTTGGCTACATAACTGAATACATAAAAATCTAGAAAAAAGTATTACACGATTATAATACAATTTATCTTCCATGCCATCTGTGTCTCCAAGTATGTGACTACTGCCTTCTGAAAACCACTCTCATATCCTCCGGCCATCAAAGACGAAGAGGTTTCACTAAGGGTCAGTCGGACGTGTCGGACGGAGTCGTCATTACCAACGTCTAATGGGCAGTCCGGGTGTGATTACAGAGGGGTGGTGGGGCTTCGCGGAGGAGGCCGTAAGCTGACATTGATGGCTTGGGCCTACTTTTATTTTCCCAAATGTTTCTCTCACTGCGTAGTTTTTGACTAAAACATTTCTGACGCTCGAACTACTAACTTTATTTAGAATAATTAATTCTAAACTAAAACCCTTTATGAAAATTATTTTAAATAGAGTTAAAACATTAACACTGATCAGTGATTTAGTATTAGATAATACACATATATTAAATAAAGTTATGTTATTAACTCCACATTATAGGGTTATCTTTAAGTTAGAATAATGAATCGTGAACTAAAACCCTTTTTGAAAATTATTTTATTTCAGACACGTGTTTCGCTATAAACTACTATCTTCGGTGTGAACATTAACCTCTAATTAAAATAAACAAATAACTAAATATACACATATTAAACAAAGAATACTAATCAAAATTACAACTGTGTCATATAAATTTAGCATCTGTTTAAATGGTCCACATGTGTATATTTAGTTGTTTGTTTATTTTAATTAGAGGTTAATATTCACACCTCTATGGTTTATACAGAAACACGTGTCTGAAATAAAATAATTTTCAAAAAGGGTTTTAGTTCACGATTCATTATTCTAACTTAAAGATAACCCTATAATGTGGAGTTAATAACATAACTTTATTTAATATATGTGTATTATCTAATACTAAATCACTGATCAGTGTTAATGTTTTAACTCTATTAAAGAGCTGTGTACTTTCACAAACTTGTAATCTGTTCTCTATTTTCTTGATCAGTTTGTTTATAATTTAAACGCAAAATTATATAAAAATCATTAAGGAATCAAATTAATAATAAATGTTATTGGAACGCATAACAAAGAAATTATTACAAGAAATAGTGTTAATCTTAAGTTTATACAGATAGATTATCGAGACGATCAAGTAAAATGAAAAGCGTCATGGTAAATATTAAATTCTTATATAATATAATAATAATAATAATGAATATTAATACATTTTATAAAATGTAAGTATATGATATATGTCACTAACCATATATAAGCTACATAATTTTTACAAATATACGAGGAGAGAAAATATATATTTGTACGGGAGAGCAAAGCAATTTTTGTCATATATTCAGCACAGTTCGATCCTTCTAAAATCCTTCGCCACATTGAATTATTTTAAAAATTATTTTATTAATCACTAGAAGGATACGAAAATTAATTAAATAAATAAAAAGTTACTGTTTCAACTGTATAGATTTTTATGCGAAAGGTAGAATATTTGTTGCAATTCCTTAACAAAGGATATGGTAGGAAGTAGCAACGTGGCTAGGACATAGATTATTAAGGGGGGGGGGTGAGAAGGGGAAATCAGATTGTCTACAGGTTAGTTCTCTTTGTTAACCATTGAATAAGGATGGTAAGGATGTTTGCAAATCCTATTTGTTCGTGATTGGAAGCGTGCTGGGACAATCACGGGCATTGAAAATGACGTAATGAGATCATAGGAAGAGGGGACTTATATCCATATCTAGATTGAGGCTGGTTGTGTCTGTGTATTATTTGTTTTAATTTGTTAGTTGTGTCCACAATACCGGCGTGAGACTTTGCGTAACTATACGTTTTATTAGATATGTTTGTTTATAAATAATAATGGACGTGCAATGCTAATTTAGGGGTTTTGTTTTGTTTGAGGGATTATTAAATAATAATAAATAAATAATAATAAATAAATTTACACAGAAATTTCAGGGAAAATAATATAAAGTTTCGTAATTTTTCTGACAAGAAATAAGCAATAGCACTGGTTGAGTTTTGCAGTAAATAAATTTGAGCTTTTAAAAAGGAAATTTGATCCTATGGAAAATAATATTATTTCTTAGAATATAAAAGTTTTAGTGACGTAATAATAGTTGAGTATATTCCTTCGTTATTTGAAATTTGAAAATTTATAATTTTAGTGTTTGATCAAAATTGAGGATACTATGTGTTGTTGAACACTTTATTTGTTAAAGGCAATTTAAATTTCAATTTGAAATACTTTCAGTATATAATTTACTTGTAATTTAATTTCTTATAAATATAACTTATAAACTCTTATAAATAAGATTTTTAAATTTTATTTTTGAGGAGATAGAACGTTTTGGTTGTATTATGTTGAAACTTAGTTATATTTTTAGAAGTTGTCACTTCATTTCGATTTATCAATGTAATTTTATTTTGGAACGATATTCTCTCGAGGAAATTCATACACTTATAGAAATTAAATACAAAAACTGTTTTATAAGTTCAATAGAAGCGTTAAAATAAATAGTCTACCTTACGTCTACAACATAAAGTTATGACTCTATCGATTATAATTAGTCCTAATGTTGGACTTTAATCTCAGACAAACTGAGACTTTACCGGGTAATACGTCATTTGATTCTATTATTCCTGACTGATAATGTTATTCCGTCTCTGTATGCCAATTCTTCATTTGATTCTATTATTCCTGACTGATAATGTTATTCCGTCTCTGTATGCCAATTCTTCATTTGATTCTATTATTCCTGACTGATAATGTTATTCCGTCTCTGTATGCCAATTCTTCATTTGATTCTATTATTCCTGACTGATAATGTTATTCCGTCTCTGTATGCCAATTCTTCATTTGATTCTATTATTCCTGACTGATAATGTTATTCCGTCTCTGTATGCCAATTCTTCATTTGATTCTATTATTCCTGACTGATAATGTTATTCCGTCTCTGTATGCCAATTCTTCATTTGATTCTATTATTCCTGACTGATAATGTTATTCCGTCTCTGTATGCCAATTCTTCATTTGATTCTATTATTCCTGACTGATAATGTTATTCCGTCTCTGTATGCCAATTCTTCATTTGATTCTATTATTCCTGACTGATAATGTTATTCCGTCTCTGTATGCCAATTCTTCATTTGATTCTATTATTCCTGACTGATAATGTTATTCCGTCTCTGTATGCCCAGTGACAGAAATCAACACAACCAACTTCCCTCTCTCTCCTCATTGTTGCACCTAACTTTCCTCTATCACAAACTTCCCTTTTATCAAAGTCCACTCCCCCCCCCCCTACCACAGTTGAGCCCTTATGGTAGCGCGTCAACGCGTCGAAAATAAAGATAAAAATGTTACGGTTATTTCTTTGTAAAGGGAAAGAATTCACTTTAACGGAAAGTAAAAAGTTTTCCGCCGGTTTGCTGAATATTCCAAGAGATCATTGTTATCACTTGTTACAACTTTACTTTCTATTACACTGATTTATTTTGTTACCACTCCATTCTTCATGCTGTTAATTATGAACTTATGCTTATTTTACAATGTGTTCTACTGCAATAAAAATTATATTTATATGATGTTCTTTTTTGTGTTTTACATAATACATCTTAGGCAATCAGAGAGATACAGTAATGGAACACATTTTATTCAATTTACCATGTCAAAAACCATTAGAAAAAACTGCATTAGTCTCTAATTCCTTCTTCCCAAACTCCCAGCAAATGATCATTTAACCTTGGGTACTAAATTGTGGGTGAAATCTTTCGTTAGTCGTTACCCAGTAGCAAAGCATTCCTGATGCTATATATAAACTTTTCCATTATTTTTTAAAGTACAATAAGCTCAGAAAGTGCCGGTAACACTACCCGAATCACCCTGTATTGGATATACATATATGTATATAATATATATATATATATATATATATATATATATATAATAAACATATACAGAGTGAGTTTTATGTCCTGGCACACCTGGATATAATTTAAACGGCCCGAGATATCTATGTGAAACCTTGACCCTACCTATTATAACATATTTTTTTAATTTTTCAAGTTGTTGAAAATTTTGCCCCCTTTTTCTAAAGGGTGGTAAAGCGGGGCAACTAAAAATTTTCAAATACAAACCCCTATCATGTGACCCCTCATTTTAAAGGGAATAAAAAAAGAAATCCAATAATGCAAACTAGAGGTCTCTACGTTTATTGTAACAGATTTTATGACAAATTTACAATTGAGTAAAGGGGGGCAACTAAACATTTTCAAATACAAACCCCTATCATGTCTCAAGTTTTTACACACGTCTAGCACACTGTCAAACAGCCGAAGGTGAACAGTTTGAACACCTGCTACATTAAAACAGGTAACTGTTTTTAGAATTCGCGTTAGTGTTGACTCATGTTACGATAAACAAAACAAGATAGTTACTGATTTTATTATTGTAAATTTGTCATAAAATCTGTTCAAATAAACGTAGAGACCTCTAGTTTGAATTATTGGATTTATTTTTTATTCCCTTTAAAATGAGGGGTCACATGATAGGGGTTTGTATTTAAAAATGTTTAGTTGCCCCCCTTCACATCCCCTTTACTCAATTGTAAATTTGTCATAGAATCTGTTAAAATAAACGTAGAGACCTCTAGTTTGCATTATTGGATTTCTTTTTTTATTCCCTTTAAAATGAGGGGTCACATGATAGGGGTTTGTATTTGAAATTTTTTAGTTGCCCCCCTTTACCCCCCTTTAGAAAAGGGGGAAAAAATTTTCAACAACTTGAAAAATTAAAAAAATATGTTATAATAGGTAGGGTCAAGGTTTCATATAGATATCTCGGGCCGTTTAAATTATATCCAGTTGTGCCAGGACATAAAACTCACTCTGTATATGTATATTATATATATATATATATATATATATAAACATTTAGAATAAATGTATTTTTACCATCACGTGTTACAGGCAAAACAATAGCAATTTAACTAGTTATAGCTCCGATACAATTAAACTATAGACTGTATCAGTTTACACATTCACTGTGTATGAACTAACTACCAATCAAGGATGCTCTGAACTATCGTCAGTTGACAAATCCAATAACATGCGACAATAGTTTAGATAATTGGATTATTTCTAATAAAAATAATTGTTTATAGCCTACCAATTACCTTTGTTATGAAACGGATGATAAAAGTGCGTGTTCATTTATTTGCAATTATGTAAGAGATATGAGAAAAATAAATTCATAGGCGGGACTGATTTGCTTACTTCTCAATCCTACTTATGCGTATATCTTTTTCCTCGGGCACCAAGGCAAACTTTGCTATGACATTGGAAATGCATATGCAATATTATATGCACTCACTCATCACTAATCCTCCACCTTCTCGATAACACAGAAAGTTGGAATTTGGCATACGTATAAAATAGACAAATTATGACGTAGTAGATTTGTCATGAATTAAATAAGACCAATAACGATATTTATTGAAATGGGTTGCAACCCTTGAATATGAAATTCGTCACTCGCGGATCTTATGCTCTCAGACAAATAAGTTTTGTCACGATGATCAACTAAGCATAGGGTTTGAAATGGGGTTGCAACTTCTAGAATACTATATTTTATTGTACCACACACGTGTATTATACACTCATTGGACTATCGGTATATGTAGTATATTATACCGATAGTAGATTACAATGTCCAGATGGAGTCGTTTTTCAACCATAATAAATTCTTCACAGACACCCACTTATGTATATAGTTTTCGATCGGCACAACAACGAAAACGCTACTACGGTGTCAGTAATACCTTCGACCAGGAGTAGACGTAAATGGCCTAAATTGGATGCTTGTTCATCAAAGAAGACTTTTCAGACCTATGCATGTATATATTTTTTTATTTTGGACAACAATAAAAATACAACTACGGCAACAGAAATGCCTTAGACCAGAAGTAGATGAAAATGGCCAGAAGTTTATGCCTTTTTACTGAAGTAGACTTTTCAGACCACTGTTTGCATATATTTTCTTTATCGGAGCATCAATGCAAACACTAATGGAACACCTGGAATAGTTTAGACCGAAAGAAGATTACAAGCGACTAAAGTTGACAAATTTTATTAAAGTTGGCTCCTTTTCCAGATATATAGTATGAACATTTTTTTATCGCGGGAAAAGCAAACTCTATTATGGCGTGTGAAATATAATCGATTCGAGCTAGAAATGCTTATTCACGCGCATAAAAACTGCGTCAGTCTTCGACTTCAGTACCCCAAAAACATTGCTCGCCAAACTTACCAGAGACAAACTATTCTGAAATCGATCAAAGATTGGCATATCTTGTAATGATCACGACTTATTTTCAAGACTTTTTATTATTTTTTGCTCTTTAAAAAGGATATGCCTATGATGTACCTGTTATTCAATAGGGAATCGAAATCCGGGAGTTAGTAGCAAGAATAAAATAAAATAATTAAAAATGGTTTAATTTTCTCATTTTGAGCCTTCATAAAATTTGCCTCAACCGTTTTTTCTATCATGCATAAAATAGACACATATTACTGGAAATCAGCCAAACCACTTATAGTTAGCTTGTACTAACAATTAAATAAAGAAACCAATTCGTCTAAAATAAAGATAGAAATATTACGGTTAATTCTTTGTAAAGGGAAGGAATCCATCTTAATAGAAAACAAAAGTTTCACCGTCAATTTGGCAGATAATTCAAGAGCTCACTGTGGATACTTATTTACATCAACGTGAATGTACAATTATAAAGAATGAGGAGCAAAACTATGACAACTATGATCTTAGCTTCTCGTTGAGGGCTACGAGCAAATTAGATCTTCACATATAAGCATACTACGGTAAAATACAACGTTATAGCATTGGTAGACTTTTGATACTACAGTTAAAACCATACTAAAGGCTGTTTTCTGAAATTAATGAACATTTATATCTTAAGTATTTCTATGAATTTAATGTAAACTTTTCTTAAATGTAGATTTAAGTTTCTAAAATTCATATATATATATATATATATATATATATATATATATATATATATATATATAGGTTTTAAATGTTAAATACTGTGTGACTTAAGGATACACCTACTAGTAAGGAAAGTAAGGAAGTGAACTTTTTAGTCACTGTTACAATTTTGCCCATTTCCCTAAAATGTAAATTTGAGGGGGAGGGACTGCTTAACATTTTTAAATGTAAAAACCCATTAAATGTCCCTTTAATCAAATGCAGGCTTTTGGTCATCTTTGGGAGGTCGCGGTGGCTGCACAACGATATTACAACGTAGATCTTGACATGAAAGGCCATCATCGAACACTGATGTGGGGATGATTGGTGGGAGGGGGTGGCAAGTAGCCGCAGGGGGTGCAATCCGCTTCTGATTGCTATCGTTCCTGCTTTGTAAAGCAATTCAGTCCATAAGTCATTCCTTCGGAAGGTTACTTCCTTAGTGAAAGTGCTTTGGAAAACGTACTAATGTACTCGTATTCAAAGATTTTGATAATATAATTTTGGTTTTATAAGTAAGTATTCCTGACGGTACCTTATAATTAACAATATTATTTAAAGTTTTGTTTAAATTCGAATATATTTTAGCCTAACAACAGATCTTTTCATAATATATCTTGACAACACATTCAGATCATAGCTTTGTGTATGTTTTATACTTAAAATAATGTATTTGTTCTAAAATACAACTTGAAGGCTCCGAAATGATTATTCTGAAATAAATTATCCTTTATAAGAATAGAAACGATTGTAAAGGCTATACTGTATTTGACTTGTTTTATTTGCAGAAACGTAGAGATAAAACCATAGAGTATTCGGAACAGAAATATTATAAAGAAATGAAATAGAATGAGAACCGCTACCGCAATAATAGAAGTTATTTCCCTAAGCGAGCGAAATATCTTACCAGCGTATCACTCCCCAATCTGAAACTACAGTTTCCTTGCCAAGTAACAAAACGGAAAGAAACTATTTTTTTCCTCAAGGCATATTTCTTTATAATATGCTTAATGTCGATACACCCGTCATTATCTGAGGATTAATGTCACAGATGTTGGTTTCTTGTCAAATCATGTAAAGATTAATGCATTAATTATCCTCAAACAATGCTTCCGTTCAACCATCTTCAAAGAAAGGAACAATTAATGTATCCATTATATCAAGAAATTCAATGGAAACATCGTCAAAATAGTCTCTATTGGCAGTTAATTAACAACGCGCACCGACATACATGCCCGATAAGAAGCTAAGCACAGCACAAAGAGAGCACCATTGTACCTTCCACGATGCCATTCAAACAATAAGAGGGCAAATGAATAATAACTGGTTTATATAAAAATATTGTACTTTAGATGACATATGTGGATTAAACACAAACAGTTTGCATTACACTACAATTTGAAAACACATTGGAAACGAGTTTTAAATATCCATTTCAAAATTTACAATAAAAACGCGGCTTTACTATTGTTTTTATTTAAGATATAGCTACAAGGAACTTTCAGTGTAAAATTTAAAAGTAAGGGAAATTCAATTACTAGTTTCGATCGTGAAATTAAAGAGATGTTATTTATAAAAGATCAATTCCATATGGATGATACTTCAGCAATAGGTCAGAGTTAGCTAGTAAAAAACTGTACTGTTAGTACTATGTTTTTGACAAAAGAAAATATAAAAAAAAAACAAATGGAAAGGCAGTCGCGGGACTGACCGACAGAAGTGACCACTTTTTTTTAACGGTATGTGAATATAAATCTTGGGAATATCATTGTTACAATTCTATGACTTACAACATTTTAAATACCTCAGGAGTTTGACCTAGAGAAATCCATACAAAACTTGAATATTATAAAAATGACTTAAAAACCAATTTAAAAAAAAATATGATACAAATTTGAGTACCTAAACTATTAACAACAGTTATTCACACATACCACAATACCTTCTTCATTAGTACGCGATTTAGAATATTTGAGGTTATTCGAAGTAATATAATATTTTGTAACCCTGTATTTCAATAAATATGCATTATTACACTAAATAACAATCTGTGTTTAAAATAGAGAGTTTTGTCTAAAAAATACTGTCGTTCGATAACTGAAATAAATTTAATTTTATAACCTACTGAAATCAATCTAATCTAGAAATTTTAATAGTATAATTAGTTTAGTAAAACACAATAAGCAAAACGTGACGTGCCGTTTCATGACGTGAAACCAAATTTCCCCCCCCCCTTGCAAAACATACATCAATAGCCAGCAAAAAGAAGTAGTCACTTCAAAAATAATAACATTTTTTTAAAGCTTATCACTAAATCTGTTAGCTGAGCGAGCAGGTCCATGCATAAGAGAAGGAGAAATGTCAAGTGATGAGCGGTGCTGAAGGCAATGCGCAGTGTAGGACTCTACAGCGAAGGAGCTGTAGCCACGGCAATCGGTGAAATGAGGCTAACTACCTCTTGTCGGATACAGTCCTCCAGGACCTCATCTTCCTCCTTATTATCATTGCGAAACTATAAATAGACAATACGAAGTTCAAACAGTGTGTCTGTGTTTAATAGTGCGATAATCTTCTTTATACGTATTGGTATAAATACAGAAATGTGTATAATTCGCTAAGGCGTGTTTTTGTGAAATGAGCTCTTCTTTATTAATGGACCAAGTTCATTAAATAAGATTTTGCAATAATACAGAAATGTATATGATGCGCTAAGGCGTATTTTTGTGAAATGAACTCTTCTTTATTAATAGAGCAAGTTCATTAAATAAGATTTTGCAATAATACAAAAATGTATATGATGCACTAAGGCGTATTTTTGTGAAATGAACTATTCTTTATTAATAGACCAAGTTCATTAAATAAGATTTTGCAATAATACAGAAATGCATATGATGCGCTAAGGCGTATTTTTTGTGAAATGAACTCTTCTTTATTAATAGACCAAGTTCATTAAATAAGATTTTGCAATAATACAGAAATGTATATGATGCGCTAAGGCGTATTTTTGTGAAATGAACTATTCTTTATTAATAGACCAAGTTCATTACGTTTAATTTACTAAATATCTGCTCCTAAGGGTATATTTAGAGTAAAATGCTTCCCATGCAAAACAACTAGAAAATCATTCATATTTAATATATAATGTTGGCCACAAATGTTCCCGGTGTAAGACGAAGTCTCTGTACTGGTTGTGATAAACGCAACGAAAATGATGATAGGTTATGAGAAATGAAGCGAATCTGGATACAAAGATGATGAAGATTAGGATCGCAATATGCCGATGATGTAATAATCATTTTCCGCCTCAATGCGATGATGGTTTTGATAAAATTACAGTATAAGTTGTAATGTTGCAGCAACCTCAGCGAAACCTATTACGCAACACATAAAATGGTCATACATTTGTGAATATTACAATGTTATATGACAAGATCAATCAATTATTAGTCAAATCTATTATAAACACCGTATAACATTTCATTGCAGACGTGTTTACTTATTTCAAACCATGGTCATTTCCTTAAACACGGTAAATATCATCAAAAATGTGACGTCCCGTGGTTAGAGAAATGTATCAGATCAGTGCTACCCTGACACGGCGATTAATTCAGAGATTAGAGACAGACTAATAACTGTAGTGATTGGTTTACTCTCCCACCCCACCCTCTCTAAATATCCCTCCCCCAGTATTCGGCTCTTGTCTATGGCGTGTCATGTACCAAGCAATCATGCTATAACTTTATTGCTAATAGATTTCGTCAGATGATAACAGCATTCTAGACAAAAAATCAAGTTGTTCAGGAAATCCCATTTTTTTATTAGTAAGTAATTAGTATAAAACCATTGTAATTTATGATATAAAACGCTAAAAAATGAAAAGACAGTCGCAGGAATCACCGACAGAAGTAACTACTTTTTATAACGGGATGTGAATATATATCTTGAAAAAGTACGTTTCCTAATTATTAGTTATTTTTATGTTTTAAAATAATATGATACACTCAATTCTTTAACATAAAACAGTTTTATATTTTCAATTAATTTTATACATATTTTCGTAATATTGTTTATATTTAACATATTACAATGTTCACTCACTAAAGATTAAATATTAAAGAAATAATATTTTTATACATTTTCTGTACTACCTTTTTTGCTAGTTTCTATAATGTGGTCAGTATCATTTTCACTACAATCTCGTATATTCGAAATAATTAATTCATTTTCATTGTCATTATATTCTAAAAATGAAATTGTGGGTTTATACATAATAACTAAAATAAGAAATAAAATCTTGCTATCATATCCTGGAATATTATATAATACTATCTTGTAAACACATCATCTATTTTTTCCATTTTGTACTTCTGTTTTTATATTTTTCCATTGTTAAATTGGATGTATCTTTTAAAAAGTCAATTAATACAGTAGTTCTGACGTTTCTTCAGAAAACTTTGTATTAGAATTTGTTTTTACGCAATTTATTTTTTAAGTAAATGCAAGGTGAGATCCCATGTAATTGAGTAAAGGTTCTAATTATAATCAACAGAAAAACTAATTTTCTTCAAGGATTAAATTACACTACGACTTTGCGACTTTGTTAGCTAGAAAAGATCTAACCAATTTGAGATTTATCCTATTTTAAATCTTGTTAGGACCAAACTAGTAGTGAATTGGAATAGGCATTAATATTAACTGTGCTGAAATTCAATTTAGAATCCGATGAGATTTAATTACCGCTATTAAATAATGCAGTACGTTAATGAATTTTACATGGAATTTATTAATAAATAAATTAGTAGTTCGTAGATTTATTCAAACCAATCGATAGCCCACCAAAAGAAGTAGTCACTTCAATAAGGAGCGACAGTAACCTCTCACTAGCATGTCTGAATAATCACTGACCAGAGAAACGCGCTTCCTGACATCAAAATGGCCGCAAAATGTCATCCCTAGTGACTACAGAGCGAAAATAGTGACGCTTCGTTCCGTGACGCGAAACCAAAGTTTTTTCCCCGTGCAAAACCTACAACCACAGCAAGCTAAAAGAAGTAGTCACTTCAATAAACATTATTGACTATTATTTAAGCTTTAATTAATTTGAACTCAATAATTATTTAATTATTACCGCAACTTCCTCAGATAAGGAGTTATTCCTCAACACAAGTCCATTTTTGACGCAAGTTTCAATAAGAAACTTATTAAAGGAAAGAAACTTATTAAACACGATTGTAAATACAATAAGTTGTAAAGAGATCGCGTAGATATACATGACTAATAACAACTTGAAAAAAAAAAAATTCTGTCCAAATATTAAAACTTTGGTGGCCGGGTTCCGTTTGGAGAAATTAACAAACAACTTGCATAGTATAGGGGGTTAAAATCTTATAACACATAAGGCTATGCGGATTTTACAAGATTTCAGAAAGTATTCATGGAACGCGAGGATAATAGTTAAATTTTATTCTTATGACGGGTTCCATGAATAAAAATCTTAAGGCCTAATCATTTTAAACGTTTCATGACTAATTCAGCTTGAATGCTTAACATGAATCATCTACTGAACGTCTGTTTTTTTTTTTTTTTGTTAGTGACTAAGAAATGTGGGGGTTTATTTGAGATATTATAAGAAAATATTAATAAATATTTTTTTTATTTATAAGGAAAGAAACTTATTAAACACGATTGTAAATACAATAAGTTGTGAAGAGATCGCGTAGATATACATGAAATGAAATGAAAAATTCTTTATTTTTACAGGCAAAGTTAGGGCCGCATGGCCCTTTCTTACACTTAACCTGTTGCAATGTAAAATTTAAAACATTAAATAAATATTACCTAAAAATAAAACAAAACATAATAAAGATAATAAAATAAAGAAATAATTACATTTACACAAAGTAGTGAAATTAATGTAATATTTTAACGTGTAATAATTAAATTTTAACACATTAATAAATTAACCATCTCTACTATTCTTAAAACATAATATAAATTTATATTTTTAATATACAAATAAATAACACTTTTAATAATAATTAATAAGTTGTTTTAATATACATGACTAATAACAACTTGCAAAAATATTCTGTCCAAATATTAAAACTTTGGTGGCCGGGTTCCGTTTGGAGAAATTAACAAACAACTTGCATAGTATAGGGGGTTAAAATCTTGGCTTCAGTGCAGGGTTGAAACGTATTGTCAGATGTAATCTTACACACAGGGAGAGGGTTATTGAAGCCACCCTGTTAGTAACACCCATTTCCAACAGGGTGGAATGCACCATACACATACATTCACACACTAGAAAAGTACTGAGGTAGTTATTTTTATTATTTAACCGAACTTCTTCAAATTTGGCACAACCCATTACTTGTTCTCCCCATCACTTCCGAATGTTCTCGATTATGTTGGTCAACTTGAGAAATTCGAGAAGATGGAGAGATTTAATGAAAACTAACAAACAATTATTGCAGTTTTGAATCATTTACCATCATAAGAAAATGTATTTATAGTTATTTAAAAAACAAAAAATAGGGTTAAAAACCCCTTAAAGAGGTTTTCTATGAATATATTAGTAAATTATATCATGGATTTCAGTATGATGGGGTCAAGGGGATTGGTCCCAACTACTTGCTCCTTTTTAGATATATGATTTATGATCGTATATTTGATCATCATTGTATTACAGATGCATAAATGACGGAGAATTAAAATACAAAATTTGTAATGCTTTTACACTTTAACTTCAAATTTATTACTAATAGTATTGAATTAAAAATCTGTATAATACGATCTCTATAGTTCCTTTCGAAATTCCAGACAATTAGTTATGGAAAACATTTGCCAAAATAAACGTTTGAAACAAAACAGTATACCAATCTAAAAAATAAATTAGTTGCCCGGTTAATAATCAGGGAGCGTAAGACGAGACAGGATGCCCTGCTGGCGGTGCCGCGCGTGCGCCTTGAAAGAGGGAAAAAGGGCTTTTCTCACTTCGGTCCCCAGCGGTACAACGGCCTGCCGCCTGAAATGAAATATTTAAGTATGAGGGCGTTTAAAGACAAATTAAAAAAAATGTTAGCTTAAGGAATATTGTGAAGTTATTTTTATTGTTTGGTTGTATATTGTATGTTTAGTTTATACATGACCTGAGTTATTTTGTAAAACAACATCAATGTTGAAAATCGCTCATGAATAAAGGCCTTTTTATTTATTTATTTTATGTGTACAAATTCCATTGCCAGGTATGTAAAGACTAAAAAGTCACTGAAAGTTAAAAATACGTGAAGTAAAATTGAATAAAAGATACACATATTGAATAAAAAAGACATAGACCCAAGAAATAAATTACGATACAGATAGGTTTAAAGCACATGCACAATCATTCGTCAATACCTTATATGACATTGATTAGTATTAAACACAACTAAGCGCACACATTATACAGCATGCATTTATAATGCGTGCCAAATAAGCCAACGTCCTCGTGTAAGGTATACAAAGCAGAAGGTCGCCTGAGTCTACTAGATTGATTACATCCCCTGCTAATTTATCACCTTCTGGGACCAGTTTTAATTGATTAACTTGCAGGTCTCGCTTACGAGCGAGGCGCAATATATGTTCCTCTTGCTGATACATGGTACATAGTCAATTAACGTTCAAACTTCCTGAGCATTTTGCAAATGTATAATTTTATTAAAGTCAATGTACATTGTTGTAAACATATAAAAACAGTTTCGAAAATGTCTTACCTACGATAAGTATTATCTCGTAACATACCTGAAACAAAACACAGATTGGTAAATAACAAAAATACTAATCACACAACTGTAAAACATTTTTTAAATGTTATAATTTTAAACATAAAACATCCCCACCGAATCCCAGTTACTAAAGCACTGGCTTATGGTTCAATACTAATATTAGCTAGTTTTAGTTTTAGTTTAAACGTGTGTCGAGGATTGATTGCAGTTTGCTCAGAACTTTGAACAGTATTATTAATCTGGAATATACCCCACATAGAAAATATACCTCAGCGTTATTTATTATTACATCCAACTGCATCTGAATTTCTATTATACTGCTTACCAAAGGCTAATATTAAATATTGTAAGTGTAAATATTTTCTGAGAGCCAGCACCGATTTCATGCTGTTTAGATGGTATTTAGAGTATTTCCAATATTGACAGGTACACTTTAACCTGACTCAAACTGTTAGTCCACTTCATATCGTTAAAATCTACTCCCTCACTCGTCTCATCACCATGACCGTACAACCTTCTCGATCATCCCCAATACCTCATAATATCTTCGCTTACTAGGAAGATCGTACAACATTCTCCTTATCCACGATCATACAACCTCCTCTCTCACCACCGAGATCCCTCCCTCTCTCTCAATATCGTACAACATTCCTCCTCATCACCATGAATGTACAACCTTCTCGCTCATCCCCAATACCTCATAATATCTTCGCTTACTAGGAAGATCGTACAACATTCTCCTTATCCACGATCATACAACCTCCTCTCTCACCACCGAGATCCCTCCCTCTCTCTCAATATCGTACAACATTCCTCCTCATCACCATGAAGTACAACCTTCTCGCTCATCCCCAACACCTCATAGTATCTTCGCTCACTAGGAAGATCGTACAACATTCTCCTTATCCACGATCATACAACCTCCTCTCTCACCACCGAGATCCCTCCCTCTCTCTCAATATCGTACAACACTCCTCCTCATCACCATGAATATACAACCTTCTCGCTCATCCCAAATACCTCATAGTATCTTCGCTCACTAGGAAGATCGTAAAAACATTCTCCTTATCCACGATCATACAACCTCCTCTCTCACCACCGAGATCCCTCCCTCTCTCTCAATATCGTACAACATTCTCCTCATCACCATGAATATACAACCTTCTCGCTCATCCCCAATACCTCATAGTATCTTCGCTCACTAGGAAGATCGTACAACATTCTCCTTATCCACGATCATACAACCTCCTCTCTCACCACCGAGATCCCTTCCTCTCTCTCAATATCGTACAACATTCCTCCTCATCACCATGAATGTACAACCTTCACGCTCATCCCCAATACCTCATAATATCTTCCCTCACTCGCAAAATCGTACAACATTCCCCTTTCCACGATCGCACGACCTCGTCACTCACCTCCAAGGCCTAATACCTTACCTCATTCCCAACATCGTACATTTCCCTTTATCACCACAATCGTGCAAACCTCCTCACTCACCACTAGACTTTCTACTATCTTCCGTCTCTCCCAAGATTATAAAACATTCCTCCTCATCCACGAACGTACAACCTCCTCTATCAATACCAAGACCTAATTCCTGACCTCATTAACATTATCGTACAACATTCCGTTTCATTAACATGATCGTTACCTCCTCACTAAGCTCAAGACTTTCTAATACCTTTCCTCACTCATTTGGCATTTTGTAACATTAGGAAAGTAAATGAATTCACATTCTTAAAACTATTGTGACAATACACAAAAATCTAATTTTCAGGTTTACCAGAAAGGTGTAGTTCATAAAATGGACTAAATATTGATCTGTATAATTTGAAAATTTTATTTTTTCTTATAGTGTGTAGACGCTTATTCTCAAATAGACGCTGTGCGTTAGATGTGTGTACAGTATATTGTTTAGTAATTCCGGTCAACATACTTGACTAGAAATGGTTGGCCATAGTGGGTCCAAAGTTTACATAACTGTGTTAACAAAGGTTTGAATCATAAAACAAAGGAGACAGTTCTGATTCACGAATTCAAGTGAGAAGGTCTAATTGTGGTGGGAAAATCAAAAGATTATGTAAAACAATAAATACATCTACAAGTAATTAATTATTAACTGTAATAAATGTTATACTTCAAGTAAATAAATATATGTTTACTTTGCGTTACGTTAATAATTCAGCTTGATAAAATTATCTATATATTTTGATGTTAGAGTATCAGGTCTTTCATAAAACGTTATCATTTTTTTATGTATAAAAAGTAAAAAAGGACTGTGAAAATAAAAACTGAAGAAATAGAAAGTCCACAGACAGATACCAAATTAAAATAACAAATAATTATGTGCTAAAATGTTAGCGTGCTTTAATAATGACGAGAATTACATTTCAAATTAAGTTTGAGAAAAAGTAAACCCTAAATCAGAACAAGCCGCTAATGGCAGAGCGAATTTCATAACATTCATTTTTGCCTACACAGCACAATCTCTTGGTTCAAAATTCTCTAAGCTAGTTACGCACTTGGATACGGTCTGTGCTTCTATTCACATATTTGACTTAAGCTTATTTTATGGTGAAATAGATGTTACACAGCTACCCACAATCGAGAGTCGGGAGGAATTGCGATGAGGAATAGCTGACGTTCCCGAACGTCATCACCTACCCGTGGAGTTCATTGTGGTGAGTGGCAGCAGTTACATAGTGTGTGGGAAGTGTGTTACATCTAGATACGTCTTGTTCGAGAACATTTTGGAGAGAAAATTAGACAGGAGTTTCATAACTAACAATAATAAACACGTTGGGACATTGGCAAGAGCAATGAGGAACAGCTGGCGGTAAGTAGGTGTGTAGTAGCAGTTTTGTAGTTGAGGGGAAGTGTGAAACATTTATACACATGTTATTCAAGAAAATGCTGAGGTGGAAAGTGAACAGGTGTTACACAGCAACCAATAACCTACAGTCAGTAGGAACTGTCAAGTCAATAGCCATAAGGAACAGCTTACGTCCATGAATGTAATCACATATCCGTGGCGTTCAGTTAGGTGTGGGAAGTGTGATACATTTATACACGTGTTATAGAAGAAAATGCTGTGGTGGAAAGTGAACAGGTGTTACACAGCAACCAATAACCGACAGTCAGTAGGAACTGTCAAGTCAATAGCCATAAGGAACAGCTGACGTCCATGAATGTAATCACATATCCGTTGCGTTCAGTAGGTGTGTAGTAGCAGTTACGTAGTTGGTTGGATGTGTGATACATTTATACACATGTTATACAAGAAAATGCTGAGGTGGAAAGTGAACAGGTGTTACACAGCAACCAATAACCGACAGTCAGTGAAGAACTGTCAAGTCAATAGCAATAAGGAACAGCTGACGTTCCTGAATGTAATCACATATCCGTGGCGTTCAGTGGGTGTGTAGTAGCAGTTTCGTAGTTGGTTGGATGTGTGATACATTTATACACATGTTATACAAGAAAATGCTGAGGTGGAAAGTGAACAGGTGTTACACAGCAACCAATAACAGACAGTCAGGAGAAACTGTCAGTCAATAGCCATAAGGAACAGCTAACGTCTCTGAATGTAATCACGTATCCGTGGCGTTCAGTGGGTGTGTAGTAGCAGTTACGTAGTTGGTTGGATGTGTGATACATTTATACACGTGTTATACAAGAAAATGCTGAGGTGGAAAGTGAACAGGTGTTACACAGCAACCAATAACCGACAGTCAGTGAAGAACTGTCAAGTCAATAGCAATAAGGAACAGCTGACGTCCCTGAATGTAATCACATATCCGTGGCGTTCAGTGGGTGTGTAGTAGCAGTTTCGTAGTTGGTTGGATGTGTGATACATTTATACACGTGTTATACAAGAAAATGCTGAGGTGGAAAGTGAACAGGTGTTACACAGCAACCAATAACCGACAGTCAGGAGAAACTGTCAAGTCAATAGCAATAAGGAACAGCTGACGTCTCTGAATGTAATCACGTATCCGTGGCGTTCAGTGGGTGTGTAGTAGCAGTTACGTAGTTGGTTGGATGTGTGATACATTTATACACGTGTTATACAAGAAAATGCTGAGGTGGAAAGTGAACAGGTGTTACACAGCAACCAATAACAGACAGTCAGGAGAAACTGTCAGTCAATAGCCATAAGGAACAGCTAACGTCTCTGAATGTAATCACGTATCCGTGGCGTTCAGTGGGTGTGTAGTAGCAGTTACGTAGTTGGTTGGATGTGTGATACATTTATACACGTGTTATACAAGAAAATGCTGAGGTGGAAAGTGAACAGGTGTTACACAGCAACCAATAACCGACAGTCGTGAAGAACTGTCAAGTCAATAGCAATAAGGAACAGCTGACGTCTCTGAATGTAATCACGTATCCGTGGCGTTCAGTGGGTGTGTAGTAGCAGTTACGTAGTTGGTTGGATGTGTGATACATTTATACACGTGTTATACAAGAAAATGCTGAGGTGGAAAGTGAACAGGTGTTACACAGCAACCAATAACAGACAGTCAGGAGAAACTGTCAGTCAATAGCCATAAGGAACAGCTAACGTCTCTGAATGTAATCACGTATCCGTGGCGTTCAGTGGGTGTGTAGTAGCAGTTTCGTAGTTGGTTGGATGTGTGATACATTTATACACGTGTTATACAAGAAAATGCTAGGGTGGAAAGTAAACAGGTGTTACACAGCAACCAATAACCGACAGTCAGTAGGAATCGTCAAGCCAATAGCAATAAGGAACAGCTAACGTCCATGAATGTAATCACGTATCCGTGGCGTTCAGTGGGTGTGTAGTAGCAGTTACGTAGTTGGTTGGATGTGTGATACATTTATACACGTGTTATACAAGAAAATGCTGAGGTGGAAAGTGAACCGGTGTTACACAGCAACCAATGACCGACAGTCAGGAGAAACTGTCAGTCAATAGCCATAAGGAACAGCTGACGTCCCTGAATGTAATCACGTATCCGTGGCGTTCAGTGGGTGTGTAGTAGCAGTTTCGTAGTTGGTTGGATGTGTGATACATTTATACACGTGTTATACAAGAAAATGCTGGGGTGGAAAGTGAACAGGTGTTACACAGCAACCAATAACCGACAGTCAGGAGAAACTGTCAAGTCAATAGCCATAAGGAACAGCTGACGTCCCTGAATGTAATCACGTATCCGTGGCGTTCAGTGGGTGTGTAGTAGCAGTTTCGTAGTTGGTTGGATGTGTGGTACATTTATACACGTGTTATACAAGAAAATGCTGGGGTGGAAAGTGAACAGGTGTTACACAGCAACCAATAACCGACAGTCAGGAGAAACTGTCAAGTCAATAGCCATAAGGAACAGCTGACGTCCCTGAATGTAATCACGTATCCGTGGCGTTCAGTGGGTGTGTAGTAGCAGTTTCGTAGTTGGTTGGATGTGTGGTACATTTATACACATGTTATACAAGAAAATGCTGAGGTGGAAAGTGAACAGGTGTTACACAGCAACCAATAACCGACAGTCAGTGGGAACTGTCAAGTCAATAGCAATAAGGAACAGCTAACGTCCCCGAATGTAATCACATATCCGTGGCGTTCAGTGGGTGTGTAGTAGCAGTCGAGAATATAGTTGTGCGTGGATTCAATCTTCCTGAAATAGGCTGAATGGTCTTCCTCAGTTCGTTGTTTATTTTTCTAGATTCAAAATATTCTAATCACGTGAATTTTTGTCATTTGTATTAGTAATATACGAAAGTTTTAGGTCCATTAAAGACTTTAAGATAGAAAAAAAGAAGATAGTTTAGATTTTCCAATACATGAGATAATGTCTTCAACAACGGTTCGTCAATCATTGTTCATTTTAGAAGTTCCTAGAAATCATGATACCCTTCAGATAAACTGTCCAGGGTTGAAACAGTAAAGTGGCAGTGAGAGGATTCCAGTGACGTCATGAATCATTCAACAGCCAAAGTGTCGGGGTTGTCACGTGACGGGCCCTCCCATTCTTCTCGCTGTACCTACGGATATATTGATAGTCCCGGACACTTACACGTACTGTCCATTAGTCAATGTCTATTAGGCCACTACGTCAATCCTACCGACGAATCTAGGAAAACCTTAGTAATTTTTTATGAAATTGTGTAACAGGTTATATATGACATGTCATAGCAAAAACTGTTTTCAAGCTTCTATTGTATAATAATTAATGGGGCAACTCTGAAACTCGCCTAAAGTTGCGAGTGCGATAAAACATGTCCTAATTAGGAAATAATTAAAGTTTTGTTTTGTCTCTACAGTGACATGTGACAACTAGAATTTTTTTTTTAAATATCGCTCCATAGTTCTAGCAGCTAGTAACCACGAACGAGTAAATAATAAGGTATTTGAAATACAACATACACACACGCCTTGATAGTAATCATTAGAATACTCAATTTTATTGATTAATCAACAAAAAGATTACATCCTTTGATCAGAAATTTTGATTAACAATTGACTACACAATTGTATGAGTGAGGTTTTATATTAAAGTTAAAAATATACTGAATTGAAATAGAAGAAAACCTCAAATTGGATCCCCTTTTGTAAAACACAGAGAAACAGAGAGGGAGTGATGGATAGAGAGGGGGTGGAGAGAGATACCTACTCTCTAAAGGGGGTGGTAAAAAGATGGACTTCTGCTGTATATAGAAAAAGTTAAAGTGATTTGAATAATTTAATTATAATATGGAATCATATTACGTCCCGTTTTCTAGAACTCAAATGTAAAGAGATATCTAAATTCTAAAGGGGCGGTAAAACCGAGGTCTTCTCCTGTATTTACAAAGAGGGAAGACCAATATCTATATTTAATAATATCATATTTAATGATATTATGTGCCTTTAGCGAAATACTTTTGTAAATTTTCTTAAAACTTTGAATTAAATCTATTTTGTAAGAGTCTAAAGCAACGTAAGGTACAAAGAGTGTTAAGGAGTTAAATCTAAGCAACTAAGCTAACTAAATGTATCACGGAGACTGTATACAACAATGCCTGGGGACTCCAGATAAACCGGCCACACAATAGAGTCTATACAGTGCGATGTTATGTGTAGCAACTACAGCGGTTTATATGCCGTTTCCAGTGAACTCAATGCCTATTGAGTGTGTATGTCTGAGTAACCCAACTTAGACTTAATTAGACATGAAGATTCGTTCATTTACCTGAAATTGGAACTAAAAATTATATAAAAATAAAAAAAATTTACAGAAAACTTGGAATATACACATGGAAATGTTGTAGAAAGATTGCGTAGTATAAGATGCGCTGTCAGAGACGTAATGTTTTGAATAAAAATGCTATAGTACTACGTTTTTTGATGCCAACAACACAAAGGGAACCCCCAAAAGGGTTTACGCCTAAATGGTTTACAGCTTCCATTTTAACATACTATGGTTACAGCAAAACCCATTGACACTTATGTGCAGGCAACTCCATGGATGTCTAGGAGCGGCACATCATTAATCGTAAATCATGAGATATCTGGTAAAAAGAGTTGACCGATTGACAAACCTCTAAAACAGACTTTTGCAAACCTCGACATGACGACGTACTGGCCTCTGCCTCCTTTGACTTAACAAGGCTACATCAGAACTAATTTTCTATTCTTACAAACTGTCCCTCCTCATGATGGATGTTACACGATATCTCAACAGGAGGGTCTTTTGCTAACCTTACCCATCCGGAATATCCTGCCACTCCAAAATCCAGCACAAAATACTTTTTAGAAATAAGTACAATAAGACGTTTCTTAGACTACACGCCCTAAGTGAACAGAACATACGGGAAAATGAAGATACGGTTATAATTAGAAAATAAAATCAATTATAAGATGAAAAAGGGTTCCTACAATACTGAACCCTGTTTAATTAAACATTTTACTTGTCCATCGTTTAAAAGAGATGGATCTATTATAAGACTTCGCGCAACACTGCAGCCCCGTTCATCGTAATGCTGTTGATATGGTCCCCTCTGATAGCCCTAATTTCTGCTTCCTCTGAGCAGTCCAGAAGCTAGACCATATCGCGAACTACGAGCCCTGAAATAACACATAAATTATTATCACTGATTTCACGATTACAACTGGCTAATTGACATTTTTGCTTTAAAAATAGTTCTACAAACGAAAATATTGTAAAGGAAACCACCAGTGCCAAGACGATTTGCAATGGATACAACCAAAAGCTATCAGGAACAACGCCATGAAGTTTAGAAGGAGAAGAGTTATTCAAACAACATAACCTTGGTGTGTTCATGTTGTTTCTTTTAATTTTGCGGGGTGTTTATATATATATATATATATATATATATATATATATATATATATATATATATATAATTTCAATAAACATTAAATCGCAAAAAGTACTTGCTCCGCCGGAAGTCGAACCCGGATCTCTCACTTGCCGGGTGAATGTGCTACCATTACACCACAGAGTGCTTACTTTTTCCGATTCAATTATTTTGTATTTGGCCATATCTGTCACATATGCGTTTAAATAAGCAAACTAACATATGATCGGAAGACCAAATACATGTCAAACGACTTTTATAAATGGCAATAGCCTTATTTAATTTCAATGAACATTAAATCATAAAAAGTACTTGCTCCGCCTGGAGTCGAACCCGGATCTCTCACTTGCCGGGTGAATTTTTTTAAATAAGCAAACTAACATATGATCGGAAGACCAAATAACTGTCAAATGACTTTTATTTACGTTAAACATTATAAATGGCAATAGCCTTATTTAATTTCAATAAACATTGAATCGCCGGGTTCGACTCCCGGCGGAGCAAGTACTTTTTGCGATTCAATGTTTATTGAAATTAAATAAGGCTATTGCCATTTATAATGTTTAACGTAAATAAAAGTCATTTGACAGTTATTTGGTCTTCCGATCATATGTTAGTTTGCTTATTTAAAAAACGCATATGTGACAGATACGGCCAAATACAAAATAATTGAAATTTTATATATATATATATATATATATATATTGAAGAATATATTGCACACAGAATCTCCTCATGGGTTACTGATTCTGGTAGAAAGAACAACCCATGTATGTGAGAGACCTCTGTTGGAACAGAGTTTAAAGGCATACATACATACACTTCAATTTTCATCCATTACGGTTACGGAAATTCTGTTTAATTATTACTATACATTTCTCACATCTATTCATATATTTTCCTCTCGTACAATTTGGATTTTGTACGCGATCATCTCGTCAGCATGACTAACCCGTTTCGTGAGCCGCGTAAACAAAATCGGCTCCGAATTTAATCAGAAAAGTTTTGAAACCCGAACAGTCTTCACAAACAACCTGTCAATGCTGTTTATAATCAAACGCTATTAAGCTCTAGACATATCAAGCTGTATAAATCAAAATAAAAGTAAAAATATGTCCATCTGGATAATATCTCCAATGTATTTTAAAAGAAAACCATAAATAATACTGTAATCACCAGGATACGTTTCTATGAATCGGATTTTAAAACAGTGTGCCTACAACAATTCTTGTACGAGACACGATTATCTCGTACGATTAAGCTTAGGTTGCAGGCAAAAAGCGTCCAGTCTGTAGTTAATTCATCTTCGATATATCTGGCGGACAGACAAATGAAACTTCGCGTGATAAGCTTCGCTCGGAAAATAACAAGAGAAAAGTATAATTGATAAGAGTATAATTGCTTTCTTTTATATTTATATTAAATATTATTTCACTCCCCAACAATATTGTAACACGATCACGTCAAACTAATGTAGGTACGCGTACATAACATCGGTAAACTTCAGGTCTGTAAGTGGCAGCGTGTTTGACAAGCTCATTTGTCTAACCTGAATGTATCTTAGATATAACAGACAACTCAGTTTCAATTATAACTTCATCACACAACACTCAATCACGGAATGCTAATGTACAAGTTGAATGTATCTTTCACACAGTTTTACCTCAGCACGCAGGAAGTTTATTTGCACTGAACCGTAATAGTAATTATTTTAACGTAGTCTTCATTAAGCGAGTGCGTTTTGCTAAAGATTACCTACTATTTCGCCATTATTTGTTCAAAAAACTTAGGATTGAGAACCAAGAACATCACTAACATTGTTCATTAGGTATAATATATTGCTTTGGACTAAGAATTGTTACTGACATTAAAAAACCTGCATAAATATTTAACTAAAGTGATGCGCGTGTATGTAGGGTAAAATAGATACGATTATCTTTTATACCTAAAGATTGTAATACACTCAGGGTCCAAAGATGTTTCAATATTGTTAACTACTTATGACTTTTGATTTAATTACCAGGTAAGGATCATTCCGGTGTTTTAAATACATGCTTAATTCCAAATAACTCTAATTATATTATGGTAAGCTTTACTTCACGTTTTTTTCAAAATATTCACAATAACTAATTTTTTCCTATAAACTATACCTTTAAAAAGTGCTATGGAGAACGAATAACAAAATTATTTTCTTTATATTTTTCCTCAGATTTGTGTTTCTTGTTAATCGATTAAAGTAGTACAAAACAGAGATCAGTATTAAAATTTTCTATATAATACATAGATTGAGTAGTGATACATACACGAAATCTTCGTTATATACGCGGTAAAACTACGCCACACAACATGTCGCGTAACAGGCTTCGTTAAGGTTGCATGTACAATTTCTAATCTATATTAATGTATACATAATTAATTCATTACTGGTTAAGCTAAGTTATACAACTTGTCAGCAGAGTCCAACACGAAGTCTAAAAAGTTATACAATCTAAATAAGTTTTTATGTATTTAAATTATTTTGTTATTATTTTATTTTATTATAGCTAATTTCATTCTTTATGTGACAAACGTAAACAAAAACTTTCATACGGAATAGAAATGTTTACATCCTCCAGACAGACAAAAATGGAATTGTAATGAGTAATAGACTTCAATGGTGGTCAACTTTGAAACGTTATTGAATGTATGTAAAACAATTAAAACTCATTATAAAACAATCAGTACTATTAAAAATCAGTATTGAAAGTATTGTTCAGTTGAATTATTAATAATTATTGAAGGAATCTTTAAGATTTGTTTCCATGGTACTTAAAAATGTAGCTGTAGTCTGTACGAAGTGACACTTACTAGAATGTTTATTTCTAATTAAATAATTTGTTCTAGAACTAGCTTTTAAGTATACAAAGGTGAAAGGGTTTTAATTCAAAATGTATTTCTATGCATTAGACATAATCTTTCTGTTACCAGGTACTCGTCTAAGGAAAGGACAAATGGAAAATGTTAAGAGGTGCTGAAGGCAATGCGCAGTGCAGGACTTGAGTGAAGGACCTCTAGTCGGCAACCGGGTGGAATGAGGGCAACTACCTCTTGTCGCAAAATGCGTTTGAAGACCAAGTGTTCTATCTTTTTATGGTTGGCCAAAGGTAGAACATGACACTGAAGACAGAATGTATAACCATGTAACCTTTTAAAATTTTCTTCAAGGGAAGTAACTGACACATTGATCTAGCTTCTGAAGTTTACTCATGTCTCGATAGGTCGATAGGAAAATTTGATCCACACGCAAATGGTAACTACCAAAGATCTTTCTCTAGGATTATTCTACGTAACGGCCATAACAATGAATATTTTAATTGATTATGTCAGCTGATAGCTGGTATGTGTAGCCCATGTTGGTAACACTTACCCTATAGATGTTGGTACAGTTCAGAGTCCGTGTAGATTACCACGCCATCATCTGAGTTACTTGTTTCACCATGAGAAGCATTTCATCCAGGGATATGAAATATGTACCCTTCAATTCGTTCGTAACCAACTTCACTCCAAAGCATTGATGGTATTTAATGATTACTATCAATACTATACGCCCTATAATAATTTTAAAATTTTGAAATATTAAAGTGTAAGTATTGTGGTAAAAATGTAATATAAAATAATTAATTTAAATTTTATAATAGTCTATACTTCATCAATAATATAACATCATATCATAGTGAAGTCTTTGATTATACATCAGTATGAGATGATGTTTCATCCAATGTCAATTTGATACGTTGTTGACTTCTACCTAGCGGCAAACGGAGAAAAGAGTGATTATAGTGGATGCCCACCCCCATGACATTACCTTGCAATGTCCCTTCTCCCCCACTTCCCCACAAATATGGTCCAATGTGGTGTGATCGTTATAAAGACCAGTGTTGCTACCAAACAATACTAAAGTACACAATATTAAAGTCCAATCTAAAAATGTTTCCAAAGATCACAGATTATTTAACAAGAAACCCTACAAAATAAAACAATGCAAAGGTGCAAAAAAATTGTAAGATTACTGAATTTCTGTGGTTCCACTAAAACTTCTTACAATATTACTGTTAAAAATACAGTTTTGGTTGAAATCATTCGACTTACATTTATCACTACACACGTGTTTTTATATACACATTTCAAAATGAAGCATTAACTAACTATCTCCTACAAAACATGAATTTAAAATGAGTTGTAACAAATCTGTATCAGTTCACACAGGTAATTTCAAGATAGGTAAAAAGAACCATTAGTGATTTCATACTGTCCTGTTTGTATTTTTACTCCATTAGAAGCACAAAAAACCTTTTACAAAGTATAACTGTACATAGCAAATACGCTATAGTCATATTTTAGTCTTCATACATGAAGAGGAACAAAGGTTTAAATGGAGAAGGAGTATCCTTGTATTTCCCTAGGATCTGACAGGCAATTTGCACTCTATAAGCACTCTACCTGGGTTTTCTTGAAAGAGACAGAGCAATTTTTGTAAGTAATAAATCGATCGTAAGCCGCGCTATTTTTTTGTGGAGACCGGAATGGGAGGGTATCGAAAGAGTAAACCATTTGAACGATAACTTTTCCTCAGATTATAATTTTTCTTAGAATTATATAATCAAACCGACAATCAGACACAATTATATCACAGATAACTATACAGGGTGTTTGAAAAGTATGGGTACGGCTTAATATTTTAAAAAACCATAGGTGATAACATCTATAAACTTTGCACAGTGTCATATGGCTATGTAAACTATTTTTCCTTGCTATTACCATGACATGCCAACCATGGGGGGACGGCCCACAGAGGAAAACATGGAAATCTTAAATTGAAGCATGGGTCGAGTGATACCTCATTTGAAAGAGCTCACTTAGTAGAGTTTAATGCCGCAAACCGCATCTCAAAAGGTTTATCCAATCAGAAATGGCGGCTTGTTTTAGGTACACATTGTGAAGTACATTATGCGCTGCCATTTCTGACTGGATCGTCGTATTCTGATGCGGTAGGCGGCGTTTCACTCTACTAACCAATGTGTTTTCACTGACTTTTTTTAATTAGCAAATTATGTCATAAATTTATAACACAATAAATAAAACTAAAAAACATTGGTATTTATTGTGTTTTATTTATTGTGTTATAAATTTATGACATAATTTGCTAATTAAAAAAAGTCAGTGAAAACACATTGGTTAGTAGAGTGAAACGCCGCCTACCGCATCAGAATACGACGATCCAGTCAGAAATGGCAGCGCATAATGTACTTCACAATGTGTACCTAAAACAAGCCGCCATTTCTGATTGGATAAACCTTTTGAGATGCGGTTTGCGGCATTAAACTCTACTAAGTGAGCTCTTTCAAATGAGGTATCACTCGACCCATGCTTCAATTTAAGATTTCCATGTTTTCCTCTGTGGGCCGTCCCCCCATGGTTGGCATGTCATGGTAATAGCAAGGAAAAATAGTTTACATAGCCATATGACACTGTGCAAAGTTTATAGATGTTATAACCTATGGTTTTTAAAATATTAAGCCGTACCCATACTTTTCAAACACCCTGTATATAGAGACTGAAAGTTGCCACTTTAATGGTCTGTATCTTGATAATATTTATTTACGTATCCGACGTTTGGTTGTAAATGAGTTTAACTGGGAACAAATTATCTGAGATCTGAGATAAAATTTACAATTTTATACTTTTCATGCGTTCTACCCCCTCCAACCCATCCCTCAACTGAAAATAGCGCAGCTTTTGATATATTCTCTTCCTTTGGGAAATTCCTCCGTCAATTTCAGAAAACCAGGTTATGTGCTTATACAGTGCAATTTGACTCTTGGTTCCAAGACTATATAAGATTGATAGCATGAGCTTCTAGCACCGTTAAATCTCACTTAAGTCACCTGCTACTAAGCAATACAAAAACATACCGTGTAAACACTCTTGGATTTAACTAACAACAAAACAAATATAACCCTTAAATTTAACTAAAAATGTTTACTACACTTAAGAAAAACCAAAACCGTTTATATTGTACTTCAGATTAACTTAGCGTGCAGATAAGTGCAAACTTTACACAAAATAGAATAAAATAGTAAATATATAGATATTGCAAATTTTCAACAGACAAATACCTAGTTTCATAAAACTTGTTTGCTGTCGACAGCTAATGTTAGCTAGTTTAAGTGTAAACATTTGCAGAGAGCCAGCGGTGATTGCAGTCTGTTGGCTCAGAACCTTGCATTATCTGGACCGTATCCAACATCGACAACATGCCTCGACTCAGCTCTAGCTATGTTTATAAAGTCCAGCTGTACCCATGTCACCATGTCGTACCACTCCACTCCAACCCCTAAAATAAATTTCTCCTTGAGATGTCAACGGATGTGAACTCATTTTTGTCCTACGATAATTTGTTGCTAGATTTACATTTGTAGTAATAAGACAAACTTGTTCCAATCTTTGTTAAAGCTCTGTTACTACCCTTTGTCCTTTTGACCCCATAAAAAGTTTATAAAAGAGGAGTTATCGCATACAGACATATAGAAAAACAACGATATTATATTAAGAAGGCCCTATCGTGTCCTTGATAATGTAATGGATGTTAGAGTCTTACAACTGTACTTATGCTTGGTTTTTACTTCAAAATACACAGATTGAAACTTTTAGGATGTAATTGCAATTCCCTCCACCACTTTGGATACATCATAAATTAATAAATCTAAAATAAAATGTAAATGTAACATACCTCATGTTCTAAGTAAATGTAAAATGAGGAAATACACTTTTACATCTTTGAAGGTAATTTATAATGACTTTAAAACTAAAGGAATGCACAGTTTCACTTTATATTTATATGTATATATAGTATGATAGGATGTTAGATTCATTAGGCACAACCTTGCTTTATACAAAACTATTTCAGATGTCATTTTGAAAGTCATTATTGAGTTGTTAATACATTTATTTTAAGTTGTTTATTAATAATAATTTAAAGCCCAAATTCATCAAACACAATTAATGCACTGACTTGATTTTACACAAAACAAAAGCAAAACTAGTTGCTTTTATCGAGTTCATCCATGTTGTTGAAGCAGTGAAACTTTGGGTTCTCGAACTTTGAACAGTCTGTCAAAGTATAAAATACTGAGTCGAGAGAAAACGCTCAGACACTTGTGAATAGTTGTCTTCTACCTTCCCCAATACAGACATCCCGAAGCCCAAACCATTTATTTTTCAGCCCTCTTGAAACTTTAAACTGTAATGCTCTAGTTTTATACGACTTAAACCTTTTGCAACTTGCCAAAATTGAAGCAAGGTTTGTTGAAGGCCTCAGAGAGGACGCAAGTCACCGAAACCAATGGATACCGCCAAACCGATAAAGAGCGATGTAGCGTCTAGTTTTTCAAAACTACTTCACTAAGCACTTGAGTTTAGGAGAAGCTCAAAGTTTCCAATCAATATACATCATAGTGTTTAGTACAAGGTATCTGAAATCGATTTTGAGAGTTGTAAAATAAACGGGTTTCACACAGAAACTACCCTTTCGTACGGAATGTGCCAAAATCCGTAGGTCTGTGGTTCGGGTTTTTCAAATATAAACGTGTGATATTTTGATGATAATTTTAAAGGTATTTTTAACACAAACATTTTAGTTTAACTACCATTTTTCATTCAAAAATAGCGGGTAAATAAATGTGAAATGTAAGACTTTACATCGTTATTACACAACAATGAATGCAATTGTCAAGATAAACAATTAGTATTTTCTCATTTACTTCTGAAAATAAAATGAGGGTTTATGAAACATGATAACGTTATGAAAGAGGCCTAGATTATTATTTTTGGTCCAAACCTACAATTTAAAACTTTAAATGGTCATACCTAAAAATCTTTGTAGCTAACAGTTTATTTGTTAATTTAGTAAGTTTTATAACAAAACAGATCTCTTGATTTTTATCACTCATAATTATTTACAAAATAATCTTAAGGTATCAAAATTTAACAGGCAAGCACTGTTATAGAAATAGAGACATGGGATGGCACATTACTTTGTAGCTTATATAAGCTTTGTTATTTAACTATTAATTAGTACTGTAAGATTTTTATTTATTATATTTAATTGTTTAATTATTTTACCTGGCCTCTACTCAGCAAATTTAATGGTACAGTTTTGATGTCATCAATCAAACTATAGGAACCTAAGTGTAAGAACTTAATAGTCTAGAGCGTCATATTCTCTCTCCCTCCGCCAAATGATTATCTAACAAAACTATTCGTAGATGAAAAAAGAATTATGAGAGTAAACCGATAATCACGAGTAATAAAACAAGAGCTCCAACAATACCCAGCTGAGATACTACGTAATTGAGTAAAATAACTTTATCTCTGAGTTTATAAAACTAATCCTTAACTTGAGATCAAAGTTGGCTTGCCAAGAAGAACCAGAATTGCTGACAGGACAGTTCTGATCAAGACGGAAGTTGGTTGTGCGAGTTTCACAACGTTCATTGTTCAGTAAAACCTCTTTGTGCACAGCTTACTTTAGCTAAGTGTTCCGATTGACCTCTCACTGTCTATATTATACACTGTGACCCTCATCCTAATGTGAAAAAGTTACTTGGAGTTGTGAATGATTCACGTAAAAGATGATTGAATGAATCTAGTATCGATGACAAAATATACATTATTTTATTTTACTACAGGTTGTTTGCCATGGACATCCCCGTCCAAAAGTATTGTTTTTATATTTATCCTGGCATTATAAGGTTTAAATACTATGTTGTAGGAATTATGAAAGTTTATGTTATGGAATTTTTCGTTGTACAACACAATTTAAGAAATACATACACAATACATACCAGACAAAAATTATAGCTACTACTTGGTAGATAAGCGTTTAATGCCGTAAACATGAATATTTTGATAACTTTTATAACAGTAAGTAATAACAGTTTAGGTTATTTTTCTAATAAATGTTTTTTTTTAATATAACTTCCTTTATGAATTAGAAACGTTCATAGAGTGAACAAACGTAACCACTAAAATAATGATGGTTACAAGTAATATGATAAGAAAACTAACTATTTTTTTAGCCCGAGTAAACTTTTTTTAACTGTTATTTTGTTATATTTTTTATATTATTCTACAGAACTAACCGCACAAATCGCTTAACGAACTTTATTTTACTCATTCCAAGTTAATGAAATATTATATTTTTATAAGAATATTAATAAATATAAGCAATATCCCTAAAAATCTGTTTCTATTTAAAGATACTTTTACGGTAACAAAAGTAATCATAACGGTCATACACAACAGCGTCCAGGACTTTAAGGGATATAAGTACTAGGCAGTTCCCTCCAAGTAAACTTATTGTTGCATGCATTGCGTACACATGTACATTGTTTCATAGTCACTACGCACTACACGTTGGACGTCAAAATAACTAAATTGTTTTAATTTATTCCTGGATTATTTTATTTGTTTAGTTCAACTAAACTGTCCAAAATAAATAGAAATTGCTTCAGAAAAGGGCTGATAATAAATCCATTTTAGTAAAATGTACAGGAATGTACGAGTATTTTACTGTTCAGCTTGCTAATATATAAGTTTCCAATAAAGTATTTCTACAAAATTAACGATATAGATCTCAAGTATAATTTGAACTATGATTTAAGTAAATAAACAATTATTAACTATAATATTGATTAACAGTAAATTAACAAGTCTGGTTAAAAAAACGATTATATACAAGCAAACCGAATTAACCATAAAATAAATACAGTTTAAATATGGTTAAATTTATCTTATATACTCAATACTCTATATTCAACTGATTATATTTGGCATGCATATCTGTACAGACTGAAGTCTGTCATACAATGTACCACTTCTTATGCTGGACTCAGAAGTAGTAATATTACCATTTTCTCTATATTTAAAATGTTTTTAATACAATTTTATGAGTTTAAAACTACCATCACAACTTAATGTGTTCAAAACAAAAATCATCATAAGTGTTGATATTTTCCTACAAGGTTCACGACAATATACGAAAAACATTAACAGTATTCAGGATTTCTTACTTAAATAAAAGCTATCAAAGGAGGATTGACAACAAGCGTACTGAAATGTGTGTGACAAGCCAAAATACAAATCACTGTCAGATGCTTGTCACACTTGTCATTGTTTCCTATAAGCTAACTGGCTTCAATCTTTTGCAATCGTAACGTATCGAAACAATCATAAATCCCTTTCTTTTATAAATAATATTTTTGTGTTATTTTTTGTGAACAAATTTATCCCTGGATCCATATTTTCGCACTGTTTGCACTAAAGGGTTTGTTATGTCAGAAGAAGGTTTCCAAGCTAATTCGGAAACAAAGTTAGTAACACGAATCTTAGATAAGCCTCAAAAGTTGCGATACTTTGAGTTAATAACCCGCCGCTAGTGGAATATAAGGTTTTAACAAGTTTTAAAAGGTTAAGGACTGCAATAAAAATAAATCTATTATAAGTTAATTATATTTATAAAAATAATTAAAATTCGTCATTGTATTTTATTGAACGTTCCAACAGTGGTTTAAATACTTCATATCAGTTACGAAACATTAAATTACTACTTTCATGCTAATAAAAAAAGAAAATAAATAAACAACCATTACAATTCTGAAATTTGTAAATCATTTGAAATAATTTAGGAAAATATTATATAGGCCACACAAGTCAACATTGCATATTAATATTTAAAAAAACACATACACGTAACACTAGAAAAACAATAAAATGGAATTATGAAATGTATAAATTACAAACTAATCATGTTCATTCAAGTACAGTTCGAAAGATAACTATATATATATATATAAAATTATTTATGTCGCAAATAAAGCTAAAAATAAAGAAAAGATACACATTCATTTGCGAGTAAATTATGAAAAGATGTTATCAATAAGTTATTTTAAAATAACATTCCGGCAAAAAATATATTTTGACACATTTTCAAACTAAAAGTATCATACCAAATTCCAAATCTGTCTACAGAGATTATTTACCATCCACACATTATTAACGTACACGTGTTTATGGTTTTTGACGTGACAACGTCTTAAATTAGGTTGCGGCTCGGAGTCACTCATGAAAAAGTGTAACGCCCGGTAAAGTTACGATGCCCGTCCAGTGGGTCCGCCGCACGGGACCGCACGGGATAAAGCAGATAACTGTGGGTCCGCCGCACGGGATAAAGCAGATAACTATTTTATTCGTGAAAATGTGGAGTGCTTAGATTCGTCATTTACAACAACTACAACAATAAAGGTAAATAATTGTACACTGATATTTCATTATCGTAAACTATGATTGATTGATTAATTGTTAGATTAAAACAAAAGTTGAGAAACTGAGTTTATAGGTTATGTCATACTATTGACAAATGTTGATAGTGTTAAGTAAATTATTAGTTTAAATCACTCTGCAATCAATCGTAATTCAGTCGATTGAGAAGAAACAGCGCGTATTGCTAGTCAAATATTTAAAATAACAAATTATAACCTCTAACCTGTCATAACAGTGCGACCAAACAAACGAACTAAACCGACCAATCACCACGCGCGGAGTTAGAATTTAACTGTGTTTAGCAAGAATTTCAAATTCCAATTTTAGTAAATGTTTTATTCAACTTTACCATTTACAATAACAAATTTTAATTAATTTCAAATTATGTACAATGTTTTAGTAAACAAAATATATTTCTATAGTTAAAATTTGTGCAATTCTTATTTTCATTCAATTCCTTGTTCCTATTGTGCAATTTAATAATATTCATATCAATAAATATTCTACCGAGAAAAAGACGATGGCACGTAAAATCTTCGCCCGTAAAACCGACTTTACAGGCAACCATAATTTTTTTATTTATATTATCATTTAGGCTACATCATGGTAGTGCTGGTCAACACATTTGTTGTTACTTTTATTAACGTAACAACAACTTTTATTACGTTATTTTACAACGTAACATTGGTTGTTACGTTGTTACAATTGGTTGTTACTTCTAATGGGTTTCTGTTATTAATTTATATGTGTGATATCGTAATAGATCTGGCATTTTAATGGTTTATGCCGCTGCAATAAAGAATAAAGGTCTTAAGACAGTCGATCTGTTTTCCTATAATACTTATCCATAAGTAAAACAATCAGATACTTACTTTAATATATTATTTTATCTAAGCAACCAATGTTGTTACATCCCGAAACTACTTTTGGGTACGTAACGCGATACTTGGTTCCATATTTCCATAATTGATTAACAGTGAAATCTGTGTGTACAGGTAATACGTTAGTTAAATGTTTGCAAGGAAATTGAACATGCGTTACACAGATAACAATAACAGAGCGGAGAGAAGCTGTCAGTTTACACCAACAGGAAACAGCTGATGTTCCAGAACGCAATCACTTCCCCATAACACAAGTGGTGCGTGTGGCAGTGGTTATAGGTAGGGTTGGTTACATCACACTCGCCTTGCTGTAACCAGTGTCCACATACGGTATACATTTTGTAGTGTAAATAATAGTTGGGAATTGTTTGTTTATACTCTAGAAGCCAACAGCCAATTTCCATTTTACAAGCACACAACCTATTTTTTGTGAAAATCAATATGGAAATTTCTAGTGGAAAAGAAATCCATTGTTATCTTTGTTATTTTTAGAGGAGGTCGAAATGGGAAGTTACGGAGAGGTTCACATTAATAAACAATAGCTTTTTTCCTACATATGTATTGTTTTATTTCATTTGAAACTGAAAATGATCTGCCAAGCACACAAATAGTAGTTATAACAGAGTTAGGCAACGAGGAAAAGAGACTACAATTCGTCCGTCTATAGTTAATTGATGGCGATATAACTATATTTTTCTACAAAAAATATGATCTGAGAGGAAAATATTATTTCACATTTCTAACCCTTTAAAGCCCTCCATTTCCGATCCCAATTAAAACTATCGTGATTGAAGAATTATTTATTTTTTTTTTTTTTTGGAAAATCGCTTTTATCGATTTTACGAAAAATTACATTGTATGCTTATAAAATGCAAATTGGCGCTCGGATTTTGTACTATTAATTATACTCGATGTAAAACATAAATCGTTCTGTATTTAATTGTTGTATGCCTGAAATATTTAAATCCCCGTACCATTAAATCAGTCAGATATTTGGGCCATTTTTATTAGATCTGCATAAATATCAATATTATTACAATTTAAAAAAGACATGCATGATTTATTTTTGTGCACTGACACACTAATATTTTCTAGATTTACTATACAAAGATAAAATAAAAGAATCATTATCATCAGAAATTAAAAAGTACTTTGAACCTTTGTTCTAATGCAGGTGAACTTTCAAATCAAAACAGTAAAGTGACAGTGGAAGGATTGTAGAAATGTCATGAATCATTCAGCAGTTGAAGTGTCAGGCTTGTCACGTGAAAGGGTCTGGCTGGCGTGCTTCTTGTTTTACCTGTGGAAATGCTGTTAGTTCAGGCCAGCATCCATTAATAAACGTCCATTGCTCCAATTCAACTGATGAGTACAGATAGTTTTCTCAATGTATGAACTAAACAATGGACTCGTTACACCATAATCATGGGATAATTATTGTCTTAAAAAAAATGAAATGGAGTGTTGCTGCTATCTGGAACTACAATGTAAAAAAAAAACAACAACAACAACCAACCCAGAGTAGAAGTAGTAGTGTAGTTGTTGTTGTGTTGTGTATTTTTTTTACAATGTATTGAATACTTCAACTAGAGAAGGTTGATTACGCGAGAGTGCGAGGTAATCACACTTAAAAATCCCCTTTTAACATCTAAGTAAAGTTCATTTTCATATGTTTCACTCGCTGTCATTCGTTGTAAATTCAAAGACAAAACTACTCTAGATACAAAAATGATTTCGTATTTTGTTTCCCCCCGGTTTACTACTACACTTCATAGTTACTCTTTAACATTAACAGGGAATAAAACTCTTTTAAGATATTAAAATCTTTTACACAAAAAGATTAGTTTATTGAATTTTCTTGAAATGTGATGGTTAATAATTGTGCTAAGCGCATTTAATTTTGTAAATAATGCCTCCAACAGAATTGTTCTCGATAACCATTCAGATGTAGAAATGTTTCTACGGTAAAAATACACTAACTATCTTTGAGAATGTCTAACAACTGAAAATTCTAAAAATACCTATCTTGTACATGTTTCTCGCTAAACCACACATTCCAAGCACACATTTTGGGCTTGCAAACGGTGAATTTTTTAGTGCAAAATATTGAAAATTTTAAAATCTGTGCATTAACTACCGTCCAATTATATTATTACCTTTAAAACCCCACAAAAAAGTATCAATACTTCACCACGGATAACATGCATGCCACATTATCGAGGTTCCATCGAAGCTAATTGTTAAGGGTAACTTTTGTCGTAGGGGTTAATACAGCGGTGAGTATTTATTTGCTTGACAATCGCTCAGAATGGCATTTACGATTTCTACTTAAAAATTGGGTTCTGATTATCCCAGTTATAATTAGGTAAACGAAATCCCTTGCTTGAATTCTGTTACTGATGCTAATGTTAAGGATGTGAAAGGATATTAGGGTTTCGGACATTTTCCATCTTTATATATTACACATGATGATAAAAAATATTCGAAATACTATAATATCCTGTTCGAAATTCAAAGGTATAGAGTGGTTTACGGTTTACAGCTAATACAAAAGCTCAAAATTCAGAATTTTCTTGAAGTATTAATTGAAAACATCCTAAAACACGAATCATCCTTCTATGTTTCATCTTGAAAACGTTTCGAAAGTCGGTGATCTAACAGGATAATTTAATACGATATCGATTCTAAGTTGATAATGATTTATAAGAATTTGAATCTGTAGGCTATATTACAATCTAGTTCCTGGGTATTTTTTTATTAAATAATTGCTAACACATGTGTTTAAGTGTCGTAATGAGACTTTTATAATAAACGATATCATTTATATGTAAATGAATTAAATGATTAACTAAACGTACGTTTGAGTGATATTGAAACTTGAAAGTCAATTATTGTAATGGTACTGGTTGAGAACCCAAAAGATGTATGATGAAGAACGACAATAGGTTAGAACAGACGATACAAACTAAGCTAACTGGCGGTCTCATGGATGCTACATACAACAGAGCCTGGGGACTCAAGATAAAGCGGCCACACAATAGAGTCTATACAGTGCAAAGTTACATGTCGTATACAACACACGTTTATGTTCCGTTAACAGAGAAACCCCCATTCATTTACATGCGTATACGCCCATTTATACACACATTACAATTTAAGAATCGGCTTTACATTTATACTAAGAAACCCAAACATTTTTAAATACAAAATAACGATTACTGGTAGTGCAATTTTTATCTGTTACGAATGTAAATGCAGAGGAAAGGAAGAAGGAAGCTACAGTGTTAATTTTCAATAAAAACAAAACATCAAAATAATTATTGATTAGTAAAATACATACATACTACTATGATTGTTAGTATTGTCCGTAACTCGTAGTAATTTTGGGCAGATAAAAGTTTTATCGCAAATAAGAATTTTACTATAGATTATAATGAAATATTTGTATTATTATTTTTTTTTACAAATGTCAATCTAAGAACGGTCTAAAGTGTTTTAGAGATTTCGTAAGTTGAAGTTTTGTCTGTGACCGAATGCTGTGCCATCGACCTTGTGCAGTATTGAGTCTTTTCCTTGTTCTGTTTCATAAAATGCTCACAGAGGACGCCCCCGAGTATGAATAGAATAGGCAATTGGACTCTCCTTAAAAAAAGGAATACATATGTAAGTGATAAACACATTAAACGAACGTTTTATAGAGTCGGTTGGAATTACAAAGAACAAAAAAGGTTCGAATCGCATTTGAAACGTACTTATTTATACACTTTGTGTCAAATGTGGACAATATGCTATACTACCATCCGTCTCATGGGTTGTGTGCTTGGTGCGGAGTTCTTGGTGAGTTCGGCCTCATTAGGCTCTAAGGGCAAGCCACGACCCTACAAGGTACCCACAAGAACTTCGGTAAGTGAAATGAAATGACCACCAGACCAGCGGCGGCTAGGTGAGACCAGATAACCCATCTGCCTAATTCCCCCACGTGTAGGTATTGGGATAATTAACCAAGGGTGAATATTGTGGGTCATGTGGGTAATGGTACTCACCCTATCATTACTCCCTTTCCTTACGTCTTTATTCATCCTCAAAAGTTAAAACATCTAGGCCTAAAGTACAGCCCACTTGCATATTACACGTCTGTGAACTCCAACATGTTCCATACGTAAAATTCCATAATGGTATTTTAGGTTAGTATGGACTAACCTTTTGACCTAAAATTAATTATACTTTATAATGAGAGAGTAATATAATTTCGTTAGAAATCCAAGCTTAGATAATTACTGAATATTTTATAAAAGTTGGATCACTAAAACAATGATGTAATGAAACAACAGGTGACTTGATAATCAAAACCTAGTAATATTTTGGAAAGCGCAAGTCCAACAGAACAAGTCTAATCTAATGGAAACTATATCATTAAATTTGAAAAAATAATTTTAATTTTAATCTCTTCCCCTGCCAGACCGTCATCCCATCAATCCGGTCACCCCTACCATCCTGGAGGTTCGCCAATCATCAGCGCTAAACAAATTTTTCAGCTTGATTAATTATGTTTTACTGTTATAATTTACATCACCTTTATAAAGTTCTCCAATATTTATTTAGTAAATGTTAACATATTAGATATTTTTAACTGTGAAGCTTCCTTTATACGAGGAATACTCGTACCAGGAATCCATAAGGAAAATGCTTCCTGCTCTCCTGTTCCGGCAAAAATGGTGGACTACATCGGCTCTCACTATTTAAATCCCTGTATTTTACCTTTTAGACCTGTCCTCTATATTTATGTACTATACTGTATATACAAATGTACATTTTAGAATTTTGAATCTCAATTATTTTCTAGTTTTACCTGTAATTTAAGTTTTTAATTTCAGAATGTTCTCTAAGTATTAGTTTTATGCAATCAAAATAACTACAAGATAGTTAACGTTTACAATATTAGCATAAAAGGGTAAATATGACACTCTCTACATATAAAAACAAAGTTTTCTGTAAGTTACGGTTTGTTATAACAGAACAAGGGTATTATTAATTTAAACCTTTCTTACTATTCAAAGCCTGCAAAAAAACCTATGACTAATTAAGGCCAAAAAACTTATTAATAGTCCGACGAGGGATTTAGGCAGTCTGGAATGCCATCTTAGAACTGCGACCCGATTACCAAAATTTCAAAAATACTGAGCTAAACTAGTAGTATTAATGACTCATGGCATTAGTCACGATATACTACTTTATTGGTTTTTATAGATTTTAGACCATACTAAACAATAAATATTCATATTAATCTCCCCAAGAGATGTAAAACGATCCTTTTTTTATAGAGACAACATAAGCGATACACGTGGAGCAGAATACAACACTTAAGTCACTATTTACAGTCACGAGGTAAAAGCATGTTTCTAACTAAAATCCACTTCAGGAAGCAATTTACACTTAGTTAGTTCAGTGTAACTTTAGTGTTCAAGTGAAATGCATTTTATACTTACTTGAATGTTAACTATTCCGATAAATTCAATTCATTCATGAGCGAATCCACATTTGCATTGAACCAAAATAGATTTACAATGTTGTTATTTAATATTATGTTTTTTTATTAATATACTGGTGTGTTTTAGATAAGATTTGTTTTAAATACTTAATACTTTTCCAACCAACATCAACGATAAAAATATTACAATACGGCTGTTTTGAACTTATACATGTATGTATGTATATATACATATATATATATATATATATATATATACATACATATGTATATATATCAGGGACCCTTGTATAATTTTGGGACCCTTGCTTTTCATACTCTATGTTAATGACCTGCCGTACAACCTAAATGCTCATTCAGTAAAATCATTTCTATTTGCTGACGATTTGGCAGTGTGTGTCCAGGGTAACAGTGCAGAAAATGTGGGTTACATAATCGACGCCAAAACTAAAACCATTCATGACTGGTGTAATGCAAATAAGTTAAGCCTTAATGACGGGAAAACTCAGGACCTTGCTTTCAGCCTTAGCAATCGGGGGAAAGTAACCCACTCAAAATTCTTGGGGTTCACAGTCCAGAGCAATCTTAAATGGCATCAGCAAATTGACAGTCTTGCGAACAAAATTTCAAAAGGCATTTTCATGATCAGAGCACTTAAAGGCAGTGTCTCTGTTGGTGTTCTGCTCTGTGTTTACTATGGCCACATACATAGCTACCTCTCTTATGGAACTTCAATCTGGGCAAACCATGGATATGTACAGAAGCTTTTTGTGCTGCAAAATAAAGCAATCCGTCTGATTTGTGATGCACACTGGCAGGCCCACTGTAAAGAGCTCTTCATTAGGTTAGGTGTCCTTTCATTGCCTTCTATGTATATATTTAGCACACTCTTGTTTGTTAAGAGGAACTTGGCACTTTTGCCTGCAATGTCTGAGGTCCATAACTATGCAACTAGAAACAAAAATAAACTTTATACAAATTTAATGAATGTATATATATATATATATATATATATACATTACATATATATATATATATATATATATATAAACATTTGAATTTGTGTAAATTCATTGTATGCCATTTATCTGAGTGTTGTGAGGATTTGAAATAAAATAAAAACTGTGTATTAATAATTATATTATAATATGATGAGGCTTACACATCGCTTTACACGTTTACTAGAAGGAAGAGAAACTAGTGTTTAGTGTATTAGATAAGGCCACTTACTCTGAATGTGCCTTAAATACAATCGAGGTACGTATCGATGCGTACACAAAATGGCAAACACGCTAAGTATACATAGATCTGAAACTCACCGATTTTATGTTCGCGTATCAATATCGATTGTACTTAAGACACATTCAGGTTAGGCAAATGACCTGAAATAAACAAAATCGATATCAGTACGCGTACACAACATCGGTTAACTTCAGATCGGTTGGTGGTAAGTGTGTTTGACAAGCTCACTTTCTAGACCTGAGTGTGTCTTGATACATCCGGCAACTCAGTTTCAACTATAACTTCATTACAAACACTCAATCGAGGAATACGAATATACAAGTTGGGGGGTGTGTTGATTATCTTTCACGCAGTTTTACTTCTGCGTGCGGAAAAGCTTGTTTCGCGCTCAACTCATAAGTTAATTATTACAACGTTGTTTTATTTGGGAAACAGTATCTTGGTAATAAATGTCATCAAACTTATTACTGTTTGTTTTCAGTTTTATTTACTAGCTGTTACCTGCGGCTTAGCATGCAATTTTCAAAATCGAAACAGTATCTTAGTAATAAATGTCATCAAACTTATTACTGTTTGTTTTCAGTTTTATTTACTAGATGTTACCTGCGGCTTAGTATGCAATTTTTAAAATCGAAACAGTATCTTGGTAATAAATGTCATCAAACGTATTACTGTTTGTTTCAGTTTTATTTACTAGCTGTTACCTGCGGTTTAGCATGCAATTTTCAAAATCGAAACAGTATCGTGGTAATAAATGTCATCAAACGTATTAATGTTTGTTTTCAGTTTTATTTACTAGCTGTTACCTGCGGTTTAGCATGCAATTTTCAAAATCGAAACAGTATCGTGGTAATAAATGTCATCAAACGTATTAATGTTTGTTTTCAGTTTTACTTACTAGCTGTTACCTGCAGTTTAGCATGCAATTTTCAAAATCGAAACAGTATCGTGGTAATAAATGTCATCAAACGTATTAATGTTTGTTTTCAGTTTTACTTACTAGCTGTTACCTGCGGTTTAGCATGCAATTTTCAAAATCGAAACAGTATCTTGGTAATAAATGTCATCAAACGTTTTACTGTTTGTTTTCGGTTTTATTTACTAGCTGTTACCTGCGGTTTAGCATGCAATTTTCAAAATCGAAACAGTATCTTGGTAATAAATGTCATCAAACGTTATTACTGTTTGTTTTCAGTTTTATTTACTAGCTGTTACCTGCGGTTTAGAATGAAATTTTCAAAATCGAAGTCTTTATAATAGTTATGATATTTAATATGATAGAAACATATGATTTGTTCAAACGTAAGTAGGCATACATCAGGTATATATTATTTCATCCTGACTTTTATGCCATAATATGTTTTGTACGTGTAGAACCATTTTTGCTTCAAATTAATTATATTTCCAATGTCACAGCTGAGTTTGCCTTGTTACCCGATCAGGAAAATACAAATATACAGGTCTCGGAAGCCTATTTCGGTCAAAAAGCGTGTAAGTCCGGCTATTGTGATCTAGTTTGAATAAATAATATTTCCAGTGCCATATTTGATATTGCCTTGTTGCACCGATGACGAAAATATACATACATACGTAGGACTGACAAGTATATTACGGCTTGAGGAAAAACCTTCGTACTTCCTATCTACTTCCGGTATAAGGAAGGAATCCATGCTCAAACCATGAAAGTTTATGCAATATTCCAAAATAATTGTTTATAAAGTTTTGCATTAAAGAAGTTCGTTGTTTTTCGAACTATAGTCTGGAAAATGTTTAGGCATGTTCATGTTAATTTTGTATAGCCCGCTGATAAAAGTCCATATCACAGTGATTCGATATTATTCGATAACATTACACTACTGATTAACTTAATATTTAAAAATAATTAAATTTAGACAGTGTTTTTGCCATTTTGTCAAACATTAGCTGAAAGTGTCTAAACCTTTTTAGTGTCAGTTACATTTGGATTTTGAAACATAATCATGAATACTGCAACTTTTTCTGACTTTCAAATTATCCAGGTAACATTTCTAATTTTTTCTTCATATATTACCTTGATTTCAATGCATATTTTACGTAAAGAATTTGCCGTTTGTTTTCAAGATTATGCGCATAGCAACACATTTTGCGATACATTTCTATTTATAAGATTGACGGATATTTCATTCAGTATTTCGAAAAAGGTGTTGATACATTTAAGACCGTTAAATGGTTAAATTTAATTTTGTAGTATTTCAGATGTTGGAATGATGTATAGTATTTCAGACAATTGATGTTGTTTTTTCTTAGCGCACAAAAATAGGCTGCAAATGTTTAGTGAATCCTTTTTAGTCAGTGAGTTTGAAACTGTATTTTTGTTTTTAACAAGTATTTCCAAATATAAATGAAACAGTACTTGAAATAACAATTTCTGTAACGAGAAGAGTTTTTAGAAAGGCCATACGGGACATACATGTTGATACTTTCAGCCATTGTTTTAGAACAATCGATGAGCTTTTACTTTTGCTATTGTTGTTGTTAGTTGCTGCTATTGTTCCCTACTATTGGGACATGCATACGCACGCACCTCACAACAAGTTCTGTCACTAGTTAGTGTAATTCACAGCTATTACTGTTACTAACATATTCAACTTTTCATTTTACTTCAACATACTTATGCACTAATGAGATATTTCGCTTTTTGATAAGATTCAGATTAATTAATTAATTAGGGGGAGTTCGCTGTAGATAATGCAACTCTATCACGATTTTTTAGATTACATTAGTAATCACAATTGTTTTATGGTTAGCAAATTTATCCTCCATATATTTTATTTATGTTGGACTTTTGTTAAAAATTCGATTTAAATTATGCAAATCGGATTACAGCTACCTATCTATAAGTATCCAATTTAGGTACGTGAAGAATTATTTTTTAATTCTATTTGTAGTATAAAATTCCCGAAAATAAAATATGACAAAGATATTTTAAGAAATTATTATAATCAAGCACTTTTAAACTCCATTCCGATTATACAAAAACATCAGCAAATTATTCAATGGAATCATTTACTTAAATGTTTATTCCTTTATCTAAGAACTAAACATTAAGATCAGTTCTCGTTACTTTATTCAATGAAATATAGAATACAAAGACATAAATATTGGATTATATTGACCAAAATAACAGTAAGGCTAATAAAGTATTCGTTAAGATTTTCACATAAATTTCTTATGTAAGCCTTATGTCCCCACACAGACCGCATTGTAAAATTGGCTTGTATGGTTCAGACAATATCAGTGAGTTAAAAAATTATATATGCAACAGTATGACACCCTTAAATAAGTTTTTCATGTACAAGATCGTTATTCTACATTATATTCTTTCTCTTAAATTCTTTTTGTCATTCAGTGGGAGTAATAAAAAAGCACAATATTTGTATACGGTTATTCATAAAATGCGATTTTCCAACTGGCCAATTTTTTTTTTTTTTAATTCATGAGTCAAATTAGATCCTTTCTTAGATAATATTTACTATACGAGATTTGTCACAGCACCATAGAAGTTAGAATGTCCTGAACTTCACTTTTATTAAGTACGACCAAACAGCTCTACTGATGGTATTTCACTGGCCACGGATTAGAGGATCTTGACATAAAAATATTTAAGTTATATATATATATATATATATATATATATATATATATATATATATATATATATAAAATTAAATATTTAAATATTTTGTCACAAGCAACATTTATGTATATATATTATATATATATATAAAACTTAAATATTTAAATTTAGAGTTTGGCCCCATTAGTATAAATTAGATTTAGAGTAACACAAATGTGAGAATGGACCATGAAGATTCGTTTTATTGTCTAGCTAGGGGTTTCAGGAATTGATACGAGCAGATTTTTGAAAGGACCCTCATCTTCCCTCTCTTACATTGCATTGTAATCTGGTAGGTTCCTTGCTTTTATGTAGAGTAAACATTACGAACAGAAAATATAGGTTTAATAGGTGCAGTGTGCATTTTAGTATTATATATGTGTAACTATTCTTTTATCCCTACTTTAGTGTGTATGACCCAGTAGATGAAGTAGCTTAAGGTGCGGTAATTTAAATTCACACCGCAGTATCGCAGACATTTTTACTATTGGTATGTATAATAAATAAATTTTGCAATTGTTTGAGTGCAACAAATGGTGTATGCGTTGTTATTGCATCTCATATTGTAAATATGCTTGTAACTCAGGGTTGATTTTGACACTTATTTATCGGAGATTATACATGGAGTTTCAAGAACTACTAGAGGAAAACGTGTTCTTGAGGTCAAGATCAGCAGTTTATATTCCCTTCCTTATTTTGATATTATTAAAAGCTACACCGCAGTAAAGCTCGATATAACTTTCACTAAAATTTCACTATATTGAAATCTACATTGAAATAATTGTACATGTTTATTACAATGTGAAAGGACGATACATTTCGCTAAATAATCAAATTATAAACACTATTATTGCATATTCTGTGCTACCACATACCTGTAGTTCTAACCGTCATAGCTCTGACATAATCACTGATTATGGCCAACAAAGAGCAAAGGGTTCAAAGAGAAACGTCAACTTTAGTTGGTAACGCAGAGCGCTCTTAGAATTCACAATATTAGGACTAGAAATTGCAATTCATTAATTGAATATATGAACTGATATTACAAAAGGCTGATTTGTAACAAAGTCAATAATCAGCTGCGCTATGTCATGTTATAAGGTAGAAACTTTTCTTTTTGTGTTAAGAAAATTGTTTTAAATTAAAGAAAGTCCAAGTGCAAAACATAAAGGTTGTAACAAAGTCACGCATGGGCTTAATACTTCCCGAACGATTACAGGTAAAGCAATACAACAACTTGGTACAAGTACAATGCACATACTGGAACAAACTACATACATACCTGTTACATACTGCACCTATAAATCTAATTTTTGAAGTAACACCATTTTTTATCATGCTTGGGGGATTGACCACAAGGAGTCAGAAGTAAATCTTAAACTAGAGCATAGTTCGAGTAGTAAATCGAATTAAAGGTGTCTATTAGTAGAGTACAATGCCACTAAAGTCTGACCTGAAAAGGTCAGATCAAACAAACTGGTCTAGATGGTTTAAACTTTTGTCTTGGCTGTAAGTTGTGAAAGTTAAACTAAGAAAATTAATAATGGACTTATGAAATAGTTTTTAAGGTGCTAATCGACTCTTCAAATCCAATGGAGGATGGTCTAGAAGGAGTTTAAGCAAAATATTTTAACATAAGCTTAGCCCAAGACGTATATTATTTTAAAGGGGGTTTTAGCAGATATGAATGATAAAGAGAAAATCCAGGTATCAATTATTATAATAGAACGTTCTTACTTTATGTCGGGCTTTGGACTTTACTTTATGTACATTTTGCGTTACACTTTAAAATACTTAAAACATTGGATGTGAAGGTACACCAACTACCTTAAAACTATTTCTTAAGTCCAGTATTAATTTACTATTTACTAACTTTAATTTTCATAACTTAAGCTAAAACAAGAATATTAAACCATCTAGACCAGGACCTACGTTGTAAATGTTTCAAACTTTAAACCAGCGTAAAACTTTAAAGAGTGAACCGTTTCAGATCGGATTTGCAGCATTGTACTCTACTGATATAGACATTTAATTTGATGTACTACTCTACCTATGCTCTAATTTAAGATTTCCTACTGACCCCTTGCGGGCCATCCCCCTGGCATGACAAAAATGGTAGTTACTTCAAAAAGTATATTTATAGGCGCTGTAATGGTGTGTTTTTATTGTTTTTACCTGTAATCATTCGGGTCCGTCTGGAACTTTTTTTACACCCTGTAATGTACTTCTTTACTTTATATACTTAATTACGTGTTTCAATAGAAATAGTGTGCTTTAAAACGAATTCATTAGTTTATTTATTATTTTTTGCACACATTTTAATATCAATTGGTTTTAATATATGATTTTTGTATATTCGTCCCTCTTTCCACATTGAGCTCATAGTACAAACTAATGAACTGTGATGAAGAAATGATTATTTTGTCTTACAGTTTCGTCAACTGTTCCGCTCCAAATGAAAGTGCATGAATGTTTGAACACGAAGATCAAGAGTAGGCTGATTACTGCGAGGCTCAAAGGAGGCTCTGCGCCTTCTGCTATGTTGTTGTGTCATCTGTACCTTCGCGGAGCTTTGTAAAACTGTTACAATACGACATCTCCATAGTATACATATGTTCCAATTGATGAACAAGGAACAAACACAGAGTTCACTCAATGGTACTTTATTACATTTCATATTTTTACATGGTATTTTGTACGTAGAGTAGATTCAATAACCGCCATTCTACATTAAAAACCCGAGTGTCTCTTTAATTGCTGATGTACTTATACAAAATTAAAAATACATGAAAAAATATTCAAATTTAAAAGCTTTATTAAAACATTTGCATTAAGCTCTATCACATGGTGATGTGTACATCCATTTCACTTTACAAAGCGATTTGTATATAACTGTGAATACTAGCTATTATACAAGTTCACGTTTACTTCGTTACAATGTTTGTGATATTGACAATATTTTGGTTAATTGTTAGAATATCATTCAATTAAATTTCATTCTGTTTAACAAATCCTCTCTTTTTCTTACTTTATAAATAAAATGTATTTAGAAAAGATTACGTCTGTGGCTCTGTTATGTATCAACCTAGAAAAAGCAGTAAGTTTTTTGTTCATCTACCCCATATGTTTACACTTGGTTGAAATGAATGAATGTATTCTCAATTAGTGTTTACTGATTTAAAAAAATCTTTTACGACCGATTACCTGGATATGAAAATAGTTCAATCTTTAATGACTTCCCATTTCGAAAAATTAGTATCATTCGATATCTACTTTTAAAATTATATTCATTAGTTGCTTTTAACCGAAATAAATCGGGCAGCGTATTTATCATGTCTAACGTAACTTAAACTGGCTTGCAGGCTGGAAACTAACAGAAAATATATGTTATTTTAGTAATTTTAATGCAAAGTGTACTGTTATTTGTAATACTATATATTAAAATAACTCTAATAAAAGAAAAAATGTAGCTTCTAATTAATGTAAATGCCTTATTCATTTTCTAGTACTTTTTGCTCATTAGTGAAATACTTGCTAGGACGTAATTTCAAATATTAGGAATTGTATTTTCTATTTGAGTATTTATAAATGGTTATGAATAAAATATCAAACGACCAATTCTATGTTTTTTGTTTGAAGGTTATTTTTGACGGTGGAAGGATTGTGAAGGAAACAGGATTTTTCCGGATATTTGCCATCGTTCAGTGAAACAAGAAATCAGTAACACTACGTTTCGAGATCTGCAATCTGATTTCTTCAGGTAAAGAACTAACCTAATACATGATTACAAACTAGGTTAAAATAAACAAATCTTACCAAAGCGTTGTGGCGTGCCATCTGACTTAGGCGTGCCACAACGCTTTGGTAAGATTTGTTTATTTTAACCTAGTTTGTAATCATGTATTAGGTTAGTTCTTTACCTGAAGAAGAGATCAGATTCTCGAAACGTAGTGTTACTGATTTCTTGTTTCACTGAACGATGGCAAATGTCCGGAAAAATCCTGTTTCCTTCACAATTCTATGTTAACGTTAAAAATGTTCCACTAATTCTCAACACACTTAAAGGTGTTATTTCTGTGTTTAAAATATCACCACGGTTGTACTAGCACAACACAGTTTTCCATTGACGTGTACAGGTTATTACCACAGTAGTTAATTAAATTATATCTAATCCTGTATGCGTCTCTGAACCTACAATATTCTTATTAAACTCCTAACAGTATTAAGAGAAGACTTGTTTTTAATATTTACTCTTTCATTAATTTTAAACAAGATAGGACTATGCTTCACTATGTGTCGCGCAACAGACCGCTGATATTTCATGCAAAATTTCAAATGTGTTACTAATGTAAAATTTAAAACATCATATGCTTGTATTCAATTTGTTTACAGATTTATTTATTTAGCTATTTTCTCGTTGTTATAATATACTGATGGCGAGAGAAAAGAAGAGACCTGGATTCTGGCCTATCTGAAAATTGCAGGCGCTACTATTAGTATGTTGCCGCGCCTTGTTTCTTAATTCCATTATTGTTTCACTGTTTTGATTGATTTGCGGTCTAATTGTTATGTTTTATAAGATAACTTAAATGACGGTACTCAATTAAAATTGAGCAAAATTTATGTTTGTAATAAATTCTAATAATTAGGCTTTACAGTGGTTGTAAAGAAACAATAATTAAAGGAATGAATTGCTGAAATTGAAGGTTTTTTTTATTGTTAAGATAACAATTACTAATGTTCATATATGTATAATGTAAATGTAGTGTTTTTATGTATATAAAATTTAACATTGACACCTTACTGACTAACACAATATTGAATATACAGTAGACAAAAAACCTCTTACGCAAAGAAATAGGAACATTTGTAATTGGATAAAACAATTTGCTTTAACAGCTTTACAAATACCACGTCAAAATAAAATAATTATATTTTGCTAAAGTTGTAAATTGTTGAATATGAAACCGAAAGAACACAGTTTAATCCTCTAATGGTAAGCACGTTCGGAAGGATAACATAAAAAACTTACTGTTAGTAATGTTGAAATTAACAAGACTGAAATAATGGGCGCGTCTAAGATGAGTCAAACTCTGCAGGAATGCCACATTACTGAAAACAAATAACTCCATTGCTAGGATAAACATTTCGTAGGGTTGGCTGTGGGGCGAAGCGCCTGAAATTATCGCGCGGCAACACACTAGTACACAGCTGTGCGCCGGCACGGGCCAGGTCTCTTTTCTCTCGCCACCAGTATATTAACCTGTAAAAATATTGGGTAACGCTCAGCCAAACTCCATGGAATGAGATGCCCCAGTATCGAGCTCAGTGTTGTATATATCCTAATGAGGTTTAATTAACGTGGGAGGCCAAACCTCTACAGTTATTAGTATAACCACTACAGTTATTAGTCTGTCTCCAATCTCTGAATTAATCGCCGTGTCAGAGTAGCACTGATCTGATATATTTCTCTAACCACGGGACGTCACGTTTTTAATGATATTTACCTTGTTTAAGGAAATGGCCATGGTTTGAAATAAGCAAATACGTATGCAATGAAATGTTATGCAATATTTTTAATTGATTTTGACATACCTAAAGAAAACCTTGTGGCATTTTAAACTTGTCATATAAAATTATTATAATCGCACCACGTGGTACTGATGTTGCATGCATAATTTCAAACTCATAATTCATTTTGTTTGTCTACATGTGTTTCTATCCCATATGCTAAAAATGATTTTATTGAAATATGTTTAAAAATTTATTTATTCTAATTACTAGTTGATATCTTGGTTATACATAAGAACAATGTAAAGATATTGGCTAAGGCTCAGACAAATGGCATGAAGTGACATGCACCATCATCGAACTCGTTTAGCCTATGTCTTTACACAGTTGAGGTTCCATACAAAATTCCAAATCTATAGATCTATAGATTAGTTCGTTTTCGATATGCTGTGCGGACTGATTGAAAAAATAAAACCTTTCCAGCTCCTCGAGTGATAGGTTTCTCTAAAGTTTAGGTAATAAAACCAATATATAAAAGCCAATATACATATTAAACTGTGGTATTAACCAGTTAATTGGCTTTGAACTGCTTTAAACATTATTATTGAATAATATGGGGAAACGAGATCAGATTTTTCTTATAACTCTGGACTTTTTATGAACTTTTCTCCCAGAGTCTATAATGTTATGGAGCTATCAGCAAATTAATAGGACTTCAATTACAGATGAAGCACCCAATATTAATAATGATCATTTTAAACACTTCCATAATATTGTAATAAAAATCTTTAAAAATATTTTAGGACTTCATACCAAAAGTAAGCATTATTTTAAAACACATAGACAGAGCATTTACTATTTCACTATTCAAACGCCAGTTTGTTATTACAACTTACGTACGTCCAGATAAATAAAAATAAATCAGCGTTGTTTCCTCTTAAAATATTAATCCCATTCATTTAAAAATGCCAAAAAATTCAGGCATGTTTCATTTTTTTTATTCTTCTGATTCATAGATAATCGTTCCCTTCCCAAGTTTTAATGGTACACATCATCCACATTATCATCCATGCTATCACGAAGAGATTAAACGATTATAGTAGACTCATATCTGACAGATTGATTAATTCAGAGATTAGATACTGACTAATAACTGCAGTGATTGGTTTACTCTCCCAACAACCCAACTTTAATTCTCTTCCAGCGCCAGCGGTATTAAAAGCTAATAACATGTAAGTTACCTTACTCTGTTATTGGAAATTAAAAATTGACAGATACAATGAAACGAATTGATGTTAAATCACGTCATATAAGATTGTTAAAAATTCGACTATCGTGTAAAATCACAAGAGAACCACTTTTTGTTTGGATTTTTATTGGAATATAAAAACGTACCTTTTATAGCTAACAAGCTATAATTTTTATATTGGTTTATACATAAACTGGAAAAAATATGAAAAGAAACATACTATCAAGAATGTTAGTAATGAGAAACCCTACCGAAGCATGACTACATGCACCAAATTAGCCAGGCCATCACATGAAGTAGGATCCGAAGGATACAATGAGGAGGGACGTCTCATCCTACAAGATTGATTACATCTGCCGCTAATTTATCAGCCTCTGGGACCCGTTTTAATTGATTAACTCCCAAGTCTCGCTTACAAGCGAGGGAAGATATTGGTTTCTCCTCGCTGATACAACACCATGGTGCAACGTTCTTAACTGCCTCTAGTTTTATGTAAAACACAGAAGAAATTATGTTAAATACTTTACAAGAAAACTACAAAGACTCTAAACTACAACGTGTTTGCAACATAAGTTACTTACTATAAAATCACCTCAACACACAGTACCTGAAACAAAATAAAGCTATAAGTAACTAATTCAGTATCTGGTATATATATATATATATATATATATATATATATATATATATATATATATAACAGAATATTTTATTGTTCATTGGCATATAACAATGTTTTAAACATAGCCATAACGTATAAAAGATCTTATTTACTAAACTATTATTAACACAGCTATTAAAACTATGAGAAAGTTAAACATTCTGATAAAGTTATAACATTCTCTATTGATAAGAAGGAATACCAACATGGGTTTAAAAGGACAAATGTCCGGGCAGTTATTTATGGTGTCAGGCAAGAAATTAAGTATTCTTTGTTCCAAATACAATAATAATTTTTTTAAGAGCTTTAATACATGTTAGGAATTATACAACAGATTTTATTTTTTGTATTATATTGGTGGAAATATTGAAGAAACAGACCTTTATTATTGAAAACAAAAAAGAAGGTCAAAGTTAAGATTCCTTATCACCGAAACTATCCTCTACAGCTCTCTCTTCATTAGAGGCCGCAGATAATCCTAAGCGCCCTTTTTGAAGCACAAAAATACTCGCCAATGAGAATTCAGAAGCCGCCTCCCTCCCCAACGAAAGTCCATACCAAAGAATCGAGTAAATATATATTGTAACACCGCTAGATTCCTCAAAAAAAAGGAATAATGTTGAACCAACATGATCCCTAGCTGTTAAGATTGATGTGCTGATAAAGGTTAGGTTAGCCAATTTAAGTGTAACCACAACAGGAATTGCAATGTGATGGCAGAGAAGCCTGTAGTATCTGAACGTTTAACCTATAATTATGAAGCACAATTTAAACCATCTTGTACAACTTTCCCAAAGTCAATATTTGCTTCTTTACATTATAATATTTACCAAAATCAAGCAGTTGCTTTAGTACTTTCACCATTATTTTAGATCTAGAAAAGAATTCCCCATACGGACAACACACATTTGGACAACTTATATTTATCCAACTCAAGATCCTGGTTTTCCGATTTAGATATAACTGCGAACCATTCAGCAGAACAATTATAGGCTACTTACTTCATGACTTTCAGTTTCAGCGAGATCGAATATATGAATATATTCAATGGGCTTTGTGTTTGCATTTTGTGGATTTAGTATAATTTATCCTAGCGATGAACAAACGAAGTAACGGAATCTCATCTGTTCACTTGATAGAAGAAGATGATGAACAATGACCTTATTTCTAAAAGGGATTTTTGCCCTACTTCCCGAATGACAGGATATAATAATAATAATAATAATAATTCTTTTATTGCATTTTGGCAATAATACATTGCATTGCAAAAGTCAGGTTTAAGTATTTGTAAAAAATCCCTACTATACACATTCATACTTACAATACTCATTCAAACATACATCTCTTGTCCTTTCACGCCAACATTCATTCAACATGAGACTCGGGGCTCTAATAATTAATTTTTATGTAAATTTTGATTCTGTAAATTTTTATTCTAATTCTCCCATCAGCCAGCCATGAACTCTTCGACAGAATAAAACGCATTCGACACCAGTAGGCGCTTCAGAAGAGCTTTAAACTGGTTTAAATTATCCGATTGTATAAGACCCTCAGGGAGCCGATTGAGAAATTTGACTCCAGCCTGTGACGGCAAGTGTTCGAAAGCCACCGCCCTATGCTGTTCTGCACGGTAACTCTCCCTGCCTCTAGTTTCGTAACAGTGAATGTCACTACCCCGAATAAGAACACATTTCGATCGACAATACAGGGCAACCTCCAATATATAGAGGCAGGGCAGAGTCAGCAATCCGAGCTCCCTGAAAGCATCCCTGCACGACTCTCTGATGTTTAATTGGAAAATTATTCTGACAGCTTTTTTTTATAGTCTGAATACTCTTATTAGATTGTATTTGGCACAGCTGCCCCAAAGTCTTAAACCATATGTCAGGTATGGATAAATCAGGACAAAATAAGCCATTCTTAAGACTTTTTGTGAACAATAGTTGGCAAGGTTACGCAGGGCGTAGATACCTGAAGTAACACGAGCACAGATATAGTCCACATGATTGTTCCAGGTTAGACCTTTGTCGAGGTACATCCCTAGGAACTTGGTAGAGTCAGTATTCTCCAAGAGCTCATTCTCTACAAAAACTGCCGGGTGGCTTACATCTTCATTTTGTCGGAGACAAAAGTTGATGACATTAGATTTTGTACTTTTTGTTCTTAACGTCCCGATATTCGGCATGGGTCGGGTTAGGGGTGGAACCACCTCCTGTCGAGATCCCACGTTACATCGACCATGATGAGGAATTGCTAGCATTATATCTCACTAGCTCTGATCCAGCCTCTACTAGTGCGGACATTGGATAGAAATCCCTATTGATTAGCCCAACCCACTCACAAAAGTCATCCTTCGCAGTAAAAAAGACCATTCGATCACAGTATCTCCATAAATATATCACATCTTCATTACAATATTTAGAAAATTTCGGTTTGTGATTTTCACGGGTTGTGACACATTGGTTATTAATGTACCCAGTGTAGATGAAACTGGAGGGTTTAAGGGGATACCAGCTAGAAGCGAACCCTTCACTTACGAACTGTGCACTTATAATGCCGACTGGAAGCTAAGCGGACTTTCGTTAAGAAATGCCTTAAGAATTTTACTTTCGAACCTGACCAAATTTAAAGGTAATAAGTTAGCGCCTTAATTTAATACGAACAGAACGCTTCTGTCAGCGAATAATAATTTGTGTAGCAGAGAGACACAGTACAGTACAGAGAGTATCGAAATTTACTCAAAACACCACACAATACTTATAAGATGTTGGGCTAAACTTCGTAATATTTTTTTATATATTTCAAGTATTCAAATAATATATCAAAGCATTTTTTTGTATAATACGTAAACTGTTAAGATACATTATAGAATATACGTCGCTAATGGGCTTCGTCTGACTTTTCATTGTCGAAACACTTGTCTGTTTCTAAATCCGGAAACAGTTTTAAACACTGTAAATATCGGATATAATAGAACAATGATAATAATTGTCGAAACACTTGTCTGTTTCTAAATCCGGAAACAGTTTTAAACACTGTAAATATCTAATATAATAGAACAATGATAATTGTCGAAACACTTGTCTGTTTCTAAATCCGGAAACAGTTTTGAACACTGTAAATATCGAATATAATGGAACAATGATAATTTTCTAAATTATGGTTTTAAGCTTTAGTTCAACGTCAAACAATGGAATCACTGGGGTATATCAAGAGTTGTCACCCTACCGTAAACAAGCGTTTTAATTTCAATGTTTGATTAAACCATAATTAATATAGTGCTGATTCATTTACACAAGATTTCCAACGCTGTAGTAAAATATTTATGTATTACTATGTACCGTTATTTAATTGTATTTATACATTTTTATACATATTTTCGCAAACATATTTCTCGTTGTTGGTTAATATAACTTACATCCGATGTTCTTGGAACTAAATTCTTGACGGATTAATAACCTAATTGGCACGCGTATTAATTTTTGCTCTCGTGAACTTAGTAGCTACCGATCCTGCTATCGAGCAACACCTCACGCGCCTTGTCCGCGAATTTAACTTTGAGTCTCTGAGTTTGATTTTGGCTATGTGTACAACTTCAAATGCTTTCAAGCATTCATGTTTTAGACTTCCAGTCTACTAATCTTCACTTTTTCCGACTACAGTTGCAATGTCGAGCCGAGATGCTGACGCCCGCGCTTGTGAGTCGACATCAACGTGTAGGGAAGTCAATTTTAAAGTTTTAATAGTTATTAAGTTCGTATGCAACATTGCCATAGAACATTGGTACCATTAGGCCCACCCCTATGATATCATTTAGTTCTTTATCACTCTATTTGGCAGCAACGTGGTAATACATTATTTTATTTTTAACATCTAGAAGCGGTCTTTTAGGTTTATTTGCCGCAATTAAACATATAAGTAAACTTTGCAAATAGAGTATTTATTACTACGACCTCAGCGGTATCCAACTCCATGTGTTTCGTCCATTCGGTACAAATATTCACGGTATATCGGAAATTGAAGCTTGCACACCTCTCAAAATTCGTAAGCTAAGTTTCATTGTGGTGCCTTAAACAATTTAACGCGAACTATATGTTAGTATTACTTTTCCAAATAATTTGATATTATAGGTCACTTGAGGATAAACAATTAATGAAATGCTCTAACAATAAATTGCATCAAGTTGTGATAAGGCTGCCACAGAATGCGATAGTTGTGACAGAATTATAAAGTGAACCCTCGACTCGGGATCAAAGTTGGCTCGACAAGACAGAGGAGCCAAAATCACTGACCAAGCAGTTCTCAACAACAAGCCAGCAACGGCAGATGGTTCAGCGAGTTTCACAACGCTTATTGTATCGCACAAGATTCGACCCGAAGTTTCCTTCGGACAGTTAACTGTTGTCATTGCAGAATACAATCGCCGAGGTTGCGCTTTATTAGCATTTCTGTCCTGTCACACAATATGTTTTACTGTGTTATCATGCCACTGCGTTAAAACTATCTTGAACTAATAAACTATTTTTCAAAACCATAAAAATTTATAACTTAACTAACCATATGATAATTACTTATAACGCAACGCCTGTTTATATGGGATATGGACTATGTATAATGCAAACTGTAAATCCAAATTAAAAAAACAAACAAAACATTAAATATAATATGCAAGAAAAGTGTTTAAACTGTGTTTGAATATTCGATAGTTGATACGTGTCTACTAATTTATTTATGCATATAAATCTTATTAGCAGTAAAAATACGCAAATCACGTCTTAAATTAATAGTGATTAATATTTGCTAGTGGGATGAGAATATCTACCTGCGCAACACATGTGTTTTAGTAATCAGATGTTTTAAACTAAACAAAAATACCCTCGTAAGATTAACTTTATAACTTTGTATTAACCGCTGTAAACCATGAAGTATTTAAAATCCGCAAAAGACACGTCTAGAGTGTAAGACCTATAGATAGAAACAAAGTTTGTGTATAAAAATATTTGGAGATACCTTAAATCGCAGTCGAAAAGCCAAGAAATTATTTTAATAATATAAATACGTGCGTTAATTTAAAGAAATCTGTCTCTATTGTGCAACCTAAAGAAATTATTAAGAGAGTCTAATGCACATTTATCTCGATTAAAACATACACATTTAACATTGGTGCAACTATAAAAATATACATCGAGTCTAAATATTTTAAACATTATAATGGTAAACTGTCTTTGAAAGTGTTTAAACTTATTTCATTCATAATAAAGAAATTATGAGAAGTGTAAAGTAGAACAGCACTTTACATAACTCAAAAATATAATATTTTGTGTAATCGTCTAGCAATAATTACACTTAAAATAAGTAGGTGGGTAAATGTCGTAGTTTAATTAAGTTTACTGTACTACTTAGCATGGTAACGAAGCTTTAAAATTTCATACTGTAATTTTCATACAAAGAGCTTCACAACACAGGATCAAAGTTACACGTAAGGAGGGTTGAGTTCCATTTTAATATCAAAGCTAAGCAGGGACAGATTTACTAGACTAAACACAATTATAACACATGTGTCTGTGGTATTTTTTAAACAAAATTTGGCTGGTTCTCTGACAATTTGAAGCTCTAGACACGCAGATCGTGACATACGTTAAATAACAATTAGTTTTATATTATAAAATAGTTATTAGAAAAAATATAAAATTAAACCTGCCATTTCATTATTATATATATATAATAATGAACCTATCAATCTTTTTCAAAAAAGGTGATCATTCTACAGGGTGGCCCATAAGTCAGTTGTCAGAAATGAAAATACAATGTTACCAGAAAAGTACAAATACTTTATTTGTACAAAGTACAGTATTATTAATGTAATTATTATTATTTATTTTTAATTATTATTTTAAAGAGTATCTAACCTACAATAGGTGCTCAAAGTGGCTTCCACGATGTTCTACACAAACATTGCATCTTTTCAACACTGAATTACAAATCCGTTCGCAAATGTTCAGGGACTGTAGGTTTTCAAATTCTGATTCTATATGTTCCTTCAAATGATCAACTTCACGAATCTTCACGGGATAAACCTCATTTTTGAGAATACCCCAGACTGAAAAATCCATGGCCGTAATACTTGGGGATCTTGGAGGCCATTCAATAGTGCCCCGTCTGCCAATCCATTCATTGAAGTTTTCATTGAGAATGTCTCTCACAATAACTCCATAATGAGGGGGAGCGCCATCTTGTTTCCATATCAACCTTTCCTTAACCGGCTGGACATTTTTAAATAGTGGATTGTTTTCTAGTTCAATAAGCACTTCATAAAGCATTTCTTGGTAATTTTCAGCATTGACAGTCCCATTAAAAAAATACGGCCCGATTAGCCCACCGCTGAATATCCCTGCCCATACACTCACGCCAGGAGCGTTCAGTTCTGTCTCCATCACCACATGTGGATTAGTAGAATCCCAATAAACACAGATATGTCGATTCACTCTGCCATTCACTTTAAAAGTCGCTTCATCGCTCCAAAGAATGGATTTTGAAAACATTGGATCAGCTTCAGCTCGGATTGTTTACCATTTGATGAATTCCAAACGCCTGTCGAGATCATATTCATTTAGGCCTTGAAGTAAAGTAGGCCTATATGCTTTCAATTACAAAGTTTTCTGCATCCTTTGCAGACTTGTTCTTGGTAATCCATATTCCTTGGACGCTTTTTTTAGATTTAGTAAGCGATTGCACAAAACATTGCGCAACAACATTAAGATTCTCTTCTATAGTTACAGACACTGGCCTACCTGAACGAGAAAGCTCCGTCACTGACCCAGTTTCTTCGAACCTTACATTTAATTTCCAAATACCTTGTCGAGATGGAGATCTAACGTTTGGAAATCGTTCCACAAACGAATCACACACATCAATGTAATTACGATCATGTTTCCACCATGATTTTAACACAAATACACGCTGTTCTGTACTTAACTTCCTATACATCGTTGACTAAATAACACACAACAACATAACCTCAAACTGCTATTGTAAACCAACTTGGCGTAACTGCTGCCGGGTTAACAACTGTAGTCAAGTTCACAACAGACTGCAATTGCGATAGTCAAAACATCGTATAAAATAATTGCAAGTGACAACTGACTTATGGGCCACCCTGTATAGTCATAATTTAAAAAACACATTTTCGAAAATATTAAAAATGTGTAGCAATATAAACTTAAAACTATTTATTAAAATTTGATAATTGTTTGTATATGTTTTAAATTATACATTTTATAACTATAATTCTTAATGTACATTTATAAAACAATAAAAGATTAAAAATTGCTCGATTTTTTAAATGGGTTTGCAAATTCAATACATTTGCATAAATGTAGTAAGAATGTTCATAGAGATTTGTAAAAATACAATTTACGACTAATATGTAAATTTATTATTTTTTAAACTGTTTTGGTGTTTTATTCTTTTAAAAATAATAAAGGTTTTGAAACTAAATAAATTTTAGTAACTGGATTACGAAACTGTTAAACTAATTTAATCAATTTAATTAATAGCTTTCTATATTTCACACTGAAATGAAGTATAAGGATCCGTCTCATTTCATAAATTAATAAAATATCAAGTTAAAATTTGCAGACAAAAAAGAAAATAAATTTTTTGTTGTTGTTAAACTCTTTTACAACCATGACATATTTGACATTTTTTCGTTTTATAAGGATCCTCTTGTTTTATATTTTCGGATGCAAAAAATAAAGTGTAGGTTTCTAAAATAATAACGTATACATATTACATTTTAATTGGAAAGTATTTCCATATATCGAAAATGGAGAATGAGATGTAATTTCGATTCCCTCAATATTGATTGGTTTTCCCTGGGATTAAAAAATATATTAGGTCTTGGGATTTGAAACAGTAACGCTGCATTGGGTGGATTGCAGCAACGTCCTGAATTTTTAACAGCCAGAGCTGGGTACTCGCGTGACACGGCATCCCATTCTTCTTTATTTACCTGTGAAAATGCTGTTATTTCAGAGTAAGGTTCAGTCAGATTACTCCAATACTACTTATGTGCACATGTAAACTTACTGTGTACTAAACAAAGTTTATAACCACAAACATAAATTTGATCTTATACCCTTGCAACTATACAGTGTTTCAAAACACCCATCACAAATACCTAACAACTCGACTTTATTGCAAAATATTCCCCACTAATTCGACCCTAAAAACTTCGTTTAAAATAATTTCAACTCTACAAAAACACAAGGTGCTCCAAAATCAGTGGGTTCCATATTCGCACCTCAAAACTTTCAAATGAAAACATAGGTCATGAAATGTTATACGACCTCGTACATCGCCTTAAAGGTCTTTTGATCCGAACCATTTTGGTGACGAAACAAAATTTACTATTACTAATCGTTTCAAAATGATGGTGAAACGTGTGTAGAAACATTACTTTTTTTGTTTTATTGCCTCTCGTCTAATGTTAACCCATAACCAAATAAAATTGTTTCTAAATGTTTATACATACTTTCAAATGGTACCATCATTACCATAGCTTTTCATAACTTTTCTGTTTTACCTTTTTTTATAAAAATGCCCATGGCTTAAAGAATGTTAAATGGTAAGGGGGAGGGTGTCTGCCTCATCAAAATTAAAAGCCGTAAAATACTAAATAATATCTACATTTAAAGTCTTTTCTTTCTCTATCCATTACAAAACTGTAGCAAATAAACTGTGTTTATAGGAGTTTACATTGTCTCTTTACAAGCAATTAAAAGGTCAAAATATAAGATAAATTATTTAAAAAGCTGAATTCTTCACTTCAGTAAATATCACTTCTCCATGCGCCCGAACCTGGCTACATTCTTACCGTACATAAAATGATGCTATTAGTGCATGCTATTGTTTCCCATGCATAACTGAATCCTTTTTGGCATGCACGAAGAGACTGTAAAACTTCTGTCCACGACTTTATTATAGTCTGATATCAAAACGATGAAAGGAGTATTCCTCACCGGGTTTATGGATCTTTTTAGACAAACGTGGACTTGGACAAAGTCTACTAGTCAATCTGTACCATAGTCAGATCTTATACGCTTAAGTAGCCTGAAGGTGATGGAGCTTAACTCAATTTTCCAATTTATGTTTCTATGTAATAAAAACACAAATGTATAATTTTTCTCTTTTAAATTATATTGTACAGAAACTAATTACGTGTGGCAGATTCATATTAAGGTGATGAAATCGATTTTAGGTTTCAATATCATGTTAAATTTATATCTGTTGATACCTTCCCTAAATACATAAAACGTAAAGAATTTGTAACTCCTCGTGAAATTAAAGGCATTCAAAGTAAACCATTTAGATAATTCAAAAAAGAAAGGCCTCAAGATAAAGATATGAAATATTTAGAGTACGTTCATCAGTTACAGATTCTGGGAATGACATGTATTTTATTCAATTATTACTTAAAGAAGTCATATATTTTTATTGAATAAAATATAAGAAAATTATGTTTTCAAATATGTTAATGACGAAATTTAATTTATTATACGTAAAAAGCATGTTAAACTGTGAAATTATATTCCATGTAGATATTGTAAAAACTTCAAACTTTTATTTTAAGACATTTTTATTTGGGCTTGATTACAAAATTGCCTATATTGCAATTGAAATGCTTGTAAATTTTATGAGAAATGGTTCAAACAATTGTTTAACCTTTTTCCTGAATTCAAGGAATTTATCTTAAATGACGTAAAACATATTTTTCATCAACAAAATCGATTTTTGGAAACGATCACGGACAATCACAAGAGGTACCAACAACAGTGGGAGCGCTCACAAGCACGCGATAACCAACTAATCTAACCGAAAATATCGCGGAGCCATACAACAGTGTTGGGAGACTCCAGATAAACCGGCCACACAATGGAGCCTGTAAGAGCACTAAGTTATGTGCGGCACACTACAGGGGGTTATGTGCTGTTAACAGAGAACCTCATACATACTGAGCAGGTCAATCTGCAATATAACCGTTTTAAACAAAGTAACACCCAAGAATAAAATTTAATTCAGGATGAAATATATTACTGAAACTGTGAATAAAACTTTACAACATTGAGGACAGTATTATAAGATGCTTTGTAAATTGGCACTTAAATATGAGATAAATGTAATATTTATACGAGTATCTGCCAATAAAGCTCTTAAGAGCAATGTGTCTGGTTCTTGGGAAATCAATTTGGATCTTCATATTTCAGAAGCCATCCTGGCTTTCTTTCTATAAGAAGTTGTTAAACCGTACACCATTTCTCTAGCTTATTATTGGAAACATAATTTTGAAAGGACTCTATTTCAAAGGTACCGTTTTATGCATCAACATTTCTCAGTTTTCTCAGTATTAATACGTTATAATTATCTAAAGATATCCGATCAAAACATAGCAAAGTATTTAAATAAAACCTTATTTGCTAAAACAACATATATGCCAAACTATATTACACTGAAATACCAGAATAATTTGGATGCATATAAGACAAAAATCTTTAAAATTCAGAATACTGAAAAATTCTTGAATCAAAAATAATAAAACATACTAATGATTTATAGTTAAGGTTCGGGGACAATCTATTAGTCTACAATTGGCTGAGCCGGTTTGTGCACATAGGTTGGTGTATAAACAAATTTAGTATCAGCCTTTATGAGGTTATAATCAGATTGAACTCATCATAATGTTTAGACGTAATCAATGTTAAAATACATTCGTCTGGATTAAAGTCCAGTGACTATCAAATATCCAATGATTGATATCAAATGATCAATGATATATCTGTCCGCCGACCGTGTGTACAATAACTCTTAATATAAAGTTCCTAGATACTTGAAACTTGGTACATAGGTTCCTCTTGTTCTAAGAAGAGCTGTACTGATTTTGGGGTCAGACAATTAAAGGATAGTCCATCTAAATGTCCGTTTGTACGATAACTATTTCGTTACGTCATGTCGGGCCCATTGATACTCCGTTTTATTGGTTTATTCAAACAACATAACAAACTCTTAAATGTTGGGAGAAGCATGAAACGGCTGAACCTAATTTTATTTAGCACATACAGGGGACTTCCACTTTATCGATTTCAACTACCAAATTACCGGTAGCATAATACTTTCGCTTCTATTCAACAAATCGATGGTTATAAGCACAGACATTGTATGTCCACTTTTTTTCACTTTTGACATTTTTATATCTTTGGAAAGCTGTAGTCTTCATCTTTCAGATCATACATATTGTATGTCCATTATTACAATAGAAAAATTAATAAAAATTCTTTAAAAAAAAGTGTACACTTTGGAATGATCTAATTTTACACTGCACACTTGTAGCATGTCCAGTGATTGCAGTACCAGCTGATCAGAGAAAAATACCGTTAGAGCACAGATATAGTATCTTTGGACTTGCAATGATTGTGCATGAAAATACTAGGCCTACTCTCTCTGGTATTTGTTTTGCATCTTGTAGTATGTCCAAAAATTCGCTGATCTCAAGTGCACTCATATAGTATGTCCAACATTTTGTTTTACAATTAGGTTAGGTTTAGGACATACAACATCTGTGCACAACAGAACATAATCCATAACAATAAACAAAACCACGAAGACCTTAATGTTTCTAGTTCGAGCTGTTAACCTCTACTGAGAAAGCTTGTGTTATAGACTTCTGATTATTTTGTAATTACCGTAATTACTTATGAAGATTTCTAGGTTGAAATTTAAGAAATGGTTAGTCGCGGGAAGAAAATCCTCAACCTCTAACAAAACTCTGAATGGAAAGGTGGACACAATAATTGTGTACACTGGAACAGATGGTAGGAAAGGTAGACCAGCTCCTAACGCAACCAAACCTGAGGTAGTGTGTCAAGTAAAGAAACACATAGATAGTTTTCCAAGAACAGAGACTCATTACTGTCGTAAGAACTCAAAAAAGTTGTACTTAGCACCAGAGTTGAACATGAAAGAACTTTACAGACTTTACGTCAGCAGTTTCTGTCCAAAAGAAAATATTGAGAAGCCAGTAAAAGAGCAAATATATCACTCCATTTTTAATTCGTATGATCCTCCTAAATGCAACCAATACAAAAATGCTATCAATAAAGAAGGTTTAGAAGAAGAGTACTAATCACACCGGCGTCTAAAAACGCAAGCGATGGACATAAAAAGTGAGGAAATGGACTGCAAAGAGAAAGATAGGGTACAGCCAAGTTTGATCTTCAAGCGGTATCTGTTCCCTTTGCTGGTGATGCACAGATTTATTATAAGAGAAAGCTCTCAGTTTACAACTTTACAGTTTACGATTCAAGAGGTGGTTGAAGGTTTTTGCTATGTTTGGGATGAATACAACGGTATGAAGGGCTCTAGCGAAATTGGTACTGGATTGATTACATACATGACAAATCTTCCGAAGGAAATCAAACATGTCACGTTTTCTGACACTTGTGGTGGTCAGAACCAGAATCCAATTTATTGCTTCTGGAATGATGTATGTTGTAAACAAGACACACATTGAAAGTATTAACTTAAAGTTCATGAAGCCTGGTCACTCGTACTTAGAGGCAGACTCGACGCACGCCACGATTGAAAGAGCGCACTAACACAGGAAAATCTATGCCACTCAAGAGTGAGCACTTTTGATTGGAATGGCTCGTAAAAAACCTGAACCATACAATGTCGCGATTTTGGGAAAATCTTTGACCTTTGCAAACTGGGAAAAAATCTAATATTGAACAGAACGAAAAACACCAAACATGAAAATGTGAATTGGCCTAATGTAAAGTGTTTCAGGTTTCAAAAAGCAAACCCCTTTGAAATTCTATACAAGTACGAACTAAATAAGGGAATAGAGTTTTTTTACTCTTGACGTACGTATAGATTTCGAGACGCCACTCGTTTGGGAACAACAACTTCTCAGTCCGAAGTACACCGAGCATATTCCGGTTTCCAGTGCCAAGGAAAAGGATTTGATGTACCTATTGAAAGCGGGTGTAATCCCAGAAACATACACGGATTTTGTCACTGGAATTCCTAGTTTGGGATTGGCAAGAGATATTGTACCTTACGTCGTAGATGAAGAAGAAGGAATCGAGTCTCTCACTGAGCAACCAAAAAGAAAAAAGGAAGACACAGTAAAACAGATGTTAAAGGCAAGAAACCAGAAAAAGAACTCAGCAAAGAGACCAAGAAAACCAAGGAGCCTAAAAAACCAAAAAAAGAGTAAAGAAAATAAAACCTCATTAAAGCAGTAGTAGTAATAAAATGTTTAAAACGACAGCACTACTGAATAAATCCCAGAAAGACTGACTCCATGAAACTGATACACATTTAGTTGTTTACATGAAGCACTACCTATATTATTTAATGTTTTGTTTATTTTTATTTGGGTTTCTAATAGCTGGTAGTAATTTTTATTTTTAACACGAAAAAAAATTAGTCTACAATGTATGACAATAATATTATTATACTAGTTGTTGATTTTTCATTTCCCTAGTAAATCATCTAGGGGCAGTTTTTGTTTTGCACACTTGTGGCATGTCCATAAATCTGTTGTTCAGAAGTGCACACATACTGTATGTCCAACACGGTTTGATTTACAAATTATTTGTAAAAATATGGCTTAAAGAAAGTTCAAACTATTTATTTAGATGCATTTCCAATAAATGTGACCAACAAAATTTATTCCATTCAAACATTTAACAGTTTTAGTTTAAGTTTCCCCCAAAATACAAACTTTGTTTTCGCAGTTTCCGAAAGTTTATGAAACTGGACATACAATGCCTGTGCTTATAACCATCGAAATGCAAATCTTTAGGCTGCAGTAAAGTGATTAGCAAACTATACCTCCATGGTTTGATTATAGTAGTTAATCTTGATCAAATACTTTTATATATTTGAAATCATTAATATTTACCTAAAAGTTTCATGTTCGTGTGGAACTTGAGTGCTACGTGAAGCGATTAAAATAGCAGTTGCAGTGACACAAGAGGTCTGTAGATCTAGATAAATGAGAGACCAGCTTAGCTCAGCTTTCAAAACTTTGGAAAGCCATGTTGAATCGTGTCAATCAGCTACAGTGATGCCTATAAATCTCAAGATAGTAATTGGACAGTTACTGTTGTAACGATGAATAAAGAAGAAAAAATAAAATAGGGATTTTTGTTTTTATAAATTTCTTTAAACAAAATTTTAGCAATAAAAACATTAATCCATGCCAAGATTTCTATGACAAAATAAGCACTAGAGGTGTGGCTCACTACCACGTACACTCTTATAGCTATTCACTATTTACAGTTACGGGCTGAAAGCCTGTCTCTAACTAAAACACACTTCAGGAAGCAATTTACACTTCATCCCTAGCTCAGAATGTTCAAGCATAACGTGTGATATTTTGTATTTCCTCCAATTGTTCTGTTTTATACTCGTACCACTGTTCGCCACACAGCTTTATGCAGTTGATTTATATTCTAAGTAGATTTACTGTAAATTGCCTGCGTTTTATATACAGTTTAGTTTATCTTCCCAAATGTTTTTCAACGATGTATTCGATCAATACTAATTTAATTCAATCCAATTTACCTTAGTTTGTGAAACTTAACCTATTTGTTTGCCAGATATTGACTGTATTCTACTGTTTAAAGTAGTAAAATTGCCTTATTAATAGCTAATGAGGTATCTAGATTCAAAATCGAATAAAGGATGGGTTTTAATTTTCTCTTATTTCAATTCGTTCTCAAACGAAGAAGAAAAATAAGACATGGTAAAGTTTCAAATGTTTTGCGACGTAACCAAACAATGCGCGATACATTGATAAAATCAGTGTTTTTCCACCTACGAATCTACGTATAAAGGAAAAGGAAATACTGTAAACTGTTTTTTTAAGCGAATACACAACTCCAACAAAAAGTATATTTCTAACCATCTTACATGGGTACTTTCTAAGGAAATTAGTTCGATTTGCATTCCTTTTATCATAATCGATGCAGGAGAATACAATGTATTTCAACGAATACAAGTTATTACTTTTTAAATTCATTTTACTCGTACTTCACATTTTATACAACAGGAATAACAGGATAGAGTTTATATCGGTTTAAAGTTATCATAATTTACAAAATCGATAAAACAGTGTATTATAATATAGCTTTATAAATAATGAGTTCTACTTTAGTATAAATACCATATTTAACATAATTGCAAGAAATTTATTATTTTAGACTTAGTAGAGACAGTCAGTATTGTCTACAAGGTATACACTTAAACGCACTAGTATGACTGTATTGAGGAGTAGATGAAGAGATTAACTACACTCTGTTTCTACTACCTACAATTCTACACATTAAAACGATACTGAAATAACTTTGCTTCAGGAACTAATGGAATACGCGTACACAACATTGGTTAGCTTAAGATCCGTAAGTGGTGGTGTATTTGACAAGCTCCCTTGCCAAACTGAGTGTGTCTCCGATACAACAGACAACTCAGTTTCAATTATAACTTCATCACACAACACTCAATCACGGAATGCTAATGCTGAAGTTGGCTGTGTGGATTATCTTTCACGCAGTTTTACCACAGCACGCAGGAAAGTTTGCTTCACATCCAATTCAAAACTTAATTACCATTTCTCTCGTTGTTTCAGGAAACTAAACAATAATAATTGTCTTTAACATGGTTATGATTTTTCAGCATAAATTACAATTTACAAGAGTAAAAGTGTATTAAAAACTTCGTTACAGCGTATAAAAAACTACGTGTCGCGTAAAAGTGTAAAGTGTACAGCTTATTTCATTATTGACAGATAGAGGGCCAGACTATCTGTCAATAAGACGAAGAAATGTTTACATCCTCTTACAACCAACAAACAGAGGAATTTTTTTCTTGCCTCATAAGTGATAAATGTCCATGATTGTTCATGTAACATCATAGAACTCATTCTGGTCTGCGTAGAAATGAAGTTTCGAGATAACTTACCACATGATACATTCACGTTTTTGGTCATTAGATTGTTCATATTTCATTATTTGTTTTTCGAAAAAAAAAACAAATATAGGAAACTGTTTAACTATAAATCAAACAAATTTTCAAAAAGGAGTGACCTACCTGTTTTTGATAGAGCACACAGCTTTTATTCACAGTATGATTTTAAGAACTTCTAAAAGAAACCAATAATAAAAATGGCCCACACCCATTGCCTTCTGTTTTGCCACCATCTTGTTTCTGCCGTAACGATTGCCACTTAATATTAGCCTGTAGTCTGTAATTCAGTTTTATTGAGTGTTTTTTTTGTTTTTAAGTGCATATTTTAGAGTTAGTGGAGTGTGTGTGTGGTTACAAAGCATGGTAATCATGTTTCCTGACTTATGAATGTAACAACACTTTAAAGTGTGATTTGTTTTTTTTTTTTTTACCTGGATTGTAGTTATGTGTTATGTTAGTTTCTCAGATAAGAAAGAGATAGTATTGCAGGTAATGTTACTGATTTTTTGTATCACTTAACGATGGCAAATGCCCGTAAAGCCTGTTTCCTTCACAATATTTATTCACTGATTACAATGAATTACAGAACACTAATAAAGACTATACTGCCAAAAAAGACTGCACGTCTGCGTGTGGAATGCGGCTCCAATAATAGACCGTAATAGTACACAAATAAACCATCACCACTAGACATACTGACGAATACAGACAGGACCTCAGTTCCTGAGTATTCTTATTTATGTTACGGCCGTTGGATAAATATAATAACAATAAAACATGCTAAAGTTACATGATATGCTTCCGTACTGAATCTTCTATGATACAAGTTATATGTAAATCCAAACACAGAAACCGATCAAAACCATCTTTAAACATTTATAATACAATACGTTTTTAACTATAATAAGCCCGGACGACAAAGTAGGCAGGTGGTGGCGCAATGCGGAGTCACTTCATTGCCTGTCACATAAATCAGATTTGGGCGCCGCACTTTTACTGCCCAAATTTATATTTCACTACAGCTAACTTTAAAATAAAAAATCATAGGATATTTAATGAACCAATGACTGGTCGTTCCGCCCAAAAATATAAATAGATTTATTTGATTTTGTCGTACCAAAACGGCATACTTTAATATAAAGGTAAAAATGCACCTAAATAGATTGATATAATCCAAAACTATAAGACATGCAATATAATTTACAAAATATATTCTGAAAAGGCTATTCGAAATCCTAACTATATTTTATAACCGAAATGACAGTTTGCTCTCCTTGAAGGCTGAACAATTAAAAAAAGATAAAAGAATTAGTAAAAACGAGTTTAAAAAAGTACAGTAGGATACATTATCGTGCTATGCGTTCTTGTTAGTGAATAAATAATCACATTAAATAAATAAATAGCGTCTTTATTCAGCAATCTTTCTTCAAAGTTATTGGCTCTGATTTACAACTCTTGTCACGGCGTACAGATATATAATCATCAATTCTAAAACTAAAACTAAATAAATCTAAAACTATCTTTGGAATGAATTTTATTATTAAGGACCTCTATTTTTATATTAATGCTTCTGCTTCAATGTGATCTCGGGTGAATTAATTAATGCTTACTTTTACTAATACTCGTGTACTGTATCTACGTCTCATTTCAACAGCGATTTGCTGCAATTGCCACCTCACTTTCAAGAGCGGTATCCTTTATGTACCATCACACTTTCAAAAGCGGTGCACTATACCTGGCATCTAACTTTAAAGACTGAGTGGATTATGTCTGAAGTCCCAATGTAAGTATATATTTTTAGTTCGACTGTCAATTTTCCATACAAAGATGTGCGTAACAATAGAAAAACGTGACAAAATAATTCAGGACAAAGTTACACATATTTAATTCGCCTTTTTACAATGCCTAAATTTTTTGTTAAATTTACGTTGATGTTGATTTTGCCCAGGGTTAATATTGAGTTGCTCTATTATAATTTTGTTGCTACCACAACACTCTCTACTTCCTATTGGATTACTGTGAGGCATAAACTGACTAACGAACGTAACTTAATGTAATATAACCAACGTGCCATGATAGCCTAATTTAGTTTACTGCAACCAACCCTTCCTCTCGCTATCCCTTCCACCTTCCATTCTTTCCCAACAGCGCTTAGTATGTAACATTGATAAAATTGAAATTGAAATACGAAATTAGTTAACATGTGTTGTGCAATATCGAACCGGCAGCTTGGTTTCTTTTGTTTTAAGTGCTTCTACTTTTGCTACACGCAGAATGTAACTGACAAATCAGTCATCCATGCGGAGCGCACGTATTGCTCTATATTCCTCAGGACTTGTTGGTTGGACTGTAGACTATTTACTCTATAGTCACATCGCGGGCCTTGTACGAAGCATAACTGGCCCTACGATCTCGGTTGGCGGTGTGTGCTTTGCCTGGCGCCGGGCTGCTTGATGTCGTGGGTCCAAGGCAGATGTCAATTGAGTCCGGAACCCGCTGCGAGGTGCTGATGGCTGGCACAAACGACTGGCGGTGGGAAAACAGAACAAAATCTACAGTCACCTGGAGACCTACATCACGGCCAGACCAAACGACCTGGCGGTGGGAAAACAGAACAAAATCTACAGTCACCTGGAGACCTACATCACGGCCAGACCAATCAACTGACATCGTTCTTGTCACCCTTCCACACCGACACGATCTGGAGCCGGACCACTCTATTCACGATGAGAACCGCACTTGTAAATGCCTACATTGAAAGAGCTCGCAATCCGACACAACATCAAGGTCCTAAACTTCAATAGGATCGGTCGCAGGCATTTCACAAGACACGGTTATGCACCTATCAATGCGGGGAAAGCGGATACTGGCTGAATGAGTGTGGAGAGCCTCGCTCTGCTGAGACCTGTCCCTCCGGAACCCGAGAAGCCACTCCTAGTGACCGCCGTCCCTCCAGCCGTCGTTCCGCCACCTGCTGCAACCACCCTGGGAGCCGGCTGCTGTCTCTCAACGGTCTCCAAGGCTCCAGCTTGTCTCATATGCGGAGGCAGCTAGGGCGTCAACTACACCTGACAGAGACTCTCGAAAAGAAGGCTCTCCTATGTCAAAAAAACTGTTCTGGTCAGACATGTGTGAAGCCGACCTAGGGATGACTTCAGATCCAGCTCCAAAACGCAACAAAATTCAAAATCAACATTTAAAAAACATCAAAAAATTTTAAATTGGCAACTGAAACAATGAAATTTGATTCACCAAAACGCCCAAATTGCAACCAACAAGGTTGAAGAGCTAGAGATCATGTGTGAAGAGCTTAAACCTGATGTGTTTATAGTCTCAGAACACGGTTTCAAATCCGATTCAATACATCTTTTTAAGATTCAAAATTTTGAATTGGCTAAATATTTTTGTCGAACCAGCTGTAAAGGGGGCGGTGTGGCGATTTTTATGAAAAATTCCTCTAAATTTGAAGATTTCAGAATTAAAAAACAGTTCGTACATGAATTTTGAAGCTGAAGGCATCACAATCTTGTCCAACTCTTCCACAAGAATAACTATCATTGGGCTTTATAGATCCCCCAATGGCTCTAGAGATTCTTTTTTCGAAAGCTTGGAACACCTTCTGAGTGGGTCTCTCCTTTAAATCAACAAGGTTTGTAATAATTGGCGATTTTAACATTAATGTTTTGGATCACCACCGACCCCCTTACCCAGCGGCTTCGCGATCTTCTAAATTCTTTCAATCTAAATTGGTCCGTGAATTTGCCAACACGAGTGACAGCCACGCCGCGTACTGCCATCGACAATGTTATCACCAATATTCCTAACACAACAGTCTCTGTATTAAGTTCTGCGATCTCTGATCACTTTGCGCAGGAAGTCGTGATTCATGGATGCAAACTGGAAAATCAAAATTCAAAATTTAAAATTACTAGGGCAATTACTTCCCAAAACATTTTCCACCTGAATAGATGTTTTTAAAAACCGAGTCTTAGGAGTCTTTAAGTGGTGTGGAAATGTCGATGACATGTATCAGTCATTTAGTGACACCTTCAGTCACTATCTGGATGTTGCATGCCCGTTCAGGAAAAACAAAAAACAGTAAAAAGCTGCAAAATTCATGGATAACTAAAAGAAATTCTTATATCTCGAGAAAGGCTCCAATTCTTCTATAAAATCTTCACCAATACTCAAAATTATGATTTCAAAATGTTTTTTAGAAGGTATCGGAGAATCTATAAGAAGGTCATAAGAGCTGCAAAAGCCTATGACATCAATAGAGCCTTGGGTACCTGTGAAAATTTTTCCAAAACGGCTTGGAAAATAATTAATAACTTTTCTCGAGATGGAGGTTCCAAGAAGTGTTCAAAATCTATTGCAATCCAAATTAATAATGAAATTGTTGAAGATAAATTAAAAGTGGCAAACGAGTTCAACAAATACTTTTCAACCGTTGTTTTTACGAATTCGTCATTTAAGAATCCTCAGTCTCACGGAGAAGAGACTGGGGGGACCAGTTGCGTCCATGGCTTTGGCTCCTGTGTGTGAAGAGGAGGGTAGCACGTGTCATACAGAGACTGAAATCAAAAAAGACCGGTGACGCCAACGGGAATGTCAGTATGGCTACTCAAACGATGCTTCAAGCATATTTTGAGTCCTCTAACAAAATTGATCAATTTTTCATGGGAGACTGGAAGTTTTTCCATCTCTTTTAAAGACGGCCAAGATCACCCCAATTTTCAAAAAGGACGATCCTTGTCTTACAAGCAATTATCGTCCAATATCAATTCTTCCAGTTTTCAGTAAAGTTTTGAAAAACTTTTCTACGAAAGGCTTGAAAGCTTTCTGGAAGAATTCGAAATTCTGAATCCAGAACAATTTGGATTTAGAAAAAACAAATCCACAATTGACGCTGTGAACAAACCTTTTGGACAATGTTGTCGATGGTTTGGATAGACGAGAGCATGTGCTTAGTATATATCTCGATTTGTCCAAAGCCTTTAATTGCGTGCACCACGAGACACTGTTGCACCAGTCGGAGAAATGTGGCATTCGGGGTGTCCCGCACTTATGGATCGGTTCTTACCTTAAGGATCGACATCAGTGCGTGGAGATTTCGAGCGTCATTTCAAACAAAATTAAAATAGCCCACGGGTGTTCCTCAGGGTTTCTATCCTTGGGCCTCTCCCTGTTTTTAATTTATGTCGGCGGATTGAATTCAGTTATCCAGCATGGAAAACTGGTTCAATATGCCGATGACACGACTCTATGTTTTAAAAGTAAATCAAATAGAAGAACTAGAAATCACCTCATTCATGGAACTGAAACACTTGCATTCAGTATTTCACTGAAATGAATTTGAAAACGAATCAGTCAAAAACAATCGTAGTAAAATTTCGGCCTTCGTCAGCATGATCGAGTGGTGCGTCCGGCCGTATTTATAGATGACGACCTTAACGAAAATAACTCCACAAACTTTTTTGGGAATGATTCTAGACAAAGGACTGACCTGGAGCGATCATGTTGACAGGGTCTGTGCTAGAGCTACCTCAGGTATATATGCTCTGCGCAATCTAGCAAAATTTTGTTCCCCAGAAGTTTTAAAAATGGCCTACTATGGCCTAATCCATGCTCATTTTGCGTATGGGATAAGACTTTGGGGAAGTTGTGCAAAAAACAAAATGGAGCGCGCGTCTTTAGACTCCAGAAAAAAGCTGTCAGAATCATTAAAAATTTAAATTATAGAGAGTCGTGTAGGGAATCTTTCGGGGAGTTGAGATTGCTGACTTTGCCTTGCCTCTATATTTTTTGAGGTGATAGTGTACTGCAGATCAAGGTGCACTTTGATTCGTGGCGGGGACGTTCATCAATATGAAACTAGAGGCAGGGACAACTTTCGCACGCATCAACACAGATTGACATTAGCGCAAAATCTACCGCAAGAAGTTGGTGTCAGATTAATCAACAGGCTCCCTGAAGAAATCAAAATTTCCAATAATCAAAATCAATTTAAAACGCGTCTCAAGCTCCTTTTGGAGTCCAAGGCTTTCTACTCTGTTGATGAATTTATGTCAAGCCGCTGGGATATTTGAGATTGCTGGATCTGAGGTCAATGCGATTGTGACCTGAATGATTGCAAGAATTGTGAGTGTGAGGGTTGTGTGAATGTGTGGATGATCTCGTGTAAATGGACTTATAAAAACTGTTGACGATTGCGATACGATGTAAAAATTGTTAAAAGAATGTAATAAAGAGATTATTATTATTATTATTACTATATATGTCCGCAGAATGTAACTGACAAATCAGTGATCCATGCGGAGCGCACGCATAGCCCTATATTCCTCAGGACTAGATATGTCCGCAGAATGTAACTGACAAATCAGTGATCCATGCGGAGCGCACGTATTGCTCTATATTCCTCAGGACTTGATATGTGCGCAGAATGTAGCTGACAAATCAGTGATCCATGCGGAACGCACGTGTAACTGACAAATCAGTGATCCAAGCGGAGCGCACGCATAGCCCTATATTCCTCAGGACTAGATATATCCGCAGAATGTAGCTGACAAATCAGTGATCCATGCGGAGCGCACGCATAGCCCTATATTCCTCAGGACTAGATATGTCCGCAGAAGTAACTGACAAATCAGTGATCCATGCGGAGCGCACGTATTGCTCTATATTCCTCAGGACTTGATATGTGCGCAGAATGTAGCTGACAAATCAGTGATCCATGCGGAACGCACGTGTAACTGACAAATCAGTGATCCATGCGGAGCGCACGCATAGCCCTATATTCCTCAGGACTAGATATGTCCGCAGAATGTAGCTGACAAATCAGTGATCCAAGCGGAGCGCACGCATAGCCCTATATTCCTCAGGACTAGATATGTCCGCAGAATGTAGCTGACAAATCAGTGATCCATGCGGAGCGCACGCATAGCCCTATATTCCTCAGGACTAGATATGTCCGCAGAATGTAGCTGACAAATCAGTGATCCATGCGGAGCGCACGCATAGCCCTATATTCCTCAGGACTAGATAGTATGTCCGCAGAATGTAACTGACAAATCAGTGATCCATGCGGAGCGCACGCATAGCCCTATATTCCTCAGGACTAGATATGTCCGCAGAATGTAACTGACAAATCAGTGATCTATGCGGAGCGCACGCATAGCCCTATATTCCTCAGGACTAGATATGTCCGCAGAATGTAACTGACAAATCAGTGATCCATGCGGAGCGCACGCATAGCCCTATATTCCTCAGGACTAGATATGTCCACAGAATGTAACTGACAAATCAGTGATCCATGCCGTTTATACGCATTGCCCGATATTCCTCAAGAGAACGAAATATGTCCGCAGAATTTCATGAATAATGAATTTCGTTTAAAACGAATACCTAAGGTAATAATAATAATTTTAAAAATTTGACCCAATGTAATACATTTTTACAAGCTTTAATAGCCATGCCTTACACGTGGGCAGGAATATTGTTAGGTTTGTTATATTATGTCTTTTAAACGACCTAGTTTTGTAAGTCGTTGAAGAGTAAATGTTTTATATGGGTTGGTAGGCCTGGTCCTACACTACAAACAGTGGGTTATATCGTTCCGTGATAAAATTTAATTTTAAACGGTTTTTATCCAATTCGTGATTAATGTCTTGGACGTGACAGATTTAGTTGACCTGGCCGTACGTTTTAGTAAATTAGAAACAGGCAAATTTTATACTGTAAGTAGACACGAACTACAAAGATAACCAAACAATTAACTAACAAGGACTGACGTGTCTATTGCAATACCCTATTTGACGTTATCACGGAGCGCCGCACTTTATCAGACACGAGTGATAAGCTTACTTATCAGCTCTGCTGGGGGTAATCGGTAGCGTACAATATTCTGGAGTCGAAGATCCTAGGTTCAAATCTCGCTTCCATCAGTTATATTTTTGCTACTAATAGATCTTTTTGTAAATATTGTAAATAATTTTTATTTTATATTTTAGTTAAATTATAGCTTTATTATTGAATAAGCATTGACATTAATATTAATTTATTAAGAAATTGTTTTAGTATTTTAAACTTTTAATTGTGAAAAATGGACTTTACAGTTGTAAAAAACAACCGCGGGCAAACCATGCATTTTATTTAAAGATTTCAAATATAGGCAGCAAAGAACTTTAAAATCAGGAGATATAAACTGGCGCTGTCTGACTGGCAAGAACTGTGGTGCGTCTATATAAAACGGATGCAAATTTGACTCGACTGTCAATTGTTAATGAGAAACACACAGGAGCGCATGCCGTCACGATGCGACAGAATGAAATCTCCGGCCCCACGCGCAGTCAACTTCCTCGTCCACTTTATCTCCAGCGACCTGCTCCACAACCTAGCAGTGTTCCTCTTCACAGTGTTTCACTGTCGTCTGCGACCTGCGAAACTTCTCGCCTCACACTTCCGCGGCGTCCACACCTTCGTCTGCTGCTGCTCCTAGTAACGCTGTTGTCACGCCGACTCAGCCCGCGACTCCGACTACAAGTAATGTGGAATCCTCATTACTAGACGGCCCTCACCCTATACGCCTAAATCAACTTGTTTGACTGAGATACAAGCGGAGAACTCCTCTCTGAAGACTCAGGTAGCCGAACTCCGCAAGCAGTTGCATGACGTATTGGACCATACGATTGAGTCGGATAGGCGCCTGCTACAGTTTACTGATGAACTGTTCGTTGTGAATCCCTCGCGGAATGAGACACCCTCAACTTCATCTTCCGAAGCTGAAACTGTACCGATTGAACCCGGCGAGCAGCGGTCATCCGAATGCAAAAACAAACAGTGCACTGAGGCTCGCGACCTTGTAAATAGCCTCAAAACCCACCATCGAAGTGTTGGAAGCGGAGAATCGAAGTACTGAAATCGGGAAAAAGCAGTTGCACTTGTAAAGAGGCGAAAGAGGAAAATTCCACTCAATGGACTGTTTGCAGGAATAAAAAGAATCAAACAATAAAAATACAAAACAAATATGACATATTGAGTAAAACCGCGGAAGTAATTGAAACCATCACTCCTAAAATAACTACTTTAAAAAAATCTAACATAAAAAAGCATGAACAAAATAAAAATAAACAAAAACGACAAAAAAAGCAACCCAAGCAGAAAACACGCAACACCGAGACCATCTGTTACGCCAGTGGTCTTCTCAACAGTTGACTGTCGAGGGGGGGATAGCCATGTTCGCTCTTTGGCTGGGACTTGTCCAGTCCCTCGTCACCGCGAAGACGAGTGTGTTCGGGGTGTGCAAGCCTGGGGCCGGCCTGTTGGGTGTGGTTGAGGGCGGGCAGTCCCCTCTTCCGGAAGCTGCTGTGTCCTCATTGCCGGAGCGAATGACGTCGGAGCCGGCGAATCATCTCCAATCTTTCAGCACCTGGAGCAGCAGATCATCGTGCGCACCTCCACAGCGAAGGTCGTGGTGTCGACGGTGCCATATCGCCACGACCTCTCCACCGACCACCCCCATAAACAAGCAGACTAACCTGGTCAACCACTACATCAGGGAGTTGTGTACCAGATGTGAAGGATCCGTATTGCTGGACTTCAACACCATCGGGAGGCGGCACTTCAACTCGCCATTGGGCAGCATCTGGACAATGGGAGGGAAGCGGCTACTGGCTCGACTTGTGGTGGATGGGTTGAGGAGGGCAAGCTCCGTCTCTGTGGGCCGGACACAGCCGCCACCGTCTTTGCCTCTGCCGTCATCTGCTGCCCCAGCTGGGTCTCCGAGCATCGCCACCGCGGAGCCGCGGTCTCCGCCGACACTGCCGCCGGGGTTGACTGCTGACACTGCGGTTCCCTGTGTGCCACCCAGTCCGACTACACCTTGGACACTACCCCACGACAGGCTACGCAGATGCAGTAAGATCTTCATCTCCAAATGCTGTTTTTTTTAGGGACCCCCACTTGGAAACAGCGGACAAAATTGACTAACAAAACTCAATTAAAACAAACAAACACTCAAAAACAAACTGAATTCAGACTGCTTCATCAAAATTCCTCAATTTGCAACCAACAAACTGGACCAAAATTCAACTTATGTGCGAGGATCTGAAAAACTGATCTGCTTGTAGTAACCGAAAGTGGTTTCAACATGGAGAACATCGCACTGTGCAAAATCCCAAATTACAAATTGGCTTCCGCGTTTTGTCGAACCACTCCAAAGGAGGAGGAGTTGCTATTTTTCTTAAACAAAATCTGTTATCTACACCTTTTCCGATCCAACAATCAACCGAAAAAGATTTTGAAGCAGTCGGGATCAAAACTTCAAAAACGACACAATCAAAATTACTCGTGATCGGAATTTATAGGTCTCCCAGTGGTAATGAAGACATCTTTTTTTCTAAATTCGAAAAATTATTGACATGCCTGACTAAACAACGTCAAGAATTTGTCGTGATGGGGGATCTCAACATAGACGCCTTGGATAATACTCACCATTCCACAATTCGATTAAGTCGATTTACTTAGGTCATTTGACCTGGAGTTGCTAGTCAAAACTCCGACGAGAGTGACGGCTACAACAAAATCGGCTATCGACAACATCATAACCAACCACCCAAGTGTCGCAGTGTCTGTGGTGAATACAGCTATTTCAGACCACTATGGCCAAGAAAGCCATCATTAGTGGGGTACAATTCAAAAGGGAGCCCAAAATTAAACAAACAGTATAAGAGACATAAGGCCAGAAAACATTGCTCACCTCAACATTTCCCTTTCTAACGAAAGATGGGATTTTCTAAATTCATTTCAACCTGTAGAGCAGCAATTTTAAATTGTTTAACGACACTCTAAATTTCCACATTAACATCTGCTGCCCTACAAAAAAACGATCAATGTTTGCACACAAATAAAAAAAAAACAACTGGATCACAACGGGTATTTTAGTTTCTAGAGAGAAACTAAAATTCTTCTCCGAAGTTTATAAAAATACTTCAAGCGAAACGATTCAAAATTTTTTTCAAAAATTATAAAAAAATATACAGGAAAGTGATTCAAGCCGCAAAAGCATATGATGTCTCAAAATCCATTCTCTCTTCCAAAAACGTTTTCAAAAACAATTTGGGCATCATTAACAATAAAACAAAAGCTCACAAAGAAATTAAAATTAAAATTGGGGATAGGCTTGTGGAGGGACGAAACAGAGATTGCCAATCAGTTCAATGGATTTTTCGCATCCGTTGCTGGTGGGCAGGGTCCTCGGCCATCTGAACCCCAAGTACGCCCCTCGCGAAGACAGAGCCCCACATCGTCAATGGCGTTGGCTCCTGTCGTTGAGGATGAGCTTCACCGAATTATTCAGCAGCTCCCAGCCAAAAAATCAAATGACCTCAATCTAATGGTCCCCGTGGCTCATAAAAAAATGCTGCAAAAGCATTTAGGTGAGACCTTTAACTCAATTGGTAAACTATTCATTCCAAACAGAGTGTTCCCCTCTCTCCTGAAAATTGCTAAAGTTGTTCCAATTTTCAAGAAGGACGACCCAACTTCAATCACTAACTACCGGCCTGTCTCAATTTTGCCAGTGCTGAGCAAAATTTTTGAAAAGCTTTTTCTTATAAGAATTGCTTCGGTTTTTGGACAAATGCAATCAGCTCTCAAGTGAACAATTTGGATTCAGGAAGGGCAAATCGACAACAGACGCAGTCGTGAGTCTTGTCGATATGATTGTAGAGGGGATTGAATGTCGTAACCACTCAATGAGTGTGTTCTTAGACCTGTCCAAAGCATTCGACTGCGTTTGACCACGGTACGCTGCTTGACAAACTTGAGTCCCACGGTATTCGAGGCGTGCCTCTCTTAAATGGCTTTGTTCGTTTTTAACTCACATATCCCAAGTTTGTTCAGATATCTAGCAAGTCGTCCAAACAAATAGAAACTGAGTTACGGAGTCCCACAGGGATCCATCCTCAGTCCTGTGCTTTTCCTGCTTTACGTCAATGATCTTAAATCATCGCTTCTGCATGGAAAATTAGTGCAGTTTGCCGATGATACGACTCTCTTTTTCAATGCAACATCAAGTGAAGTGTTGGAACAACAGGCTTATGTTGATATCAACAACTGTGTTTCAATACTTTCACAGCCTCAATCTTACAACAAACTCTTCAAAAACCACGTTTTGAATTTTTGCCTTGCGCACCGCAGGCAACCAGTGTGGGCCTGCCATTTTGTTAGATGACTCCACACTGGAAGAAGTCAGCTCTTCAAAAATTCCTAGGAATGCACCTTGATCGAGGGCTGACTTGGAATGAGCATATTGACTATGTTTTGCGCCAAAGTCTGCTCTGGAATTTTTGTTCTGAGATCTTTAGCCAAATACTGCCCGAGTCAGGTACTGATTACGGCGTATTATGGACTGATTTACCCCCATCTGTCTTACGGTGTGGTCCTTTGGGGAGCTTGCGCAAACACACAGTTTCAAAGAGTATTCAGACTTCAAAAAAAAGCAATTCGAATAATCGCCAAAATCAAATTTAGAGAGTCGTGCAGGGAAGCTTTCAAGAAATTGCAGCTGTTGACTCTGCCGTGCCTCTACATTTTGGAAACAACTTTTTTTTTGTATGAGTAAAATGTGCCTTAACCAGAGGCCGAGACATACACATGTATGAGACACGTGGGAGTGCTAACTACCGAACTGGGAGACACAGAACGGTGGTTTATGAGCGCCTGCCCTCGCAGGCGGGTGTTCATTTCCTCAACAGACTGCCCAATTCAATTAAAAGATGCCCCAACGCCTAAGGCGTTAAAGACTCGCCTTAAACGCCTATTGGTGTCACAAGCATTCTATAATGCAGGTGAGTTTTTTGGCATTCGACTGGGAGACCGCCCAATTAGAAGACTGACTCCGCTGTACTAAGTGGGTAGCATTGGCGATGGATGAAAGAGGCGTAACTGCAAAATTGTATGTGTGAGGTGTGTATTGTTGTATGAATGTTAGAAATTTTAAAAAAACCCCATGACGTTTGCCATATACAATGTAAATATTGTCTTCGCAATAAAAAAAATATTTGATTTGATTTGATTTGAAAAAATACTTTTCTATCTCTAAACATTTTTGAATGAGAGGTCAAAATCTTTTTCCAAGCATTTCCAATATTATGACTTTAAATTACAATAACCCATTATTAAGGCATGTTAAAACCGATTCGGTTTTACTATGTATTAAAAACTGTAAGATTAATTATAATTTTGGTTTTGTATTGTCATACTTTCTAACAAGCCTGTAAATTCTCATGATGTAAGGAATATTGAGCATTATATTTTGTTATTTTTCTTCGTGCAACATAAAAGAATTCTGTAAAATCATCGCTATTATTCTAAAATATTTATACTGTGTAGGCTATATTTTTACTTTATGTAACAACCACAGCAAATAAATCATAATATTATAATTAACATTGAGATGAATTTGTTTTTATAACAAACTTAATAAAATTGATAAAAAACGTATTATTACATTAATTAACACAAAGTCATTCGTTTAATGCGTAACATGTGGAGATAAATTCCGTTATAATAATTTATTGGCTCAAGTTTCATGGAAACTGTTTAACAATATAGTGAATTTTGTACCCGTACAAAATAAAGTCTTGAAGTGAAATACTCAGGCATATTTAGTGTCAACTCAAGCGCACCCAACATTAAGGTCAATTTAAACCCCCAACGAAAAATAGAGGCACTAAGAAGTTGTCGGTTATCGAAATATCTCAACAAACAAAGCAGAAGCGAGCGGTCGTCGATATGAAGCTGTCACCCGCTCGCTCACATAAAGATCAGCGTAACGCGGTCGGTAAGTGCTTATAAACCGACAAGTGGCTGTTGGCTGTTAAACTGACAACATCATCACCATCAAACAGCTGACGTCACTGGAACACTTGACACCTCATACCTCGACCTTCTTGGGTACTTTCTTCAACCTTCCTAGAAAATATAACACCTTGCAAATGTTTTATAGTTTGAAACATTCAAAATATCTCTGGTTTCACATTTATTTGAGCTTAAAGAATTAATAAATTTGGACTTTGGAGATGAGTGCTTAGTATTATTACGTTTATTACTATAAAATATGTCTCATTGTACAAGGACTTTGAGACATTTTTCAGTATTTCCACGATATATATCCTGTATTTCAAAGGACAAAATGCATTTAATTTTCTTCGTTAATAAACTATGCCAGTGGTAGCTTTTTTTACAATCCCTTTTAAAATTTATAACGATGAGAACATTTGGCGTCATTTCTTCATTTACCATGGACCATAGATGATTTTAAAAGCCAACTGGAATACGTATTTTTATATAATTCCAAATTGAAATACAACGTTTCGGAATGCAGAATTTGTCCTCTTATTCAGGTGCCCAATCATAATACCACCCTTAGACTAGCAGTCTTCACTTACAAAATGTGGTACGCGAATCATCCATTATAGCTTTTCACCTGTAGTAAGCTAGATATGCAGTTGCTATCAGTCAGTATTATCTTACGTTTTAGGGTTTGACACTTGACGAAGGGAACAGATACCAATTCTGAAAACGTTTTGTTCCAGCATTGTATCATATAGTAATTAAAAATTTTTAAGATCCTGTTTATCTTTTCATACTTTCAAATTTGACAGTGTCATCACTATAAACAATTTGGGTGCCGCACTATACGCTCCTATACTGGAGCAATGCCTTTACTAGCCAAGTCATTTCTGTACTTTAATCTAAAGAATATCTGCAGGTAAAATCGATAAAATCTTAATTCTGTCACACAAAGATTAATGTAATTAACAATCAAACCATTTGAATTCAATACTATTGTTCGAGTATACGCAAAAAGGTATATTAAACATTTTACTGTACAAGCTTAAAATTGAGAAAATATTTTAAATATTTAAAGATACTACTGCAATCGCATATAACAGCTTGGAGGAGTTGTTCAACGATGGAATGTCAGAGGTTAACCAGCATTCTCTCTCGAGCTCGCGTGTAGTAGACACAGCATTCCACAGTTCCCAAGTTTAGTGGCAAAGTCACTTTCTAAACTCCTCAACCCAATTTCTGCAGCTCAAATTCAGATAAAAGCTAAATTCAATAGTATCCTATGTGTAGTAAAGTTCCCTCCTTAAGATCTGTATATCCTAGTTTTACTATTAAAAAAATGCTATTTCTTCAAATATATTATTTCAAAATTTCGTTAATAAAATAGATACAGTTTTTTAATGTTAGATTTTAATACATATATTACTGTCATTTAGATTTATTTATTAATGCATTATTTATATTAACTTTACATTTTTCATCTATAATGTTATATTAGGGGTAAAAATATTATTTTTACTATATTCTACCGATTGACGCATTAACTGTGGGTCCTTATTTTTTTACATAAAAGTGTACAATATCGCATGTCGCTGAAGGTTATTATTACTGGGTTTTCAAACTAAAACTCAAGATTTAATCGAAGTTATTGCTAAAGATGATTGTGTTGATATGTAGGAGATATAAATTGTGTTGATATAAATCCCATATATTTCCAATGACTGGGATTTAATAAGATATAAATCCCGACTTCAGGTCAGAGAGAGGAATTTAGCGTTTCTGCACTGCTTGCATTTTTTCATCTCATCTGCTGCATAATTCCCTCATTCACAATTTCCTTCAAAACAGCCTATGAGAGATCCCATATATTTTGACAAAACCTTCCTTAAGCCCGTTAGGCATTTTCTGGACACAGAAATGTATACCATTTAAATAATTCAAAAGCACTTTACATACGTTAATACGAAAGTGTTTTTCGAAAAACAAATTGATATTATCCCTTCTCTCTAAAATTACTCAAATTTGTTGAGATTACTTAAATGGCTTTTTGAATAAAATATTTTTGTTGGCTATTTTCAAATAATGTTGTTCGGAAAAACTTAAAACGAAAAAAGATGTAAAACTTTAACGGCATTTCCTATTAAAATAGTTTATAATACAATTACCAGAGCTTTCAATAATATCTCTGTAAAAAGTTTAAACCGAACTTCTTAATTAAGTGTCGTCAATTATTAAGTCTATTAAGTCGTTATTTTAAAATTCCGCTCATTCCTTAATACTTGGTTCTCACTAAAGTTCTGTAGGTGTAAGGGTTACGGAGTATATAATTTACCTGTCAGTGTAATTCGAGTGTATAATTTGTTTTTATCTATATTGAAGCATGAGTCACAAAGACTTTAACATTTATACTTTTTCCAAACAATTTTACAAGTTCTCATCTTTAATATTCAAATTTTTTATTAATATTTAAAGTGGACGCGTCCTTATTTGGTTTTCCAGACCTTCGCTGTTCACATTTAGGTACAATTTATTGTGAAAAAAGATTTAAACATTATTTTTTAATTGGCTACAAGTAAAACATAATAGTAATTATGAAATGTATTCAAGGTGATTTACGAAGATATGCAGAAACTGTGAGAGCTCATTCTACATGTAAAAATAATAAAAAAGAATTATATAAATATGAGTCCGGAAATGCTTCGTTAGCGAGTTACGGCTAGCAAGATTTCGCCCGGATTTCATCTCATCATGTAAAACGAGATCTTCCTGAAATTCTGGTAAGGTAGATTAATGAGCGAATGCAACCGCTCCTTTTGGATTAATAGAATAAACTAGGTACTGTAAGTTAAGTAATTTTGGGAAAATCAATGTCAAATGTAAAAAAAATGGAGTTAAAACACTTTTTTTCATTTTTGGGCAACAATAGATTTGTTATATCGCCAAGAAGCAGATTAAATTTGTCCGCATTTCGAACAAAACTGTGTAAATAAAGTACACAGAAGGCGAATAGATAATTGGTTAAATGGATTTTTATTTATATATATATATACTATTCGGCTGCAAACTTTTGAACCATCCTTAAACTTAAGGTGAGTTTTGATCTTTAGTGCCCGATTTCCATAACTAGTTTGCTTGTTGAAAAGGCGAACACACATTATGCCTAATACAAGATTAGGCAAGAACAGCAAGGAGTTGGAAAGTCAACAGCTGGCACTCAGGATTTGCATGAAACGCGACAAAATCCGGACGTGCACAGATTCAACTTTAGGGAAACTGTACTTAAGTTTCAAGTGAACCAGATAAGTTGAGTGTATAATATTCTTTAATATTTATATCCACTGGGTTTAACTTTTAACTCATATTATTAGTCCATGGTGTTACTGTAAAACATGTAAGATACTTTTGTCACTTCATGGAATTCGTAACGCGCGTTTCAATGCTGTCAGTAAATGTAACACTTTGAAGTGTTACACAACTGATGCGTGTTATACACCTAGTATACAATGTTGCAGGTAATACAATGTGTATCAGCATAACGTTTTTTCCATGCTACGTGACATCCAAACATTGGATCAACCACCAGAGAACCGACACTAAATAAGGTGCCAATTTACAGGTTGTTACCACGGGAGAACTACTCGTGAATCAGAGTTTCCAAACTGTTTTTATTCTTAGATGAGACTAAAGTAATACGATTCGTAACATGGGTTATTTAAACCTTTGATTACACAGTAAAAAACATACAAATACTTTATTTTTGCAATCTGAAACAGTACAGAAGCCTATACTAAAATCCCGGTTTGATGATGCTGTTACGTTTCAGTTCTGAGCAAATACTTTAGTGGAGATATTTTTTCAATCTGAAACACTACAGAAGCCTATACTAAAATCCCGGTTTGATGATGCTGTTACGTTTTAGTTCTGAACAAATACTTTAGTGAAGATATTTTTGCAATCTGAAACAGTACAGAAGCCTATACTAAAATCCCGGTTTGATGATGCCGTTACGTTTCAGTTCTGAGCAAATACTTTAGTGGAAATATTTTTGCAATCTGAAACAGTACAGAAGCCTATACTAAAATCCCGGTTTGATGATGCTGTTACGTTTTAGTTCTGAGCAAATACTTTAGTGGAGATATTTTTGCAATACAAAACACTACAGAATCCTATACTAAAATCCCGGTTTGATGATGCTGTTACGTTTTAGTTCTGAGCAAATACTTTAGTGGAGATATTTTTTCAATCTGAAACACTACAGAAGCCTATACTAAAATCCCGGTTTGATGATGCTGTTACGTTTTAGTTCTGAACAAATACTTTAGTGAAGATATTTTTGCAATCTGAAACATAATCTTACAATCTAGAATGAGTAGGAAAATATATTAAGTTAATTTTGTTAGAGAACATTTAAGTTTGCACCACATAGTTTTCGTATCATTTAATTTCCAAGCTTCAGTGAACACTTAAAACTTATCCAAAGCTTAAGTGCATTTTAAGATTCAGAAGAAAAATTACTTTGGTATAAGACCGCATTCAATTGCTTTCAAAAATGTTTTACTTTGTTTGAAAATTGTAAATTGTTTGTAACATTTTCCTTTGACAATGAATAGTTTTATTTTTGTATTTTAAGATGTCGTTACAAAATGTCATAAAATTATAACCTTTACAAGTAAATGTATATATACATTAATGCACTACTTCCAAATGACCTCAATTCCAAAGCAGATATAATATAACCGTTTATACATTATGCAGGTATTCTATTAACATATGTCTATATATAATTATAGTTTTGAGAAGATCTTCCAATGTTGAATAATTAGTTGAAGTCTTGATACGTCTATATCAAAATGAACAATCTTTTCGAAATGGATTTTTAGTTTTAGGGGATCATAATATCCTTAATTTTATAAAAGAGTATTGTAATAATAATGTATAACCCTTAAATAGAAAGCATATTTGTAATATTGAAATTTACTTTTTAAATGTGGAAACCGCTTTACAGTTTATTTTCAATCTTGTAGAGTCTTTGCATATTTTGAATTATAATGCTTTATCAGTAATAATCAATCTATATCCTTCAACTTCAACAAAATAATAGGAGTCGATAAGATTTGGCTTAAACTAACAAAAGCGTACAGAAGACAATCGGACAAGAAAGTAATTTAACTTGAGTCCACTGCTGGCTGAGGCGAGATACCATTCTTCCTCTTTATTAATTGAACAAACTTTAGATCTCACTGCTGAACTCTTTCCAGTTTAAAGTACGGAGAGATTCATTTTTATTAAGTCAAAACGTCCAGCACATTGTCCCTTTTAATAATCTCGTATTACCGCGCAATAAAAACATTCGTCCTTAATTTTGTTATTGTTATTGAAATGAGTTAAACTATATGCATTTCTTTGAATACGTAATTATTCTGAACTAGTATTACCGCGCAAGTAAAAACATTCGTCCTTAATTTTGTTATTGTTATTGAAATGAGTTAAACTATATGCATTTCTTTGAATACGTAATTATTCTCAACTAGTATTACCGCGCAAGCAAAAACATTCGTCCTTAATTTTGTTATTGTTATTGAAATGAGTTAAACTATATGCATTTCTTTGAATACGTAATTATTCTCAACTAGTATTACCGCGCAAGCAAAAACATCCGTCCTTAATTTTGTTATTGTTATTGAAATGAGTTAAACTATATGCATTTCTTTGAATACGTAATTATTCTCAACTAGTATTACCGCGCAAGCAAAAACATCCGTCCTTAATTTTGTTATTGTTATTGAAATGAGTTAAACTATATGCATTTCTTTGAATACGTAATTATTCTAAACTAGTATTACCGCGCAAGTAAAAACATTCGTCCTTAATTTTGTTATTGTTATTGAAATGAGATAAACTATATGCATTTCTTTGAATACGTAATTATTCTAAACTAGTATTACCGCGCAAGCAAAAACATTCGTCCTTAATTTTGTTATTGTTATTGAAATGAGTTAAACTATATGCATTTCTTTGAATACGTAATTATTCTAAACTAGTATTACCGCGCAAGCAAAAACATCCGTCCTTAATTTTGTTATTGTTATTGAAATGAGTTAAACTATATGCATTTCTTTGAATACGTAATTATTCTAAACTAGTATTACCGCGCAAGTAAAAACATTCGTCCTTAATTTTGTTATTGTTATTGAAATGAATTAAACTATATGCATTTCTTTGAATACGTAATTATTCTAAACTAGTATTACCGCGCAAGCAAAAACATTCGTCCTTAATTTTGTTATTGTTATTGAAATGAGTTAAACTATATGCATTTCTTTGAATACGTAATTATTCTCAACTAGTATTACCGCGCAAGCAAAAACATCCGTCCTTAATTTTGTTATTGTTATTGAAATGAGTTAAACTATATGCATTTCTTTGAATACGTAATTATTCTAAACTAGTATTACCGCGCAAGCAAAAACATTCGTCCTTAATTTTGTTATTGTTATTGAAATGAGTTAAACTATATGCATTTCTTTGAATACGTAATTATTCTAAACTAGTATTACCGCGCAAGCAAAAACATTCGTCCTTAATTTTGTTATTGTTATTGAAATGAGTTAAACTATATGCATTTCTTTGAATGCGTAATTATTCTAACGAATTTATCAAGTCTAAGCTAAAATTATAGTTAAGATCCAACTCTTATATCTCTTCTCTCATTTTCATTCAGGTTCAACAATAAAATTTTACAACTTATACAAAAAACTTATTTACTTGAACTTAAAAAAAATTGTAGTTGCTAGTATGAGTACACATTTATATGTTCATTACAGTTAACATAATTATGTACGATTATTTTCATAGAATTAAATAATATGTATATAGGTAAGTATATAATTAACGTATATAATGATAGTACTAACAATAATATGCGCCTTGTTTCGCTTTTCTGTGCAGAAAATGTATTTCTTCTATGATGTAACTTATAAAGAATATTTAACCTATTCAAATTTAAAATGAAGACGGGAATGTACTGGTTGTACATGGGTTCTAAACATGAACAAATAATATATCTAAACATTTTTAAATATGCGATATACTGTATTGTAACTTCTGGAAAACAGAACAGCATCAGGTGTGCCAACTGAACAAACATAAATATCCCAGTGAATAACCCAAGACTTGTACATTTTCTTACACACTTTGTATTTCTATCTCGCCTTACATCGGTATTTACTGCCTCGTGGGGTTTATAAAGTTCCTCTACCCCCGCTCGCTAAACTCAGCTCTGGTGAAGTGCAATTGTACTGCATTTAATTTCTATTTTATTTATTTTAGCGTCTCTCTCTTCCCCCTCTCACACTCAACATCCCTCTCCTTCCCGCTCAACATCTATCTCATTAATTAACTTTATTACTGCGCTGGACACTCTTAAAATAATTAAGTTCTATCACTGTAATTTAATAATCTTCACTTGTTTTACTCAATTATTGTGAGACTACTGTGTTATAAGAATTCAATATCTAGCAATAATAATTGCTTTAAATATTGTCTCTGATCTAGATAATACAAAATCTTGGAAACAAACAAAATGAAAAAAGCCAATTCTCAGTTCTATATGTAACCTAAATGTTAATAAAGAAAGAAATTAATTAGAGACTATAAGGAACAAAATGGCTAATAATTCTATACATACAATGAAGTATATCTGTAAAATCACACTAACGTAATTTGAATACGAATTATTTAGAAATTGTGGTCATTTAAACACATTTCAAGGAAAATTCATTTCAACATTTTTTTATGTGGGAAAGGTATAACGAACTAGAGACTGCACTCCACACACAATCTAATTTAGGAATAAAATGTTCCGCAACAGTGGTATTCTAGGAATTAAATTATATTTTATGTCCCTAAATTTAAAGCAACAGGATGGCCACCGAATAAATATAGATCTGCCTTATGTCCAGCTGCGATGCATTCACCTTGTAAAAAAGTTTTGTACATCAGTACGATCAGACGAACAAAAAGTGCAACAATATTTTCTAAAGTACGTTTTTATAAAATACGAACCAATTTAATAAATACGAATCAATTCTAGTAAAAACATTTTTAGCTTTTCAAAAGGGAGTTCATACCGTTGGTACAAGAGGTTCATAATGTTGGTTCGTGTCACCACAAATACGTCAGCATTCTAAAGAGAGGAATTCGCGTCAGTTATTAATTCACACCGCAACTATTGTTATTTACTACTATTGTTGTTTATTAAAACTTATGGCATCAATAGAAAACCGAACAAACAAGCTCTAACAAACACGCGCCGTGTTCGTCACGTTTTGAAACTAACGACTTCATTTTTTAAACCAGCGAACAAACACGTTATTTCGTATTTTCCGGTTTCTGCATGTCGTATCATGTATTATCCTGTTTGACTCTATAAATTGCGTAATTAACTGAACGAAAAATTATTTTCAAATCATGTCTAGCTTTTAGAATGAGCCCGCATACATAAACCGTCATTTCAATTTTTATAAAATATTCTTCACTAATGCAGCTCCCAGTAGATTTTGATCTAACATTATAAACTTAGGACACCCACTTGTCTAATACCGTGTTCATGTAAATCTTGGAATAAAATAGAAATAATAGAAATAGAAACATTTTTTATTTCCAAAAACATATACACATAGATATTACATTTATTTACATTTGATAAATAGTAAATTACCCTTTTACTATACTTACTAAGTGGCGATCAAATAAAACAATTTAATTTTAAGTATAGTATTTGGATAATATTATTTATATAATTTAAATAAACTATTTATTACATATTAATATATATTCTAAATGGAAATTAGCCTACATGGGCAAGCAGCCTGTGCGTAGGCTAGAGTTGTACTAAAAAGTGTATGTTATCTAGATGTCGAAAAAAAAGTGTTACTGTTACGTGTCGGTGTGTTTTAAGGCATAAAATGTAGAAATGTAGTTGTGTGATGAAGGAGATAAGAGATAATATTGTATTAGACAAAAAGAATTAAGACCACATACGATATGACGAGCGCCGGGGGACGAGGAGGGGTCCCTCCTCAGGTTGGTCCCAAGTCTGAGTGAATGAAAGTCTCGGATCCTTGGACTCCAATTAGTAACAATAGTTCTGTGACATTATATTTAAATTTTGTAATACTACCTGATTCAAATAAAATTAAATGCTGAAATTTGTTACATATGTGTCTAAATAGAATATGTGAAATATAGTAAGAATTAGTTTTTGAAAAGGATTTATCTAATCTAATTACATTAATACCAACATGTTCTGAATATCTTGTTTGGTAAGAGTGCACAATTTCTGGTAATATTATATTAGCATTTTTGTAGATGTGAATTAGTAAATTTTTTATATATAACTGTCGTAGTGAAATGAATAATATATAACCTGTATAATATTCTAAGTAAATTTACGTTTAGATCTGTCCAATTATAAGAAACTACCTGTAAGATCAGTCGCCTGATGTATTGTGTCCTAAAGCGTAGAATCTCATTTAGAAGTAGTGATTATTTACTTATTTTCTTAAATAAGTTCAGGAGTTTGTAAGTAAAATTATTTATAGAATATGTGTATTTTATATAATTAACTGTAAGATACATTACATTATACATAACTGATACCTTGTATCGGTGCGTTAGATGTAGGACGTACTTATTACCAACAGCAGTACCTTATATAAACTGTTGAAAGAAAGGATAAGGTTAAGTTTTAACATCTTTGGAGGAAACGAGGTAGGGATGAATCTGGCACCCGTATTTGTTGTCTCCAATGTGCCCCCATTCTTGCTTGTTAGATATGAGCGTGAACACTGTAATAGATAATATATATGTATGTATACTTTTTTTGATTCAATGTTTATTGAAATTAAATTCGGCTATCGCCATACAAATACAAGTTTACTTTATTTAAATAAAAGTCATTTGACAGGTACTTGGTCTTCCGACCATATGTTAGTTTGGTTATTTCAACGCAGATGTGACAGACACGGCCAAGTACAATATATCTGAATCGTAAAGAGTGAGGGCTCTGTGGTGCAGTGGTAACATGAGATGAGGGACATAACATAAGTGAGAGATCCGGGTTCCGAGGCCTGGCGGAACAAGTACTTTTTGTGATTCAATGTTAATTGAAGTTTTATATATATATATATATATATATATATATATATATATATATATATAAATCTATTGGGTATTCACAAAATGGTGTCACCAATTCTGCGGGAGATGGTATTTATCATCATTCAAGCAAAAAATGTCCTATAAATATATGTCGAGAAATGTGCCGTTTAACCGCTAGCCGCCATTTTATAACTTTTATAAACAAAATAATATCTACATCGCCTTTTTGTAATAGTATAGATTATCGTCCGGTTAAGTGATTACTCTTTACATAAACCCCCTAGAATCTAGAAACTGAGCTACGTGAGTTCCTCTTGGTTCAAGGAAGGAGCCTAACGGACTTAAGGTCAAAGGTCTTTCTGTCCGTCTGTGCGATAACTCTTAACAGAAAGGGCTTGGAGACATCAAACTTGATAATATATAGGTTCCTCTTGTTCTAGAAAAAATGTATTGATTTTAAGGCGAAAAAGTTTAAAGTCCGTCTGTATGCCGTTTATCTGTCCTTCAGTGTGATGTTCTTTTATATTCCGTTGCATTATTGTATATTATCAGTACTTAGTTTTACAGCTAAACTTAGTTTTTACGTTTCAATAATTTTCATTCATTATATAAGATTTAAAGGCCATTCTTCCCTTAAATTTACAAAAATTCAGTTTAAAAAAATTGATAGTGGGTATCATGTTTAGTTTTTGTTTTTTTTGCGAGGAATGACTCGATCACGAAATATAATATCATCAACAGAAAGAGAGACGTAATGTTGTTTAAAAAGCTTACGCAATACTTCAAATGTCTGAAATAAAAACGTATATTTGAGATTTATAATTCAAAGGTCTGAGATTGCTTTCGGTTAAGTGCGTTTTATCTTTTATATTTAAGGACCACTCATTAATGGCAGCAGGGGGGGGAGGAAGGGGCAGACGTGCTCCAGACTTATTGGTGTTGTAGCTGACAGCGCGTTGCTTCTCATTCATTTTTACTGTAGGATGCTTAAAGTGATGCGCAACCACAGTTGTAAGGTTGTGACTACTGCATCATACTTTAGTGAAGCCGTTAGAATCCCTCAGAAATTTAGTATAAAGTTATCACTGAAACACTATAGATGGAGCGCAGTACATTGTTTGTTGTTTAGAAAACAACGTTAAATATGTTAATTTATCGTCCGTATTATCAATTTTGCTAGAGGCCCAGTGAAAAGGCTTATTGATTCCGGGGTTAAAAATTAAATGTGAAAATAAAGTTCTAATATTTTACATTGATTTGTAAGCAAACTGAGTACAAACATATGATATTCTATCACGTTACATAGTTAGTTTGGGAGGTAAGACTTGCAACGCGCTTTATCGGATTCACCTATACTCCGGTGTACAGGTTTGTAGAACAAAAATTTATATTTAAAATATTAAAATTCATACTGCGTGGAAAATCATGCACGGAAACTAAATGAATGTTTCAATCAAATAGACTGCAATTTGAACGTATAGTTATCATGATTTAGAAATTAATTTTGGGAAAATAATTACTATCCACTTATTTTTCCCCATTTTATAAAATGTAAGAATATAATAATGTTAATTAATTACCTTAGAAACTTATTATGAACAACTTGCATTTGTACTGTGAATTATGACAGTTTATAATACAATTAAATTGTTATTAATAACATAATATTAATAAACTTTTATCACTTTTAAACATTTATTTTAAGATTGAATCAATGATTCCGAAATGTACATCGTACGTAAAATAAATGTTTAAAAGTGATAAAAGTTTATTAATATTATGGTATTATTATAAAACACTTTTAGAGGCTACATCTCTAACATAAATTGTTATTAATCGAAACTCGCTCATACTATAATTGAAACAGAGTAATATACTTCGTAAGTTACGCACCAAAGCTGGAACTACACGCGTTCTCTCGGAGAAAGCAGGATGATAACCAGAGGCCGAAGAACTCAACAAAACATAGGCTTACAAAGAGCCAATTTTGTGGAGAGCCATTAGAGTCGCTTTTATGTTCTTGTGCCTGCGGTCAACCCTCCTCCTCGCCCACGCACTATCATTGCAGTAGCTGCTAGTCTACTCTGCACAACAGGGTGGCCACTGTCATAATAATCACATTGTCGAAATTGTGCTTCTTAAGCATTTGTTCAGATAACATTCTGCTTTAGAATCCTCATTACGTCACAGTTGTCAGTGGACTTTTACCAACACTGTTTGGTAAAATTAGAACTGTCTATAAGAGACTAGTCACAACGGTATCGAAGGTTACCAAACGTTATCAGTGGGACCAGGAGAACTTGTAACAAAGGTTACATGAAAGAGAAGGTAAATTAGCCGCCATTTTGTCGCAAGTGTTGGGATCGACGTGACCAGAGTGACAATGCCGTGGCAGCTCATTATCCACGTGGCGTGACGCGGTCTACTCAAATGCTGGTCTTCGGAGTGACACGAAAAATAAAACACATGTCAAACTACTTTTAATATTCATTACTAAATGTATGAATTTTCAACAGCCTAAATTAACAGTAAGTAGGAGTAAACTACACCACACGTCGAGTACCAGGCTTTGCAGAGGTTGCATGCGAAGTTTCTAAGTTTGTAAGTATTTAGCTTATTTTACAAGGAAAGTTTATCGAATGTATATTTAAGACTGAATGTTCCATGTGGGAAGTCTCAAACATGATAAAGAATAAGGTCAAAGAGTAGTTGGCAATAAAAATAATGGGAAGAGAGGTTACTCATCTAAATTGCAAATACAATAGGGATTCAAAAACAAATAACTGGAACTCTGTTTTTGAATACAGTGTCCCAGACATTTTGGAAGGCACTACATCTTGTTAATAAAATTTTAAAAAATCGTAAAATAATTAACGTTTATAAAATAAAAAAGATTTTATTCTTTGAGGATCGATAATTTTAGCTATTTTTAGACTAGTTATTTTTTTTAATTTTAGACAATACAAAAAATATTTACTGTCTAAAAAAAGATATGCAAAAAAGAGAGCTGATAAAATAGTTATTTTCAAAGAGTATGATAAAATCATAACGTTGGTAGTATTTTTAATACCTTACGTTTATTTTCAATTAAAAGTGTGGACATTTTTTAAGTTTTACATATTTTAATTTTTATGTTAACAAGTAAATAAATTTTAAACATGTAGTTTGAGAAATTTTAGGTGGAAACAAAAATAATTAAAGTGTGGGAAACTCTATTATCTGATGTACTTTTTTAACAAAACTATACTTCTTAAGTTTGATTCTACATTAAATTTTTTTTAATATGGTGATAATAATGTTCTACTTACGCACTGGGAAAATAGAAAAAGTAAACGATTTACAAGTATGAAAAAATTATATTTTTAAGCAAAGGAAGCGCATATTTATTAAAAAGTAATTTAATATAGTTTACTTTCAATTAAACCATATTCTTCAGCTAGGCGACAGATTCAAAAAGAAGTATTTATTTTTTATCATTTCTTTAATTATGAAACAATTTGTTAGAAGTTCTTTCACTTTCTTTACCAAACCGATTAAACAGCAGACCCTAAGTTATATTTATCTATCTAAAACAGTTCATGGAGAAATGAAAGTTACGAGTCATCCTGTATGAGTGAGTTCATTTGAATTACAAACATTAAACTGGAGCTTTAGAGACTGAAGTTATAATTGATCAAACAAGCCATGCAAAGATTGGGCATTAAGAAGCATTCAGAGTTCAAGTTCTGACATGACGCAAGTTAGTCAAATGTCACGGGTGGATGGGACTTTTCCATTAGTAATCAATTTAAATGCCCACACCTTTATAATATTTACATTAGTAGTTAGTTCAGAAAGGTTACACAATAAATAAACTCTTTTTATGAATTTAAAATACACTTTCTTGTATTAATGAAATGGATAAAACGTAAAACATATTTTACATATTTTACAAGCACAGGATTAAATAGACTTTTCAATGACATCCTATATTATAATAGTTGAATTTAATTGAATTGATGCAAATATTTAAAGATAACAATTCCTTTACTTGTTGAGCACAGTTGTATATAATTTACAAAACAGTTTTCCTTGCAGAAAAAATACACTAGCGATTCTCTGAACACAATATATAAAACTACAAACCACAAATAATAGACCTTTTTCCTAACAAAACTTTATATCCAAACAAAACGTATGAGACAGTGTTGTGTACGCACCCACAGAGTAATTTCATCATTGTAGTCAGCGTGTGTGAGAAGGGGCACGGAATATAAAGGAATGCAGTTGTGGTCTCCATAGAGTCGACTGCAATGCAGAGTCCCTGTTTATAGCATTCGACTGCATTTATTGATGCATCCCTGCTGGTCTCCTAAAAAACTACCTGGGTTACTTTTGGGTTAGCAATAAAGCATAATGTGTGGTATATGGGTCTCTTGTCTAAGGACTAGCATTTAATAGCATATAACAATTATTATAGAATGAAGTAATGAACAAACAAATGCATTATTTTTTTATTTTCTTAGGAAGAAAGATTAATACATGCCGTTTTACCTGAAAACTCCTGGTGTTCGAGACATCTACTCCTGAAACAAAATTAATTCTTTTACTTTACAGGAATTGATGACAATTATTAACAATTAATCTAGATATCTGAACTATAAAAGTATAACTAACCTTCTGTAAATCCAAAGAATAATTTTCAATTCATATTTTGTAATAATACATTTTCTAGTAATGTAACGTTAGCAAGACAACCAGTAAATATACGCAACTGATATTAATTAATATTAAATAAATTAGTTTAATCTATATATATAAAAATGAATGTTTGTGTGTTTGTCCTTTATGGAATCGTAAACTATTTAACCGACCATTATGAAAATTTGTATGTATATGTATTTTTCCACAGAGAAGGTTTATATACTATGCCCATTGATGTAATTCGCCACCAGGCAGTGCTGCAAAAGATACAAGTTTTCAAAGCGCCTGCACACTAAAAACTGCAATTACGAGACAGTTATGTATATTAAATAACCAAACACTATATTGAAGTTATGATGTATATTTGTCTTGAAGATAAATTTCTGATTGAACTTAAAGTTTGAGTATTAGACCACTTTATAATAAATTACATGTAAGTGTATGATGGCTATAAACATACACAGATTCTCTTGATCGTGGCAACAAGGCAAACTCGACATTGGCACTGGAAATATAATTCAATTGAACCAGAAGTGCACATACACGGGCAAAGCTTACGAAAAGCGTGCGAAGCCGCGGGATACAGCTAGTAAATACATAAATATTGGTTTAAAAGAACCACTCCCTGTGTTTTGTCAATTTTATTGTAGCATTAATGCCGTATAGAAGTATAAATCACACAATAACGTTCAATCTAAAATTGTGCTTCTTCGTGAGTTCATGATTTATTTTTATACTTTTCAACTGCGTAATTAGTTTATAAATGAGCTTACGTTATGTTAAAAAATAGGAAAACTAGTGGTTATTAAAAAAGTTTAGAATACATAAATGTAAAGATAAAAGAGCTGTTAACAGATTAATAAAGCGTTATAACAGTATAAATAAAATTTGTTTAAAATATTATGACTAGTTTTCACTGGGATGGATTTAAATGTACTTTTGATAATATAATTAATGCAGTAGTGTATCTTGTAACACTAGAAAAAAACACAACAAGGAAGAAAAAACAAAACATTTAAGACAGAACAAAGTAAGGCAGAATACAATTGTGAATTTGACATCAATTTGTTCAAAGCACAGTCACTGTATCAACACAACATAAAATTCACAAAACTCGCGATGCTAGAAATACGACCAATTAAAAAATTCTAATGTTTAAAAAACGACACACCAAAATATTGATTTATTTGATATCCGTGTTGGCGAGATACTAAACCTAACGCAAGAAATACTTGTACAACTAAAAGAAATCCAATGCTATAAAACTGCTTGGCTGGTAAATTTACACAGATTTCTGAGGTTGGGTATGGATATATGGAAAACCTGCATTATTCCACACACTCCCATCCACCAGTTCTAGGACTTATATTCTACATGAACAATAACAGATTAGTCATCTTCATATCGTTCGAGTATATGAACTTTACACATGATCATAACATTACACAATCTATAACCTTCGAAATGTTTATCTGTTATTCAAATTTAAAGTTGTTGGACATATATAAACACACCAAAAGGGAATTTACAAAACTCATACGACGTATTAAGGTACGAAATAAAGTAATGGTTTAACTATAATGGTAACGCCTGAATACATGAACACGCTATATCCGCAGTACTTTACTGCACATAAATTGTACATCTTCCTCTGCAGGCACAGCAGCAATATAATATGAGGCCAGGACCTACTAAGACGTAGGCTACGTTACTTCAATGTCTACATTATTGAAGCAAATTCAAATGTTGTTTATATTTTAAAGAAAAAACTGTTAACCAAAGAATTGTATAAAACAAATATGTTACATTATTTGAATAATAAAACATAATCCTATTTATTACGGACAGTTTCCGTTGACAAAATTAGTAATAACTAAAACCTTATTATTAATAAAATTTGAAAAATTACAACCGCACTCGACAATAAAAAGTAGATATCTTATAACGACTATTACAATCACAATGTTTAAGATATTTTTAAGTTATTGTAATAGAAGAATTTCTTCCATATGTAGTTAATCTTTAAATTTTTAGTAAAAATGTGAAAAATATGTATTACTTATTTTGGTATTGTTGATGATATGGCAATAAACAGTAAATTCTATGTTTAAACTCATAAAAATCACATTAAACAAGAATTTTAATTATCTTGGAAAAGTTAAATACAAGTTATTTATACTAATAATAATGCATATAATTGAAAAAATAAAACATAGGACATTTTATTTTACTCGTGAGTTTTATTATAGTACTAACAATATAAGGATAATGTTTTCACCACCCTAACACTGAATGCATGATAACCATTATTTTTCCATTAATATGTATACATTATTTTCGATATTAATGTCTACAAGTGGTAAGGTTTTCAGCTATTTTCATCAGATCCTGTTAAAAGACTCTAATCGAGACATATTGGGCTTCATTGGCACTTTCGTTGATTTTATGTAGACATTTGGCTGAAAATATGGCTATACTTAGTCGAAAAAACAACTTATGTACCCAGAGGTTTTAAATCATCCCCATTTTGGGTAATACTTGTAATACATTTTTATAAATTTTGGTCCAACGACATATTTTTTTAACGTATTTTAAACCTTTTATTGAACGTTTCTTAATACGGTAAAGAGTAATTTTTTGCCTATGTGTAGGATAATAATGTTGTTTTTATTGTAAATGGGAAATTCTTGAAATTTGTGGCAATACTCTTATGCACTACACCCAACCCTAAACCATTTACTCCACAATTTTAAAATATTGTCCTATGCCTTTAGATAGAAATTAAACGTTCACATGGATTTGTTATTATTTCCTACACCGTTGTGCTTATTGAACAAAAATACAATTTTTGGCAATAATTGCTTCTTGTATAGCCTACACACACGTTGTGTCCTACTGTTTGGAAAGTTGATCCTTAGTGGTTAAACTTATATTTGGGTATTCAGCGAACATTTAATATTAAGTATTGGACTACTATGCTAATACGAACAAAAACTATAGAAACGTCACGGGTAGCACCTTTGACTTTTATCATCTCTGGCTTTAGTAAAATTATTTGAATGCTATTTGACTGAGTTTCTAGTTTACAAAATTACTTACCAAAAACCTACCTCGATACAAGTCTACAGAATGGTGTATTATTATCTATATATATAAAAAATGAAACTGTTCGTGTGTAACAGCATCACTCACAAACGGCTGGACGGATTCGCCTAATTTTTTTTTTAATTTGTTCGTCTTGATCTGTAGAAGGTTATATGATACTTTTTATCCCTTTCCCGATTCAGGATTCCGCCCCACTGGTTACAGAAATACCCGTAAGAAATGCATTGCAGCAAACATATGTTATTAAGTGAAAGAGTCTTTTCAAATTTTTAATCAGCTGTTCTTTGTAAACATATATAATGCGACAAAAAATATATTTATATATAAATTTCTTTACACTTATAGTTTTTAAAGCATAGAGTAAGCTTAAGAGAAACGACAAATTTTGTTTAAACTGTTTCTGCAATCATAATATATAAAAATGAATGTTTGTGTGTTTGTCCTTTATAGACTCAGAAACTATTGGACCGATCACTATGAAAATTTGTATTTTTCTATGTAGAAGGTTTATACGCAATGCCCATTGATGTAACTAACCACCAGGCTGTACTGCAAGATATAAAAGTTATCAAAGCGCCTGCACATTATAAACTGCAATTACAACACAGTAGTAGTTACGTATATTAAAATATCCAAACACTATTTGAAGGCAAAGAAATATACGGGCAAAGCTTAAGAGACGCGTGCGAAGCCGCGGGAAACAGCTAGTTATTATTATTATTGAAAAAGTATACATATTAATTATATTTACATACCTCTACGTTAATAGGAAATATCTAAGCAGTACATCTAACGTCTTCTTTGTAATCCTCTAAAATGTAATTACGGCAAACCAACTAAATATCAAGTTTTAAATAGTAAACAAACGTTAACCTAGTGCACACTGTTGCGTCAATGCAAATATTAAACAATTCGCCACACTTTTATTCGAGGACTCTAAAAACCACAGAATAATAGTGAGCATATATAAATTTATCTAATTCCCAGACTGACTACAAAAAAGCAAACACGGATTGAGAGTAAAGGATATACATTGTACTTCAACAGATTACCAGAACGATTATTTATTTTTCCAGAAACAAAAACTATGATACATACAAGCACAGCAAACCGAGAAGGGTATGAAAAGCAAGAAGGAACGTTTGAATGTGAAATTTGTAAGGTTGGCATTGCATGTTGTATAAATTTAATACAAATATAAATATAAAAATCGACATTGTAATTTCACATGTACAATTTTATTTTTCTGTTATTACTTATTCAAAATTTTCATGATTAACTACTATCATCATAATTATTTTTCAGTCTGTAACTGATGAAATATAATTAAAACTTGAGAATTTATCAATCATATTTTTGATAAAATTTAACACTGATCTCCAATAGCTATTTGGAGCATAATACAAGAATTAATTATTACAAAAACATTGAACATTTCATGTGTATACGGAAGTAATCAATATATATTACACCGAGTTGTGCAAAATTAAACACTATCATTTAAAAAGTTGAATATTATATCAGTTATACTGAAAATACATAAAATACTCAACAAACATCGAATATAATCGTAAAACATCGCTCAGGAAAGGGACAGGCGATGCCTGCGGTGTATGCAAAACCCGACGTACTGTGCTGCATACAAATTGTGGACGTGTTCTTGTAGGCGCAGCAACTCATTGAAAGTAGTTTGTGGTGTGTGGATCAGTTTATACCGACCGACTAATCCTCTTAGCTCCGGAACGTTCCACAAAATACATATTGATGTATGTGGATTATCTTACAGAGTAATTTACTAAGCTTCAGGTTTATTGTTTTTTTTCTCGCAGAAACTCTTAATATTGAGCGTAAATTAATTATTGTACCAACTGGAAATTAGGAGAAAAAAAGTATATGTCTTGGTAAAATCTCAGTATTAGAAAAATAAATTGGATACTGTGTGTTAAGGGATAAAGGGGGTGATATTTTATTTCTATTTTACATTCAAAATTCTAATTAAATTAGTAAACAGTCAAGTTTAAATTGGTGTGAAATATGTTTACTTATTCTATTATAAAATAGAAATAATTTTATTTAAGAAAGATAAATTTTGATAGTATTGAAATACTATTGCTTTATAGAGAATGCTGAACCTAAGTAACTATCTTTTACTGAAAAGTTCATTACATATATAAAAAAATGTGGACGAAAGCATAGAGTACGGACCACAACTTTATGCTGGCAGTCCAGAGAAGGACAAGTACAGATGAAGGTATCGATCCTGTGACACTCCTGCGACGGTCTGAACGCGAGAGTCTTTAATTGAATAACAGCCTTGAAGGAGCACGTGTCTTTCGAACTGGGGGGGAGGGGGTAGCATCAGCAACTTGCAAAACAGGCAATCTAGTTGTCTGAAGCAAAGATTAAGTAGTTTAATCTTAAACAAAACTATCAACAAAATTAAAATCTAAATTAAATCGCAGCTGAAATAAATTTGTCTCGAATTACAAGTATATTCCGATTCTCGGACGTCCTTTGGATCCATTTCAAAGACAAAACGACGTTCATATTATATTATAACTATTTTAAGTTTCTTTGTTTGAGTTTTATCATTGACAAAAAGAAACAAAGAAAACATTGATTTTATTGTTACACGGGATAACAGGAATTGCCCAAACAACTTCGTTACGTATAAAACAAAATGAGCTACGACGTTTCAAGAACTAATATCTGCTTTCTTCTTCAGGTGACAAGTTTAAAATTAGTGAAAGAAAATGAAGAAACCAGTACCGAACGCTGATAAGTGTTTATTTACCAAGATAACTGTTATCTGTTAAGATAACTGTTACATTCAGTGTATTAGTAAATTTACTGATAGCTTGTGCTTTATTTTAGTTAATGGTGAGTTTAATAACTTTCTGCTCTAATTTGTTCCATATTGGCATTTTTTTTATAAATGCTTCGTGTTAACCCCTGGAAGAATACAGCAGATGCCAAGTTTCGAAACGCCGTGTTCCAGTTATTTTTTTTTGCACTTTACGGTGAAAAATGATAACAGGTTCTCTTAAATGTTACTTTTCTTATCAAGGTAACAACATGAAGTTGTCATTCCTCCTCGGTTTTTACTAAGCACAATTGATGTTATTGAGTTTTTTATGTTTCTACTAGTGACGTAATTACATTCGGCTTATACTATTCTAATACATATTAGAAGACACCACGGTCTACTTGGCATGCTAATTTCTGATTAATACACTACCTTATTTCCTCACTTCTGGTATTAGACAGTGGGTTATATCGTGGTTCTGACGAAGGCGGGATACAAAGGTCGTAAATATTTGTGATAAGGGGGTTAAATTCATTTATAGATTTTCGATTAAACCCCAAGTATTTTATGTTTCCAAACATTTACATGAGACAAATTTTTTTGTTCTTAAATATATTTTCTGAAGCTATAACGCGAATGAGCGATAGTAAATTTAGATCTTGGAGAATGCAGCAGTACGTAAAACCATTTTTTTTAATTATTACCAACCTTTAGATTTTAAAAGGGCTTTGTATTCGATTACACTTATTCCAAAGTTCGCCTTTCAATGAATAGGTTTATTCAAACTTTATATTTTTTACGAATGCCTACAATGCAGACATTATATTCGTTGGTCAACTAATAGGATACATTTGTATTTTTAAAACGATGTCTCAAGAACTTATGGGTTACCAATCATTATCCATTGTGCCTCAGCCACACAAAGTCTGCCAGTGACCAGCGGCACAGTTGTTCTTCAAAGTGATGTGACTCAGCTGGTATTGATGTAAAAGTTAGGCAACTCGTGTATTTTAAAGCTAGGAACAATACTTCAAAACCTGTTGTATTGTTCGCAATTCCCATTTCATTTGATTTAATATGGGTATTGTATTTGAGTCTTCAGTGGCAAATTAATAAGAGTGAGTCAGTATAAATGAGTGACACAAGAGGAGGTCAATCAACCGAGGCAGCGGGCCTCTCGCGCGAGTCGGAATACTGATGAACGAGTGTGCGGACTGCGGAATTACAACTGCACAACAAACAGCTGATTCTCGGCCGGCCGGTGTAAACACCCCGGTACCGGTAGTGTGGGAGTTGGGCGGTCAGATTAGAAACAAGTTCCCGACCCGTTCACGTGTGAGTGTATACAACATGTACTCCACTCCTTCAGAGGTGGGACTGGAGCTGGAGTGGGGCCGATGACCTTCTGGAGCCGCCCACTCTCTAGGAGTCTCCAGTACTACGACACTCACACGCGGAACGAACACTAGCACGGTCGACCGTAGCCTCTACAAGTATTACTATTCAATTAAGGGGAGTCCGACTCCCATAAGAACGCAATGTTAACTATATGTTGCATAACTTGCAAACTATTTAAGATAGCTTACTGCTTTTGGTTTTATTTTGAAGATCATGTATTTTTCTAGTGCCCTAGGAGAGGTTTATAGTTTTTTTCTTTTAATAAATAAATTATGAATTTTTAAAATTTCTGTGTTTAAAAATTTAAAATTTTAATATATAAATATTTTTTAAATCAAATTAGGATAACTATATCCCAAAACTCTCTCCTAGGGCACTAGTATTTTAGCCAATTAATGTGTGTTAAAAATTTCACTAAGATATCTCAATCGGTGTAGGTTTTATACAGTTGCAGTTTTGAAAAATTTAAGTTTCGATAAACAGCAAAAAACAAAAAAATGTATGTAATAAATAAATTTTCTTACTTTTAATAATGTCCAGCACAGTAACTAGGATTGTCTGGGTCATCTTCTGCCTTATACAAGTACTCTTACTTCCTTTTGGCAACATTTCTTGACTAATTTTTTTCCATATCGGAAACAGCTTTTTCAGCTTTGGAAACACGGTAGAAATCGAGACGTCTTGCAGTTTGAAGTAAATTCCTTCCAATTTGTAGGCCTAAGTGTTCCATTAATTTTACTTTAGCTAAGTGTCCACTGTTAAATGTCAAAAACAGCTTCAAATACACCAAATTTCAGGGTTTAAAGATTTAGAAATGTTCTTTTAGGTATTTTACTCCTGATAACATCGTTCAAAGATTCATTGGGGTTTTGGGATTTACCTCTGAGACATTTTTGCAACAGTTCTGGCTTGGCAAGGTCCCTGAATATAGGTTTGATCTCTTGAAGTATCACCTCAGGCAAAGGGAAGTGCTTGGTGTGGTCATAGGTATCATTTTCACGGGTTGCTTTTATGAGTCTGACTATAGTAGCGGGGCTGGATCGCCTTTTTGGTGTGCAAGGTTATTTTAAATAATTTTTTTTTTCACTTATTTAGAATTTTCTGTACCATATGTGTTATATATCGTTAGAAAGAGGAGATTCCAAAGAAAAATAAAGTGTTATAAACTAAAAAAATCACACACACAAAATTTCTTTTCTTCGGTCAGACTGCCCTTAATATTACATGATTATAGGATTTCGGACATTTGCCATCGTTATATGTTATAAAATATGCAACACTACGTTTCGAGGAATAGGATCCACCTTCTTCCTCAGGTTTAAAAATTGACTACATAAACATGCTCACTTAAGCTAGCAAGAACAGCTACCGGTTAATCCTTTCTTAATATTTATACATTTAAATACATCATCATGTTATTACTGACGGTATTATCACACACTCAGTGTAAGCCCCCGAGAAAACATTCAAAACCTAAAAGTGTGTCAATGGACTGCCACTCACAAAAACGCGCCTCCCACCAACTAGGTCTAGAGTGGGCTGGATTTCAAAAACAAGGAATTTACAAGAAAACGTACAGAAATTCAAACATTCCCGTGAAATGATACGTTGAAATTATTACAGTTACCAGCTTACAAAAACGCCTATACCAGAAACTTTTAGGGCAATTTATAGATTTAAAATTTTATGTACATGTTTCTCACTTTTTTACAGCTTATATCTCCCACAGCTTCGAATTATAATTTGCATTCACCTGTCGGGTCTACATGGAATATTTCAACAACTTTAAGTTACCGTCCAGTAGTAAACAACAGTTTGCGGCGGTACCACAATAGGTGGAAATTGGCGAGTAAGGTATCAGTAGCTGCAACACACGATAGTTAGCTGGTCCGATTAATTAGTTGTATCAACTAACAATGGGAGCCCCCACTGTCTGGAACACTCCAGGACAGGTTCTGGTAGGCATATTCCTGTAAACGGTAGGCAAGCGGAGAGTGGATGTTGTGTCGGAATCATGTAGAGTAGTAGGGCTGGTGCCAGGTTATGTTATTGCTAGGCACAAGCTTATAGTTATGCGACGTTCGGAATCATATATAATTATTAGTTAATAATATTCTCATCAAAACTGGTTACGTTTGGATAGAGGAAATCTAGTGGTGAATCAACGATAGATAATTAATTAGTCCTCTGGAAAGGTGCCCTCTTCCGGTCCCGAAGACAAGAGGTTACAAGCTTCAACAGTGACAAAGCTTGGGGGGGAGTATAGGAAAGTACTGTAGATATTAAAACATATATTTACAAGAAAAGGAATTCAATTTGTTTGAAATAAAGCAACGAAATATTTTAGTTACACCTAATTTATTAAACTTTAGATTTATTTCGATCAACCCCACACCCTAGGTTCGGTGTGCTCTTTAATCATATTTATTGTCCCCAAAGTCCTAGTTACGCTGAGTACTGATCTTAAACAACAGTAATTACAAAATTTATTGTACATTCAAATAGAAACTGAAGACTTCCAGATACTAGAATGATACCACTTCCGAGGGTTACCAAGTCATGGCAAGTTGTACTGGAGGATGGAAAGTCGTGTAGGAATGGTGATTTTCAGAACCCAAGACTCGGTGACTCCAGAAAGTAAAGGCTCTTAAAAGTTGGGTCGTTCCTTAAGGAAGAGGTTCCTAGAGGTCCTATGAACCGAGATACATCAATTTCAGGCCAATTAATGCAAGACGTATAGACATTTTAGAGACGGGTAGACTGCGGAAAAGATCTTCACCTAACGCCAGTAAGAGGTTGGAGATTTCTAGATGTCAGGTATTTCTTGTAACCAGAGGATCCAGAGTATATATAGGTGACCTAACAAACGAATTGGTCGTATCGTCTGGAGGATATGTTTCCTTAGATAAAGTGAGTATACTCTCAGATAGCAGAGCTTACTCAGATGATACAATGCTCAGAAAGTTAAATTATGTCCACACTAAATATGCTTTTAAGGAAACATTTTCAAAGTATAAAACTCTTGATTTAGATCTTAATTTTGTTTATCTAAAACCACCATATAATATGTCAGAAGGAAACTGATATAACAGCTCTAAATATTACTCTATGAACTTTGTCAATTTAATTAAATACGTGCACAAAACATGTAATTAAATAAAATATATACATATTCAGAAGCATATCTTTTGCCTTCCTAGAGCAACGAGTCGTCCTATGTAGAATGAGCAACATAGGCTGATGGAATTACAGACCACAACAGTTGACTAATGACGTCTAAGTCTAAAGGGTGGCAGCGGTGCGACGTCGTGTGCCGGCAGTCCCCAACTTGAGCAATTTATATGCAAATGTGCGGCCAGACCACCGACTGCAGCCATATTGTAAACATCGTCAACAATTGATTGCTTCATAAGCCGGCCATGGAAAAAGTATCGCTTATCATTATCCAACAATGTCCTTAACTGGCCGTATTAAATCACCTGCCGGAGAAAACAAGTCGTTACTGGAATTTAAAAACTAGTTCATTTCCTAAATTGCGCCTGAAATTTTTGAATAAGTTACAAACAATAGCATTTTACAAGGTTTCAAATTTAAAATATTTTTCTGGTAAAGATACAGTGTATTTAAATCTAATGGCATTAACTAATTGGGTTGATTAAATTTAAGTAAACTGGAGTTATAACTCACACCTACATAAAACATTGTGTTCTAGTTTCATAATTTTAAAACCCCAAGACAAATAAAAATTCAAGACCAAACAAATTTATGGGTACAATTTATAAATTTCAAAAGAAAACATAATTATCATTGAATAATAAATCTGTTATGTCAAACGGTTAAATTTAACAAAAAATCGCACGATACGAACCATTATTCAGCTTATAAAAAAGTCATATGAATGAGTAGTAGTACGTATAACTAAAATTAACCCCATATAAACTAAATGAATGGGGGGAAATTTGGTTTAATCTAGAATTGTTCTTGAGGAAAAACCTTATTCTTGGATTAGTACAGAATTTAGCTACAGATTCTCCTCTTTTTCCAGATCGATGGGTTGTTCCCGGAATGAAAACAGACGTAGGGGTGTCGAATTCTCTGGATTCAAAACAAGCAGTATCATAATCCACGTTTCGTACCGCATAACTTTATTTCTTTACGGCTGTTTTTATAAAGACCAATAAATGGATGATGACGTAATGACCGATTATATTAAAATCATATAATTCCATGGGGTGTTGTAACCACGTGGGGAACACATACGTTACATTTAAAAATCATCAGATTTCTAAGTTTTGGATAGCCTTATATCAAGATCATCCTGCGGTGAATTCATACATTTTATCATATTAACGCCCTTCTTCTCAGTACTAAAATAATACTTAAAATCGATTACATTTGTTAAGTTGCGTGACAATTACTTTATCTCGAATGTAAAATAAAAAAGCAACTGAAGAATGAGTCACCAGAAAATAAAACTGCTCTTTGATTACAGCAAAGATGTCTTCAGGACTTCCGACATGCCTAATTTGTAATCAGGTAGGGTCGCGCATTGCCCTACATAAAACTTTATTAGCAAAGTCAAAGTAAGGAAGGCGGTCCCGTTAACCTAGAACCATTTATAGTGCAAAATAATGATCAAGGGTGGTAATGTTGGCACTCGCCCTCATTACATACACAGAGAAGCGTACAGTCTTGTGGATGTGGAAGGTAATTGCAATCAAGGACGCAACCTAGTTTTTTTACAAATCGATAAAGGTTTTTTTTTTTTAGGAAAGGAATATATTGACAGCCGGTCTAGTTCTGACAATAGTCAAACTTGGAGGATAGCCAAATAATTTAAAATACCAAATGATACAGTTTTCTAAAAGGGGAAAAATAATTGGTAATACTGTTTTATTTTGTCATATTTAAACCCAATTTGTCATAAGTGTCAATTTTATATTATAAGGCGTAGATAAAGCTAGAAATAAAGGTAATAAGTGTGTGAAATGTAAGAAATATATAATAAATATTGTTTATTGTATTATTTATGTGTAAATACTTAATCCCCCCACCCCATTTTCCCCACCATAACGCGCGTTTATGGAAGCTAATTTCTTAAAAGAAACTTCATTGTTGATTTACAAAAAAAGGAAGTAGTTACTAGAACTTCTGTGCATTAATTTACTCTTAGGGATAGGCGAGATTTTTATTAATTTCACAAAAACTTTTAAATAAATCGGCCAGATTACTGCGGATCGTTGGCCCAACGACCTTCATACTTAAAATGAAATTAATGTTTGGGTCAGTGGCCCAGCTATCTATGGTGTAATCAAACCACTTATTTACTAGGATCTTTATGTTTGTTTATGAGTAATAACATTTTTTATATAAAAATAAACAGACTTAAAAACTTATACTAATATCAAGGAAAAAATGAAAATCATTTAAAAAAAATTAAAGTTACTCAAAAGCTGATACTACACAAATCTTAAAAACAGCACAAACTTTTAAGGGACACATAAACAAGACAAATGATTCTATAGTTACAGATCTTTCAAATTTCCGCCCTTCTAAATACAATGTACACTGTCTCATAAGCAACGAAAGGAAACGACCATATTTAGAACTTTATATCATAGTAAGTAATACACTCGACAGTTGAATATTGATGGTACACGGTATTGGCCGCCATGTTCTATGTGTGTACAATATATATTATTATATTGTGTGTTTATGTATAGAAGAGTTTGTAACGTCTAGGAAAGTATAAATCACAAGTACAGGGATTTAATATGGTTGTCAGCGAAGTAATTCAATGGCATAAGTTGATTCATAAGACCATGAAGTAAGAAAAATATATTATTTTAAACTTGTTTTGTATAGAAATATCAATAAATTCCATCTTTTTTATATCACATAATTTTGAAGTATATTTAAAATTTGGCACCCGCCTTCAAAAAAAAATTGTATTGAGTTCAAGCTACTTTTATTTTGCCTTCTTAAAATTACTTTTTACTTTTAGCTCCTTAATTTTTAGTACAATTATGGAAGTAGGATTAGTTTTATTTTAAAATTGTATTTTTTCTTAATTATTAGTGACTATTGTTGAGTATTCTCTCCTATAATTAAGAATGCATGTGAAGAAGTTAAGTTACAACTTAACATTTGATGACTCTATTTATTAAATAGGTTATTTTGTAGGAGAACGTGCCGATTCATACTATGACATCAATTTAATCAAGGCTAAGAAGCTCGATTTATTCCGTACTTATGTACTAAAATATGTCTTGAGATCCATTATGTAAATGATAGTAATAGCTAGTAGAGTACATCTCGGCAACATATTCTATCTCGTTGCTCTTTATCATGTTTGAAAGGTCTCTTAAAAGAGGGCTGATACAAGTAGAAATATTTCCCAAGTATCTGTGGGGTAAGTTATGTTTATTTTGAAAGCGGTAGTTTCTAGATTTTCTCCTATATTTTTTTCTAAGACAAATTCCACATTGCTTCCAATCAAAATGGCACTCAAACGATTAGTATGTATGAATGACGGTATATTCCCTAGCATGTATAAGTTACTGTCGTTAAAGAAAAATATATACATCTCAGCAACTTATTTCATTTCGTTTATCAGTGTCGTGATTAAAAACATTCCTAGAGGAACGTCATTTTAACCCTGATTTAACATGAGAAGCTTCCCAGCAGCTCTTAGGTATCAAATGGCAATAGAAAAATTCCAATCTCAGGACTCACCCTTCTCTCTTTTCTCCGGACGGATTCGACATTGGCTCTAACAGGACGCGAGACTCGGACCATTACTATGAACAAAGATACGTTCCCTAGCATTTTTGAGGTAGGTTATGGTCATAGAATAAAAAGTACATTTCGGTAACTGATTGCGTCTCGTTACTCCATGTCCATGTGTTTACATTTAAGAAAGTCTTAGAGAAGCATTAACTTTAAACCATTGTGTGGAGTAGGAAGCTTCTCAGAGCAACTCTGATGTAACTTATAATGATCCCATCTCTATACTCAGTCCTGGCTCGCCATTCCAGGACGGAGTGTTACATCTACTCCAATAGGGGACATCACTCGAACAATTACCCTGAACAATGGTATGTTTCCTAGCATCTGTGATGTGTCATTTGAAGAAAATCACATTTCGGCATCTTATTCCGTATCATTTATGTTTTAAAGTACTCATATAGGAGCGTTTACTGGGACCCTGATTAAACTATGAAACTTTCCACAATAACTGTAAGGTAACTTATAGTAAATTTTAAAATTTCAAAACTCCGCAAACTATCCAGTCCCCTCTACTTTAGGAACGGTTTTTAATATATTGCTTGAATTAGGGACGTCATTACGAAACCAAGCAGAAAAAGTTGTGTTTTCTAACAATTTTGAGCCGAGTCATGTAATTATAAGAAAACCGCATCTTCTCCGCAATTTGGCGTCTCCCATATGGTTGTATATGTAAAACTTCCAAAGTTCTTTGTCAGAATACCTGTCCAATCCACAGAAAAAATTTCGTTAGACCGATATGTAGGAATCCTTCTTCGTTTAAAGATCTATATATATCTGTCACTTGCCGGGTGAATGTGCTACCATTACACCACAGAGCCCTCACTTTTTACGATTCAATTATTTAGTATTTGTCCGTTTCTGTCACATATGTGTTTAAATAACCAAACTAACATATGATCGGAAGACCAAATACCTGTCAATTGACCTTTATTTACATTCATTAAATTTGTATAAATGGCAATAGCCCGGCGGAGCAAGTACTTTTTGCGATTCAATGTTTATTGAAATAAATTAAATTCGGCTATTGCCATTTATACAAATTTAATGAATATATATATGTATCTGTTTATATATATATATATATATATATAAACAGAAACAGCCGAATTGTATAAACTCCCTTTTTTAATGTTTGTTAAAAATATACGTATTTTATAATATAGTAATTGCTCGTGTCTCTTCTCGAAGCATTGGATGTTTCTTTTTTACTCTTAATACTGTGTTTCCTGGAATTTTAAAACGAGGCACAAGCTAACAATACTATTACATAACTCAAAAAAGCAATATCGAATGTAAAACATCAATTACAGCCCACCGTTTTAATGTGATACTCACCGAAACGATCCCACGCGTGTACAATGTCAGTTCGTCTCCGGGGACCAACAAGTCTACTGTGGATTCTTCCTAAAGGCATTTTAACACGAAGGCATTTAATATAATTGAAACACAAAGCGGCTGAACAGGCTGTACAGTGCGTCATTTTCAATTGGATTTTAATTCGGCGAGAGTGCACGTGTAGCTGATGATTGGAAGGCAAACACGGAGAAGTAAACAAACACCGGCAGCATATATACAGCCTCCCTCCTCCCTCACTCCCTCCCCACCCATCGTACAGGACACGAGCCACACAGAGCCGCATATACCGGCAGCTTGTAACTAGCTCGCAATGTATGGGCTGCTGGAAAAAACAGATTATCGCGTAAATTAATTACAATCCTTGTTTACTCAGTCAACTTCGCCGTCACCGATCGCCAAACACAATGAAATGTTAAACGTGGTTTTAGTATTAAATGAATAAAAACAGAAGTAATTGTTATTATTGGGCTTTCACTATTTCCTATCATCACTTTAAGTTTATAAGATTTACATATGTTGCAGTTTTTATTATTGACTAGCATATTACCCGTTTTAAAATCAACGAATGGGCGAAGTATGGTGGTGAAATTAATTTTGAAATAAATTCATATGTGATACGAGATCAATGTATTTTCCTTAATACTACCCTCTAAACGCTCCATAAAAGTCGTGTTTTCCAAAGAGCGTGTTTTATCCGAACAGTATAATTACCACCATCAAATAACATGATTCATTTAGTACAATCACCTTATTATTTAGTATTAATTGCTGAAATCACAGTAACCTGCGTATTTAATTAATTTAATTTAACTTTAAAACTGTAGGGAAATTTTGTGTTTTATTAGTAAGCTATTACTAATTTCATTGGCAATGGCATAAAAATAGAAATATGATCCAAATATTCTTTAACCATGATCTTTAAATACAAGCGACGGCAACGTCAAGGAAAGTTTAAAAGTCGGGGAAAGAAATGATTTAAAAACAAACTAAAATAGCTGCAAAAACTACATTTAACATTATCCATTTAATTAACAAGCTAGAGAAGTTCGTCACGCCACGAGTCGCGTAACAAGCGTCCTCTGAAGTTCAGTGCAAACTTATAATCAGAGACTTTTACTCATTACTAGTTATAGCTCATTTTATTATTGACAGAAAGGTCAACAGACAATCATACGAAAAGTCAACTTTTTTATAACCCTCGGCAAACATAAATTAAATTGTGTTAGCCTACTGAGAGACAGGCCTCAACGACGGTCTGCCAAATTCCATGGTTAGACAAGCAACAACTTAGAAGTCATTCTTTTCTTTGTAGAAACAAAATATCATGCACAATCAATGGATGAAACTTTTCTCTAAATACATTACCACCTGATACATTCATTCTTTTTTTAATTAATTGTGTTTTCATATCATCGTTCAAATAATAAAAGTCTACACACCAAGTCCCCATAAAATAGTATTGTAATGTAATGGGATAACTAGGGTAAATTTTGTTTACATGTAAAACCACTAGAGTTTACTGACCTTGTCTATAAATTAATTTAATTTTTTTCTTGTCAATGTCATGGTTACTCATAACACCGATTAACTCTATTCACTAACGCTCAGACGAATCTCATGGAGTGTCATCCCTCATCATCGAATTCAGTGTTTCTTATATGAATGACACTTTGAAATGAACTTTTCCAGCCTCACAGGTAATAGGCATCGTTAACGCTCAACCAATTAAGAATTAGAATATTTTTAATTAGAATGTAATTGACTTTCGTAACACCTTATTAAAATGAACCTAAATATTGATAATGGATATACACTCACACCATAAGGAGCGAGTGTAGGTCCAAAAAAGATCATCCATTGGAACTCGAGTTTGTGATGTTGTGTTTTTACTAATGACGACCTTTAAAATGATATATAACTCAATCTAGGTTTACGTTTGAAAATTTTGAAGAGATCCAGCGTAGGCTGTCCCTCTCCCCCCCCCCCATGATAAAATGTTGGCTAGGGTAGAAAATTCATTAGCTGTAAAGTTTCATTACGTTATGTCAAATATTGGTCGAACCATGTAATGGTTTTTAAATTACTTATCTTGTAAGTAATAGTCCCTATATATTTCAATTTACCATTATCGCATGTGCTAAACGTTAAAATTAAAATTCATTTTGTGTAAGTTACAGTTCATATTACAGTTATATCACATTTTATTGTACTTAAGAGTTCACTTATTGTCCTTCACCATTACAAAAAGTGCACAAAACTCCCATACAATTAAAAATTTTGTTCGTTCAGTTTATTTTTAGTGATAACGTACCAGCGATTTATTTCATTTTCAGACCATAAATATTCACCAACTTTTCAAACAACAAATATCCAATTTGAAGGTTAATTCCGCTGGCTGGTGACAGTTTGTCGGACAAACATGCGCCTGCTATATCGGATCCACAAACAATCCGCCGTACGGTCAGTTGTTTGCTGTAATGGCCAGTCAGTCACTAGGCCGCCACACCGGTCAATCTAACTTGGCAATCTTGTAAATATTGGAGTAAACACTCGATTGCCGTACACGTGTTCCCTCTGTAGTCTCGTAACACACATTAAACTCGCACCGCTTGTGGAAAACAACATTCACGTTTGGTATGTACAGTGATATAAGTCACTAACATTTAAACTGAGATTGTTGTCTGACTACATATGTGATTTTAAAAGATTGCCCATATGGAATATACTGCTTCTAGCACGAATGTATATATTATAATTACACCACTGTTTCATGACAGCTTTTCTGATTTAAAACAATTTTCATTGTTCGGTTTTGAGATTTTAAAAATAGCTATTTTCTTTATCCAACGGCCTACATTTAAACTTCTTACGAAATACACGATAGTTTGTGCTGTATTTTTTATTTAACATATTTTAATTAGCTAATCATAAACCCTTTTCCAGTATGCCATTAAGAAGGATACGTCTATGGTGTACCCCTTATTCGACAGGAATCACGTAAACGTTAATGAAACCTATTACTCGAGGGGTTGGAAAGGGTTCAGTTCTGTCCTGTCTACGTGCACGATATGACGTAATACAACAAACTGACCAACACAAACAAAACTAGACAAAACCAAACTAGACTTGGAATTTTGTATGACGCTCCATTTCTATATAGGAAACACTGAGTTCTCGTAACGACAGTGCATGCCTCTCAATGGGATTTGGCTGCACGACTGTAACATTTTTAACATTGGTCTCATGGGTAACCATGATGGCAAACGAGAAAATAACAGAATAAGTAAATTTGTAAAAAGAGCTGAGTTCAATCATATGAGTAACATTTTACCACATGTAAATGAAAATACTTCACTTAAACTGGACGACTACACATCTTGACTCCACGAATGCTGGTGACCACGAGATGTTGTTTACCACGAAAAATGTTTTTCCCCATGAAAATTGCCACCACGAACTCACTTAAAACAATACCAACTAACTGGCTGACCATTCACGAAGTCTATAATTTTAGGAGTTGCAAAAATGTCATTTCTGTCCTTCTGTCTGTGTGGCCGCATTACGAAAACAAAGTTATCTCCAGACTCTTGTATGAAACGTTATTTATATATTGACAACAATGAGTTCAAGGATGGTTGATGTCACTGTATGCGATTTGGCTAAGCTTTCACATATATTTTTAAATTGGTCATGTAGGAAAATAGCAGGATAAAATAATTTCCGTAAAACAATCCAGTTTAACCATATTAGATTTTAATCTGTGGTGTATTAACAAATGTAGATTATTCATCTCAGTAAAAAGAAAAAAGTGACAGTGTAAAAGAAATGTTAAGCGTCAGTGACAACATTTTCTTCAAGCGCACTTCTGCGTTGTATAACCCTCTCTACATCACTAGAACGTTTTTGTTACTTAAAAATTGTTTTGAAGTCTCACTCGACGAAAAAAATGTTAATGCACATGTGGCATGATATCTTTAGAAAGCCTTCATCTTACATTTTACGTGACATTTTCATATCCTCCATAGACCAAAAATGAGTTTCTATGATGGTTCATGTCCATCCATGGCATGGTAGTGACTCAGGCCATGTTACTAGCCAAAATACGGATAGTGAACCAAAATAATCTATCACATGGTACAATAATCCATATGTTTTCTGTGTTGTATCACCACCAATGGTTTGGTGCCCTCTGATCTAACCTAAAATATACTATCTACAGCCCCAAGATGCTTGCTCTCATTTCCAACTTCTGAAGTTTTTTCTAAACTGGCTTATACCAGTTACTATTGGCTACCGGATTAATACAGAATATATAAGATCAATTAAATGATAAACACACTACAAGATAATAATTTCTATCAATATTAGTATGGCTCGTAAATTACTTAAAATCAGAATGCCTTAAAATATTACATTGATTATCCAAGCCTACGTGTTTTTAAAAATATGCACAGCTTGTGTAATAGGATATGTAATATCATAGGCAATATCTATTAAATTAAAGTGGCTGGGATTACCTAATAACTGACAAATGATAACTAAAAAGATACTCCACAGAACAACGTAACGTCATGCAACGGCATACTCTATTAGCCTTATTTCTTACAAGAAACAGCGAACTCAGTGTTTGCCTACAAGTGCGGTCCCAGTAATGTGGAGAATGTTATATGCTGTACTGACCCACCTGATGTCCTGCAAAGTATCGGTCGATTGGTTTTATTGCCTCACGGAAAGCGAGCGCTATGTTTGCCTACAAGTGCGGTCCCAGTATGTGGAGAATGTTATATGCTGTACCTGACTCACCTGATGTCCTGCAAAGTATCGGTCGATTGGTTTTATTGCCTCACGGAAAGCGGGCGCTATGTTTGCCTACAAGTGCGGTCCCAGTATGTGGAGAATGTTATATGCTGTACTGACCCACCTGATGTCCTGCAAAGTATCGGTCGATTAGTTTTATTGCCTCACGGAAAGCGGGCGCTATATTTGCCTACAAGTTCGGTCCCCAGTATGTGGAGAATGTTATATGCTGTAACTGACCCACCTGATGTCCTACAAAAATATCGGTCGGATTGGTTTTTATTGCCTCACGGAAAAGCGAGCGGCTATGTTTGCCTACAAGTGTGGTCCCAGTATGTGGAGAATGTTATAAGCTGTACTGACCCACCTGATGTCCTGCAAAGTATCGGTCGATTGGTTTATTGCCTCACGGAAAGCGAGCGCTATGTTTGCCTACAAGTGCGGTCCCAGTATGTGGAGAATGTTATACGCTGTACTGAACCCACCACCTGATGTCCTGCAAAGTAATCGGTCGATTGGTTTTTATTTCACTCAAACGCGAAAATCGCGGCGCTGGGTTGTTTGCCTACAAGTGCGGTCCCAGTATGTGGATAATGGTTACATGCTGTACTGACCCACCTGATGTCCTGCAAAGTATCGGTCGATTGGTTTTATTGCCTCACGGAAAAGCGGGCGCTATGTTTGCCTACAAGTGCGGTCCCAGTATGTGGAGAATGTTATATGCTGTACTGACCCACCTGATGTCCTGCAAAGTATCGGTCGATTGGTTTTATTGCCTCATGGAAAGCGGGCGCTATGTTTGCCTACAAGTGCGGTCCCAGTATGTGGAGAATGTTACATGCTGTACTGACCCACCTGATGTCCTGCAAAGTACAGTCGATTGGTTTTAATTGCCTCACGGAAAGCGGGCGCTCAGTGTTTTGCCTACAAGTGCGGTCCCAGTATGTGGAGAATGTTACATGCTGTACTGACCCACCTGATGTCCTGCAAAGTATATTGGTCGATTGGTTTTATTGCCTCACGGAAAGCGAGCGCTCCCCCCCCCCCCCCCACCCCCCCCCCCCCCCACCCCCCCCCCCCCCCACCCCCCCCCCCCCCCACCCCCCCCCCCCCCCACCCCCCCCCCCCCCCACCCAGTATGTCGACATTCAGGATAAGAGGTATGCGGTCAGAGTACCGATTTGGGTAGAAGTTGGAACCCTGTGAGGGACTGTTCAGGTGTGGGTCTGTAAGAGACGGGGGGTTATAGATGGGCGGCTAGGTCCTGGAGTGGAGTGTTATAAATAACAGTGTGGGCAATATATGTGGTTAAGAGCCCTAAGTATTGGAGGCATTTGAAATGTTTGGGCAGGGGCCGTTAGAAATGTGGGTGCGGTTTTTCATGCATTCCTGTACTCGAAAAGATGGGTGACGGAATATGTCGTGCATGGCCGGTAAAGGTTAGGCGGTCAAAATCCGGGTATGGGCGTTACGCCAGGCTCCGAGTACGGGGAGTAGTAGGATAGTGTTGGACTCCGGTAGGAGCCATCAGATACGCGGGTGCGGGTGTTAAGACTCTCAGGTACTCAAAAAGGTGAGTGTCAATAGGCTTCGACACGGGACCTGTGGACGGGTGGTTAAGCAGTACAGAAAGTCAGAGGTGTGTGACAAACAGGAAGTCTAGGTTGAGATAAGTCGCCGGAAACAGGAAGTCTGTGGTTAGGAAACACCGAAATGTATCTCCCATAAGAGACAATGCTAAAATATCGCCATAAGAGCCCATGTTAAAATAACTCCATAAGAGCCCATGTTGGGGCTAGATCCGCGGGAGGATACTGTTGCTCTGGAAGGATCTAACTAACCTTGTCATCCTTTATCAAGCCAATCATGACTTAACCTGTTGTGTAGTTGAAAACCTAAGAGACTTTGATTGTACGAAAATCAGTGTTGTTACACATTTTCCAACTTCACATTTCTCTCAGCTTTTCCAAATATTTTTCCTTCCCAGTCGCTAGACCTTCGGATGGGTCCACTCGCTATGCTCCCTTTTGACCACTTGGTTGGCCAAACCTTTTGACACATCATCTACACTATTTTAGGTGACCTCCAGGTTCACACAATTCTGGTCTGTTGACTTGTGAAGACCAAGTTGCAATGGTGTAATCAAGTCGACACGGCCATTATTGCAACATAAGCGAGTTAAGCAATGTCGAGCCTGGTTGCTCTTTGGATCGTTGATTTCTGAGTAATCCACCTTCCCGGCCATTGGTGATGATTCAGAAGTCACCTTTGGTCTCCAGGTCTAGTGTTGAAGAGAGCTTACGCCCTGACTTCACCTGATAAAATAAGATATTCTTTAAAATTATTTGTTATTCACCCCTCATTTAATTTTGTTTCTGTACTCAATTTGATCTCATGAAAAGCTGAATTAATTCATCTCGAAGTAAAATAATTATACTCATGAACTTCAAAATTTCATTAGACTTAGGGCCCACATCCACGTAACGATTGCCGGTCGTAATGTACAGTTCAATACCGTTATGTGTTTAAGAGGCCAGCCACAACACTAGCTGGCCATCTATCTAATGGGATTTCCAACAGTTGTCCGGCGGCCAGTCTCTCCCTTGAGGCGATAAACTGTCCACGAATGGGCATACCAGCCGGCTGTGGATCTGACGCGACTGCGCAAATGAATTATTTACTCCATGTGCTCAACGAGATCAAAGACTTTTGGCTGTGTACCAATTCCTGTGATTCCGAGTTCTGGCCATGTAGTAGTAACACCCAAAATTAATCAGAACTATCGTAACAAAAACCCAGCAACACACACTTACAACCTCCATTATACAACACTGACTTTGAACTTTTCATACTACAATAACTATCACTATAATATTTCGAGTAATAATTACTAAAAGACAACCATACATCGTAAAAATCTCACCAGTGTTGCAAAAAATACCATGTGTAAAAAATGGAGGGTTAGAATTTCTAACGTTTTACAATAACAATTATTCAAAACTTGAATAATACCTTCTTCAATACACAAAATTCTAATTTTATTTTTTACTCAAAGCTCTGTACTGTTGTCTTCATTTTTGTTGTATATAAATTTGAAAGTCATAGGTATGAGTATCTGCAGTTTCTTATGTCAATACTTTCTGTAAAAATCAAGTTCAACGTCACTCTTTTTACTAAATAAAAAGGAATTGTAACATTTCTGCTCTATTACTTAGTTACACTGCAAAAGGTAAAGCTTACGGCTTGTTTTATACGATTTGGGTAAAAATATTTATTTCTTACAAAACTTACCTTCACCGTAGACCATAGGGAGCCTCATGCGACTCTAACCGAGATGTCATGGATTCGATTCTCGCAGAAGTCAATACAAAAAGTTCCTTGTGGGTTAGAAATTTCTTTCTTAAAGATTTGTGGAACAGCCATTGCTGTTGAAAGAACCAATGAAAACGTTAATCGTCTTTATTCACACTTTATTCGTATCTATTTGCATTGAAATAACATCACCTCTGGTTGTGAATTATTATATATAAATAATACAATTGACAATTAAATCAAAATACTGCAATAACTTACATTTCACGTAACATGAATAGTTTTATAGTTTCCTCATTTAAAGAATCTAATTAATTATTAACGCATTTTTACGCAATATGTTGTGTGTAAGTTGCAACACTGTTTTCAGCCACATTATTGTTGAATAACTCAAGGTATTTGATAATGACGAGTGCAGTAAGTAAAGTTGTTATATTGATTCGTTAGTCCTGCTGTAAAAATAATAAAACGAATGTATTAAAAGAACAGTTTTTTAATGTTATAACAATTTGTAGCAGTTAAAATGTCTCTTCCGACTGAGTCGGAAGAAAGCTAGATTTCACGTGTTAGCGTCATCTCTAAATGTCAAACTGAAAGACATTATTAGTTTAGATGTTTAATTAACACATTGAAACTTCCAATATTGGAATACTATTACAATTTTAACAAAAAGAAACTTTATAATCTTGAAACCCTAAGAGGCAAAAATTATTATAACCATATAAATCTCGTAACAAACGAGTACTTGATTTAGTTACAATTAATCCAAGATTATGTTTGTAAACATATTCCCTTATAACTGTTCAATTGTATTAAACGGCCACCACCTTAAAAAGTTAAGAGTAATCGAAGAATTAGTACGAATATGTTGCTTGAAATTGCTTTGGCAATTGTACTAAAAATTAGGTAACAATAGGAGTTGCATATGTATGGCATGGATTTCCTAGTGATCTTTATAAACTAAACGATGTACCAAGTATACAAATTTGGTTAGATTACTAAAAAGTACAAGCAGTCCTTACAGCATGTTGTGCTCAATGTGTCCACACCATTCATGTCACGCCAAACAGAGGTTTTTGATGTTCCTTCCTCCTGTGTCAATCTTCTGATACTTGTACTTTATGTACTTTAATCTTCTTCAACGGAATTTAACATCCTTTCTTGACCTATTTAATGTTACTGAAATTGGACGGGCCCAACTTCTCAGCTTGTGTAAAAGTTCCGTACTTTCTCTGAATCCTATGAACATTTGCGAACGCTTCTCTGTTCGGAATTCTTCTGTTAGGAAATCTTTCTGCAGAGTCGCATTACCTATCGCGAGTTTCTTTTAGCCAATCCATAAATAAAACGAACGTCTGTCAACTCTTCATTTTAATAAATGGGCATTTTAGTGTGTGAAGGTTCTGAATATGGTAATTGAATAGTAACAACGTAACCAGAAAGAAAAGGCTAGAACAGTTATAACCTCACCGTTTTGTTTAGTAATTAACTCTAATCAATAACAAATAAAAACATGAATTTTCTAGCAATGAACCGTCAAGATTGCAGTCAGCTACTGATCACTAATTGTACAGTATTGCTTGTGCCACAATTTTTGCAGGCTCAAAACCCACACATTTAATGAATGTGATTTCTCAATAATTATTTATCTTATTATAAGGGCGTTTTTAAAATAGGGTTATAATTTGTATTTTTTTAGTTTTTATTTTTGAATTTATTATTAAAAACAAGCAAGGTTATGATAAAAAATTTAATTTCTCACTTGGACTTCAATACGTGATACGATAGTGGTACAATCTTAAAAATCTTTATACCATAATTTGTAGGGCTAAATTCTTGAACATTTTTGTCTCTGACAGATTTTTACTAAAATTTAAGGTTTTGAGATAATGCTTTAAAAAATTTAAAATTACCGCCATTAAAAAAAGAATTTTATACAAAAATTATACTGTTAATGAATGTTTAAACTATCAAGGTCAATATTCAGACCAAGTTTCATGACATGATCTTAAATAATTTCTGAGATATTAAGATTTTTGTAAAAATCACATACAGAGAGACGGAAAACGGAAGCGAAGTAGACCATATGTTCAGATGACATTTTTTGTTTGTTTTGCCTTTGGAATGACCTCCTGAAGTTTGGCTGCGTACATACGGGATACCCTGTTGAGTTGCAATGTTTCAACATAATCCTCAATGTAGCCAGTACTACAGCTAACATGTGGACTTACAAAGGTATGTCATACAACTAAAGGAGCTGGGTAGCTAAGAAGATAATTTAATGGAGAATCTTGGAGCAATGGAGTAAATGAATACACATTTTCAAATATTAATTTTATTCTTGCGAGGCCTTTCAGGATCAATGATTCCATCGTCAGGCAACTTTAAAAATTCCTGCATAATATTAATATGCTTTTCTGAAGTTGCATGCAATATTTCAAATCCATTCTCGAAATTTCAATCTCAATGATGTTCCTGAGGACAGATACACGAAAAGTCGATCATACAAAAAGGACATGAAACTGACGCATCATAGAACTCTTCTATAAAATGAAGTTCCATGCCAAACTTGACGTCTACTACAAATGCATTTTTCGCCATATCCTTCCACATGATACAGTCAGATTTTTGTTCATTACATTTTGTTTCATATCACTGTTTTAAATAATAAAAGCCAACACAACACCACTATAAAATGTGTTTAATACATTACAGGTTTAGATTTTTTATGGGCGTATTGAGTTTGTTTACAAATGCATTTGTTCTGATATTTCTTGAGGTAACCATGGTTACCTATAAGACCAATTTTCATGGAGTGCATGCGCCATTGTTGAACTCGGTGTTCCTCATAAAGCTTCATGCATAATTTCAAGTCGATAGGTCAGTTTATTTTCAACTGATCATGCAGTAAAAAAAGAGATCAGTTGAAATTAAGAAATTAAATGTTTTTAGCCCCAAACAACTCAGTTATTTGGTGAAGCCCAGCCATTAACACTGTCCTACCGTAATCTAGAGACCCAACTGGCAGCAAGATAGAATTGAGTTGTCGCTCTCTCAGAAATTGGCGAAAAGAATGACCGACCAAGGAAGAATATAATCATAGATTTTTGGGATGAAAAGGAGAAAGTGTGACTGACATCGCTGCAGTGTTGCCAAGTAGTGCAAGCATCAGAGGTAAAGTTAGAGACTCTGAAGTAGGTGACGCCATTATAAACAAATTGATTTCTTCCCTTTGTGTATTGGTGTAATTTATTGTGATTTGTGTGACAAACGTTTTACTCAGTCTATTTGACCACGACAGGAAAACGGAGTAAATTCCATAACCGCAAACGTGACCTGACCGTGATAGGAAACAGAATAAAATTCCTAACCACAAACGCGATAAGGTGAGCTCACTGATGTATCAAGATTTTCAATTAGGGGGAGGGGAGTAAACTAACCTCTCCTTTTGGAACATTATGTATCTAGATATTCCAAAGTTTCAAAATGGTCCAGTTAATGTTATTTAAAACAATTTCTGCAATTAAAGCTTAAATATATCTCGTCACTTTGCACACGGAAAGGTTTCCGTGTCTACCACACAGTGATGAATATCATGAACTAAATATCATACATATCTTACATTAGATGTGATCCTCTCTGGGTACACTTTACTTCAATAATACACATTTCTCTTTTAAACGCATGCTAGCTATACTAAACTAACTGATCACAGAAAACTTTTAAAACAATGGCGTGTATAAAACAGCGTATAATATAATTTCTTCGTAATTCTTACAAGGTAAAATACGTCACATCACACGTTGCAACAGGCTTCGCCGAGTTTTACATGCAAATTTCTAATCTGTAGCTCATTTCACATAGAAAAATGACGTACCATAAAATTCATTCATGTCTATGTAAAAATTAAGTTTCATGCTTGAGGTATCTTGGCACATGCTACATTCACATTTTTGTTCAGCAAAGCTGTGCTCAAATACAAGTTACGGTAGGCTAAGCCGGAGTAATACGATTACAACGTAAGTATTGCGTTGAAGTCAAATATTATCACCGACTTTTAACATTGACTCCAGTTTATTATTATTATTTTACTCTATGAATAAAAGTCTCACCTGTTAAAATCTCATATCGTTGTAAAAAGTTTGCTTTCAATTTTATTTATTCGCCTATGTTCTGAAGGGCTTGAAAATTATGAATGAAACTTCATTTCTATATGAGGAAGAGTAAGTTCGATGATAGTGCATGTCACTCCATGAAATTTGGCTGAGCGTTAGTGAATATTTTTACATTCGTCTTATGGGTAACCATGGTGGCAACGAGAATAGAGCAGAACGAATAAATTTATAAAGAAGCTTAATACACCCATAAGCGTTTCAAACATGTGAAATATTAACACATATAGTCTAACTATTCCTAGACATACAAACATTTATAGTGAATTGTTGATACTTTATTGTGTAAATACCGATATGAAACTCAGTTTTAATGAAAAAAAAAATGTGAATGTATCATGTTGCAATATATGTCCAGAAAGATTTCACATGTAGGTTTTGAATATTGCATTAAACTTTTCTTGTAGTAATGAGTTCTGTGATGTGTAATATTCGTGTCTCCTTTTTTTAATATTTTCTGTCTGTCTGTCTGTCTGTCCGCGGAACATCTCAGCAAGCAAAGCTTTTAAGGAATTACAGCTGTTTAACTCTCCCGTGTCTGTACATTTTAGAAACCACTTTGTTTTGTATGTATAAGTGTGCCTTAACCAGAGCCGGACATACATACGCATGAGACACGAGGTAGAGAATTACTACGAACTGCAAGCCACAGAACAGTGGTTTTTTGAACACCTGCCCTCACAGGCAGGTGTTAATTTTATTAACAGACTGCCAAATTCAATAAAAAAATTCCCTAACGACCAAGGCGTTTAAAAGGCGCCTTAAACACCTCTTGGTGTCACAAGCATTTTATAATGCAGGGGAGTTTTTAGCATTTAACTGGGAGACCGCCCAATTACACGACTGATTCTGCTGTTTAAAGTGGGATATATTGGCGAATGATGAAAGGTGCATAAGTGTAAAATTGTATGTGTGAATGAGAATTTTGTGGCATGAATGTAAGAAATTTTAGAATTAAAATTTGTGACGTTTGCTTATACATTGTAATATTGTCGCTGCAATAAAGCTGATTTGATTTGATTTGATTTGATCTCGAGAATAAAATGAGCTGTAGATCTGAAATATTACGTGCATCCTTGGCAATGCCGCGTAGTGTGGCGTGCTTGCCTACCTTGTTGATAGGCTTACCATTAGCAGATGATTATTTATTGGACGGGATGAGGGAGATGGCAGCGACTCTCCAAGAATAAGAATAAGAATAATCTATTCACACAGTAGAACAGAAAGATTTTCTGTGCAAGTCAAAACATCAGTATCAAAAGTAATTATAGGAAAGCAACAGAACAGAACTGTTTACAGTAGAGCATACAATCTAAAGGTAAAACACAATCAATTCTTGTAACAATTTAAACAATTTCCCTACTACAAAAAATCAGTCTAATCAAGACATGAATACCACGAGAGCCTCGTGGAGACTGTAGAAAACCTTCCCAATCAAGTAAGTCTTTAAATGATTTTAGAAACAGTTTACATCGGTTTGAGTTTTGATTACATTTGGAAGGAAATTGTAGAGTTTAGGACAAAAATGAAGAATTGAGTTTTTAAAAAGGTTGAGTCTGAAACGGTCTGAAATGAGGTAATTTCGATGCCGTGTGTTATGATCATGAATTTAAATATGGAAAAAGATTTTTATTTCGAAAAACAAACATTGTTGAATGAAAAATGAGAAGGGAGGCCAAGGTTAGGATCCCGCTGGATTGGCAATGCTCTCTACAGCTCTCATCTGGTCTCATTCCCCAGACTACCCACAACGCTCTCTTTTGAAGAGTGAATACTCTATTAAAGGTGATAACACTAGGAAATCCCCAAAATATTATTCCGTTCAGCTTCGACTCAAATAAGCCTAAGTAACTCAGTTTAAAAACTTTTTCGGAGGCAAATGTAGAAAGGCACCTCAGGGCGAAAGTAACTGAATTTAGGTAATTCGATAATGTGTTCATATGGGTATTCCATTTCATGTCAAAATCTAGATTGACCCCCAAGAGACTTATAGAAAAATTGCCACTTATTGGGTTGCCACCAAATGTATAGATATTTAGGATCATTTTGGGAGGTTCGGGAATAAAATTCCTCAATGTTCGTTTTAGAAATGTTTAAGAACAGGTTATTGGTGCAGAACCAGTCTGAAATCAAGGATGATATTGCTGTATAATGTTCTAAACAGGGTACTAAAGTGACCCTGATTTAGAACAACGCTAGTGTCAACCGCGAAATTAGTAACAGCAGGTTTTATGGTTCTGTTGAAATGACTTTAATGTGTTTATGAGGATCAATCATCCCTTGAACACGTCACTGGTTACAGATAACAATGAGATTTCCTCTAAGATACTACATTCCTTTCCTCAATATCTCATTTACAGATTTCCCGTAAGCAGAAACTAGTTCTCGGGGAGTTCACAAACAGTATAGTAAAAAAAAACCAATACCAAGAAATAAAGCACGCCACCATGTTGTGGCTTTCAGTTTGTATTTTTGTTTGTGAGGTGTTTCCCAGTATAGAAGACAAACTACGTCTGCTGGGCGGCACGGCGCGGCGTGTGTATCGTCAGCGTCTTCCTCGGAACCGGTTGTAAATACAGTAAACCGGTTTGTATGTTGTCGTAGAAGTGATTTTGATAGAGAGACCTTTAATCTAGCGACTAATCGGTATTCAACACTCTAAAGGCCTATTGTGTGTTCTGTAGCTACATGTATGAGCTACTATGGTCACAAAATGATTGTCATATGATTGTATTCAGTTTGTTTAAAGATTTATCTCTGTACTTATCTCTGTCGACTACAGACGGACCTAGGACTGGTCTGACAACTGACTGACGGCACTGTCCCCTCTCCTCTTCTCTTCAAACTATAGATAATAAAATCCATTCAACTTAAGTAATTAGCCTATTTTTGTAACTTTTATTCACTCAATATTTTTATTTGTTTTTGTCTGCTTTCTCCTCTATATTGCTGATTATCGGAATTCGAGGTCATATTCCGTCGTTTATTCTGCTTTAGATGTCTTCTTTCAATTATCAAATTTTATAAAATTAATCTACACTCTGCTCAAGATAAAATTCGAATCTTAACAATTTCAAACTCGAGTCTACGCAACAGGCCATTAAGGCCCATGTAGGCTCTTTTCCCATTATTTGAATTTATCCAGAAATGATGTAGCAAATTTTAATGCTGTTTTTACTAGTGTGTGCGTCTATGGATGGTGGATATGTATGTATATTTCATCTATTTATTCATTATATTGGTTTATTAATGTAACATAAGTCTTTTTTATATTATTTAATGTTAATTATTTAATTTTAGTTTTTGAAATTGTATTACTAGAAATACTATTGTATGTTCATATGAATTAGATAATATACACAAATGCTACATTTGTTATCATTTCAATGTAAAGATTTATTTTGTATTTCATTTCTTTTGTGTGTGGAAATAAAAGTGATTTGATTTGATTTATATATCCTGCGATTTTCTCATTACCATATTGGTTACCTATTTATTATACAAATGAAAAATGTTCAAAAATCCTCAACCAAATCACATGGAGTGACATGCTTCGTCATTGAAACCTTATGTTACTTAAATAGAAATAATTCGTGTTTAAAAACTTTAGTTCTATGTTTACTTCATTTTTGAGATATATACTTCAAATATTGGTAATATACTATTACTATTATACACTTTAAATAAATGTGTTAAAACCTTAATTTGTATTCTGATGATTATAGCTAGAAATAACAAATAACTCAGTATGATTATAAATGTGAACGTTTAATGATGAATAAATTAATTGACATACAAAGTTTGAATTTTGAAACAAGATGGAGGATACAATAATAATGGTAAATTTTTAAATACAGTTCTTAAATTTTAGGGCATGGGTGGTCGTGCTGGCTTAATGAAATAGAAATATTTTGGGTATTGTTTTTTTAAATAAAAGATATTGTAATTTTGAAAAATAATTTTGTTAAATTTTGATTATATTAATTTTGAATTATTAGCCAATCGAATGTTCCTGGGGTTTTATGTTCTTCCAATGAATCACTATTAAACTTAAAAAGAATTTTCTCACCCAATGTCTGTCTTCTGCTTCTTTTGTACTTCAGTGATAATAAGAATTTAATAAAGTAACCTTTCAAATACTGCTGAATAAATGTAACCAGTTTCTTTATTTAAAAATAATAATCTTGCTTCAACTTCTTCTAGATCCCTCTCTCCTCTTCACCTTTCAAATCTCTGCTCTCTTCACTCTTCAACAATCCTCCCTGCACACTGTATCACTGACTTTAGTTTCACTTTATAACTTTTGAAATTTATATGTAATAAGGTGAATTTGATTAATGTTTTTGATATATTTATTATTGTTTGTAGTTAAAATTTGAGACAATTTATAAATAATTATTCCTTAATTATTATTACTAATAAATTTCTAAATTAAAATTAGCCTAAGTATTGAAATGAATGTGAGATGGGCGGTATGAAATGAGTCATTACAATATAGATAGACATTTTTCCAGCCCCCCTAGTCGTAGGCTTCGCTAACGCTCAGCCAACGACAAGAATGAGTAAGCTGTGGTACCAAAAAAAAAATCCATCACAATCATTAATTGATTTGTTAACTTAACTGTAATACTATGAGGTCACAGTATCACGGTTGGTCAATTTTATGATCAACGTGGATCCGAAGGTTTTTTTTATTTTAGGGGATTAGAATAGATTACACAGATAAGCATAGCCATATAAGTTATATCTTTTTGCCTTCATTACTTATTTTGGATAAAGAAAACACCATGACAAGCATGGCTTTTATACAATACACTCCTCTCGTTTTGTTTAAACAAACTTTTACACCTTATCAAATAAAAATACAATTTTTATATCAACGAATTAAACTCGTTGTTAACATACACTCTGATGTTAAAGAATAGCCATTCACAGAGCTAGTTTTAGACATAACGGAATAGAATATAACACCTTCACTTAGAACATTTATCTAAGATTTTATATAGTATTAGTACTGTTTTAATTCGGTAGAAATAATTTTAATAGTTCTTCACTATAGTACGTTCTACATATGGGTTTGAGGGGAGTATATTAAAAACGTTTGTTAGTAAACATCGTAATTTGTACACTTATACTCAGCCAAATTTATAGATTTTTTTTTTTTAAGATTAGTAGACGTTTTTGAATTTTTGGTTATATTGTTTTACTATTTATTACACGATTATAAAACTTGACTAAATGGAAATAAAAATTTTGTAAATTAAAATCGTGTCTTTTTACGTCACGTACTACGTATTCTACAGTTAAACATTTTTCATAATTCAAAGGAAATTTTCTTTTAATTGTAGGCAAAATGACTTGATTTGATCAATTACTATTGAACGGATAATTAATAATTCGTATCCTGCCTTTGATTTAAGTTGTGTAATTTTTAATATTTGTCTATTAACTTGGACCTGCAGAAGTTTGTTTTTATATTTTGGGAATAGGTATTCTGTTCTGTTTAGCTATTGTCTGGTTCATATTTTGCGTTCTATTAGACCAACCTAAACTCTAAATTTCCTTAACAATATCAATGCACCCATTATAGAGTCAAACTTGAGACAAATAGAAAAAATAACAAATGTAGCCTAACTATCCTAATACACGCAGCATAATTTAATAGTGACTACTGGTGTGTGGAAAAATGAGCAAAAATGTTAATACATGATGTACCAAGATATGTCGAGAATGTAGTTTTTTTACACAGAATTTAAAATTTGCATGAAAATTCTTTGTACAACAATAAGTTCTATGATGCGTCATTTTTAGGTAAAGTTCTTTTGAGTATGATTGTGTGCCTGTCTGTCAGTACGTAGGACACTTCGAGAATGAAGTAAGCTATAGATTAAAAATTTTGCAAGTAACCTTAGTCAAGCCTGTTATGGACATGTAGTGTAATGTATTCCTACATTGTATATTATAGGATTAACACTGTTCATATACGTACACTGGCAAGCCAATGCACATGACCGTACAATAAACCGTGGCAGTTAAATTACCTGAGGCTCGGACACAGAAAATACATAATGTAAACATTTTATTTAGTACAATTTTCTATCTTTATTTATTGTATTGATTTGTCCTCAGAATTGTATCTATACTTACATGCAATCCCAAGTAGACCAACAGAAATATATTACTTAAATAATATACAAAGCACTCCGGAGATAAGCAACGGTAGTTTGAAGATATTTGAGATATTTGGTTTAAAAGGTGACTCGTCTGACGACGAAGAGAGAAACAATTTACGTAAGCACCAATCAGATGATTGGAATTTATACGTAAAATATTTATTACTAATTTTTACTTTATTTATTGTTTTAGCTATTGCAATTGAAAATGCCAGTGAGGCGGAAGCATATTTGTTACCCCAACGTTTAAATTTGGTTGGTTTTTTATGATAAAAAAAACTAGCATCCATTCATCCAAACTGTAGTGTAGAATGTTGCACATAATTCATAAAGTCATCACTAATTCTTCTAATTCCCAAAAATATATAGAGTTAGAATTTCGCATATGTATTATAAAAATTTGAAATAGGATAATGCCACTGGTTTTACCTTACCATGAACAGTTGTCAATATTTTATTTAAATTCCACTATAAACCCTTACTATAAGTCATATGAATAACTCAGATATAACTATAAATTTTCAGCTCTTTCCAGAAATTTCAGCATTCCAGCATTTTCAGTCCTTTATGAGGTATTTATGGCCAAACAGTATTGCTGGACGACAGACCTCAACAGTATCCATAAGCTGATTAAAAGATATGACGTCTTGTCCCAGTTTTCTCTAAATAAACTTGTAGGCTATCGCCAGATCAAGATATTTAATTGCACGATAGGTGTCACATCCTTCTCTACCGATACAGACCTGAGAAGGTATTTTGTATTCCACTTTTTTAGCATCAGAAATTCAGTTTTTGCAGGATAATACTGGATGGTTATGTGTAATGAAAGGAGAAATACTACTTAAGAGTAAAAAAAGGAATTTAGTTCGATTTCGCCACGAAGGGGAAAATTGATGAAAGTGTCATTCTTTGGCCAGCGATTTTTTAAAAACCTATTTACTCCATAAAGAAAAGGGCGAAAATAAACCATAGAGGAGAGACTCCATTACTATTTCCTCATCTTGACATCCTCTCGTCAACTGCGCGCATAACTAACAGATCCTTGGTTAAGAAGATCGGAAGTTTATTATATTATGTAATATTTGATCTTCTTTTTTAATCGCAATTCACTGATTTTGAGTGTTCCAGAGAACTGGTACATTAGTCAACACACTTTCGACGTCAGACCTAAAAAGCCTACTAATTTAGGCCAGTTTTTAAGTTTCTGACTTCTTGAAGAAGCCATTAAATTAACAGTAACGAGTCAATTATACTTACATACAAATAGTGTGATAATGCACAAGAGGGCTTTAGATAATTACCCACGTGGTAAATTCCGAGAACTAATTAATGACTAGTGGAATGCCGGTTTTTTTGATTTTTTTTGGAGGCGATATGGCGTATAGGTGAAATGGCGGGGTAAGGATTTATTTTTTATCCGAATTTGTCTAAAAATTTCCGTGTATGTTTATAAAGTGTTTTGGCTAATTTGCACTGAAACGAATAAGTTTTCATTTTTAATCAGTATAGTGTGCTTGCAAGCGTTAAAAATTTCTGTGATTTTATTTGTATACGTTATTCCTTTACGGGATGTTAGGATTTTGATTGAATTATCTGATTTGACAGTGATCGATGCATCCCTGAGCAAGTATGTGTTCTGGGGAGGCATTATTACTAAGAGACGAGCCTTGCAGTGAAATCGGACACCCTGTTCCGATAATTAGGGAGCAGCGAAGTAGCCATTCATTCTTTAATTTAAGATTTTAGTTTTAAAGGAGAAGAAACCATTTTACTAGCTTCCCTGCTGCAAAAGGGGCTTTAAGAGAAAAATCTTCGGGCATAAAAACGTCATCACTATTTTCAGATGGTGTAAGTTCAGATGGTCGGAACGCTTAACACCAAGTTCATTGATTGGTTTGCTGGTTCCAGGTAATTATCGGGAACATTTTTTAGTTTATTTTTGTAATTAATGATGAATGATTTGAAAAGTATTTCGGACATATCTCATTATTAGGTCTATATGTTACAATAATAGAACATTGCCATTCGAGGATTACACAAAAATTAAAAAACAACAATTTATGGAGAGACTAATTTGACAAAAGAAAAAGTAGTACTCAAACACCAACTGAACCTGTAAGCCCGGATTGTATAAGCATAAACCAGTTTGGACTTAACAAGTATATGCCAGCTGGATAAATGATATAAGTGAAAATAACAGTCTCACTATGGTCTTCAATAATGTGATGTAAGCTTCCAAGTTAAGGTTTACTACTTTAATTAAAAATAACCAATTATTATGGCAACCAAATCCCACCCCCCCCCCCCCCCACCCCCCCCCCCCCCCACCCCCCCCCCCCCCCACCCCCCCCCCCCCCCACCCCCCCCCCCCCCCACCCCCCCCCCCCCCCAAAGTATAGATATTTCAGATTATAACAAAGAAAGAAAACAACGAGTTAGACAGAAAAAATAACTTTTGTGATATTGAAACTAAGGTCATATTGAATCCAATGGAGCCAAAGACTGTCCAAACCACTTTTGAACAGCCATGCCAGATAAGTAAATGAATTTCATTCTGAGGATATTGAAGATGTTGATGATCCAATTATCACAGAAACATGGCAAAAAGAAGCGCAGGTCGACTTCTACATATCACTTGACTACAAAGAAACCCTTAAGAAATTCGAAATTATTTACAAAACAAACTTGTAGTAGTGCAGGATTTGAGAACGCCGATAAACCTACAGTAGACGAGCCGCCAGAAAATGAAGAGAAGTACATAACTATTGATAGAGGACTACCTTCAGAAAACGAACACAGTACAAGAAAAGAAATAGGAAGTGTAGGTGAAGATAATAACAGGAAATTTAGGGTGAGTATGAGCAAACAGTATCCTCACGTCTGTGCGATTCCAAATGGCCTATTTATGAATCCAGATTTTTATTTGTACGAGGAAAATGAATTAGAAACAGATACGTATGTAGTAGCCTTTTTTTAAAATTTAGTGCCTACAAAAAAACTGTATTTGTTCGGAGACGCATATTTCACATTGAATGGATCGAGAGAATTACACCAGAATGTGATCGACTGCGCTATTGTTGCTCTAATTAAAAAACTGTGCAAAACAGACAACGTTAAATTCGTCAATACAGAAACTTGCGGAACACTTTTTAAACATAATTCCGTTACTGCAGCATCGCCTGTTTGGTATTATTTCCGAAACTTAAATGAGTATGACAAAATTCTAATGCCGTATATTGTATCAAACAAAAAATCACTATTGCGTGCTGGTTGGAGACATACAGAACCACACATGCTTTTTCTACAACCCACTGCCAAGATATCCGGACAACTGTGAAGTTGGATTTAAAAAATTTAGGACATTTCTCAGTGGTCTTCAAAAAACTCAGTACAAGAATGATGGCATGAAAGTAGACAGATGGACATATGTAAAAGGCGAGGGGGCAGTCCAAAGTGATAGCTTTAATTGTGGAATATATGTTATAAATTATATAGAATGTTTTCTGAAAGACCAAAAAATGCCGACGAAAATAAATCCTACTGATTATAGAGAATACTTAAAAAGAGAAATTCTGCAATGGTCAGATAATATGGCAGACATATGCTTACAATGTGGAAAGGGAGAGACTCGATGCAAAATATGGATAATGTGCGACAGCTGCAAACGATGGGCTCACTTCAAACCATGTCTTAAGTATTTAAGTAAAACCCAACATGAGGTTGAGGTAAATGATTTCATATTTATTTGCAAACTTTGCCAACAATTTAAATCGAAATACAACAGGAACCCATGGGAATGAAACAATTAACAACAACACCTGTTTTTAAGGAAAAATATTAGGTCCCGCCCAACGCAAAGAAAAGTGCTTAACGGTTTGGTGGTGGATTGAGTAGCTGCCAATATCGTTATGCACAGTATATTGATAGACAGAAGCCAAGGAAAGAAAGGAATTTTATTAATTTGTATATAGAATTAGCATCAACCACGGTATAGCAAAAATATTAGGTCCCGCCCAACGCAAAGAAAAGTGCTTAACGGTTTTGGTGGTGGATTGAGTAGCTGCCAATATCGTTATGCCCAGTATATTGATAGACAGAAGCCAATGAATTGAAGAGATCCAAATAGAACTTGCAACAACCACTGTTTGAAAAAAGTTATTAGGTCCCACAAAAATAATGAGATGTTTCCTGAAGTTGTTGGTAGTGAAACTAGTAGCTACCATTAGTTTTATATTAATTGTAATTATTATCAAGAACCCTAACCCTACAACTAACTACCTCATACGCCATACTTAACCCCGAAATATACTATACTCTACTTCCACCACCTCATCTCTTTCGAAAAGAATCCTTCTACAACCAGAACCTGCTTAGACGATGGTAATGACCACACGAAGGACGTGTCGCTGTCGTGAGCAACATGTTCTCCTCTTCCTGACAAGATGATTTACTGAAGTGGTAAAGGGATACAATTGTCCCTCAGATTGATATTTAGATTAAACGTATATTTAGATTGTTTATAAGAATACTCTTTACAGGTGAAGTTAAACATTAATAACAAAAAGTAATTTTTAGAAATTGTAAATGTTTTACAGCCGTATTTTTCTTCATTATTATTGTATGGGAATTGTGTCATAACTGACAGAGCGCAGTGAATACATACATACGGTCCTTCTTATCCCATACATGTGTTAGCGTAAATATTTCCATCCACGAATAATTTAATTGTTTTGCTTAAATCATGGCCTGTAAATTCATTCCCATAATATATCATACATGTATATAGACATTTCAGTAACAGTTTCTGCTATTGATGTCCGTAAAATAGGTCCATAGTTGCATGGCAGAGTAAATTTTTGTTGGTGTTGGGTATTTGTAATATAAATTTAAAAAACTCGTACATAGCATATGCTTTAAGAAAATTGTAATAACATATTTGTTGGTATTATCTTTTAAGTTTGTACCCGTTGAGTTCCAGAGTCTAGAGAAGGAAGAAGAAAAAAGAAGAAAGTGGTGTTTTTTTAGTGGGTATGCCATCAGAATACTATCTGGTGGAGAGCCCCACACTTGTTCGCTTGGTTACGGTAAGACCGCACGAACGCAATGCATTTTTTCACCACTTAAAAAAAAAAAAAAAAAAACATGGTTTGTGTCATATTAATTTTACTTTTTGTTATAGCTCTCATTTTTTTTAAAATTTCCTGACTACATGGAAAAGAAGTACGAGTATTGTCCTAATAAAAAAGGTAATGTATTACTTATATAACTAATAAGTACAAAACACAAACAACTTCAATTTCGTTGGTATATTAAAGTTCAGCTTACAGAGCATCTGTGTACAAAGTTTCATTGCGGGCACTTGTTTGGTTAAGTCTCAGGAGTGACTTTTATTCGAGAACGCCCCGTCTAACGGTGCATTTAATTTAGACGATAGGACCTCTGACGGCCGACACAACCTTTTTGACGTTGGTATATTAAAGTTCAGCTTACAGAGCATCTGTGTACAAAGTTTCATTGCGGGCACTTGTTTTGGTTTAGTCTCAGGAGCGACTTTTATACGACAACGCCCCGTCTAACGGTGCATTTAATTTCGACGATAGGACCTCTGACGGCCGACACCACCTATTTGACGTTGGTATATTAAAGTTCAGCTTACAGGGCATCTGTGTACAAAGTTTCAATGCGGGCACTTGTTTTGGTTTAGTCTCAGGAGCGACTTTTATACGAGAACGCCCGTCTAACCGTGCATTTAATTTTGACGATAGGACCTCTGACGGCCGACACCACCTATTTGACGTTGGTATATTAAAGTTCAGCTTACAGAGCATCTGTGTACAAAGTTTCATTGCGGGCACTTGTTTGGTTTAGTCTCAGGAGCGACTTTTATACGAGAACGCCCCGTCTAATGGAGCAATTTAATTTCGACGATAGGACCTCTGACGGCCGACACCACCTTTTTGACGTTGGTATATTAAAGTTCAGCTTACAGAGCATCTTTGTACAAAGTTTCATTGCGGGCACTTGTTTGGTTAAGTCTCAGGAGTGACTTTTATACGAGAACGCCCCCGTCTAACGGTGCATTTAATTTCGACGATAGGACCTCTGACGGCCGACACCACCACCTTTTTGACGTTGGTATATTAAAGTTCAGCTTACAGAGCATCTGTGTACAAAGTTTCATTGCGGGCACTTGTTTTGGTTTAGTCTCAGGAGCAACTTTTATACGAGAACGCCCCGTCTAACGATGCATTTAATTTCGACGATAGGACCTCTGACGGCCGACACCACCTTTTTGACGTTGGTATATTAAAATTCAGCTTACAGAGCATCTGTGTACAAAGTTTCAATGCGGGCACTTGTTTGGTTAAGTCTCAGGAGTGACTTTTATACGAGAACGCCCGTCTAACCGTGCATTTAATTTTGGACGATAGGACCTCTGACGGCCGACACCACCTATTTGACGTTGGTATATTAAAGTTCAGCTTACAGAGCATCTGTGTACAAAGTTTCATTGCGGGCACTTGTTTGGTTTAGTCTCAGGAGCGACTTTTATAACGAGAACGCCCCGTCTAACGGTGCATTTAATTTCGACGATAGGACCTCTGACGGCCGACACCACCTTTTTGACGTTAGTATATTAAAGTTCAGCTTACAGAGCATCTGTGTACAAAGTTTCATTGCGGGCACTTGTTTGGTTAAGTCTCAGGAGTGACTTTTATTCGAGAACGCCCCGTCTAACGGTGCATTTAATTTCGACGATAGGACCTCTGACGGCCGACACCACCTTTTTGACGTTGGTATATTAAAGTTCAGCTTAAAGAGCATCTGTGTACAAAGTTTCATTGCGGGCACTTGTTTGGTTAAGTCTCAGGAGTGACTTTTATACGAGAACGCCCGTCTAACCGTGCATTTAATTTCGACGATAGGACCTCTGACGGCCGACACCACCTTTTTGACGTTGGTATATTAAAATTCAGCTTACAGAGCATCTTTGTACAAAGTTTCATTGCGGGCACTTGTTTGGTTAAGTCTCAGGAGTGACTTTTATACGAGAACGCCCGTCTAACGGTGCATTTAATTTCGACGATAGGACCTCTGACGGCCGACACCACCTTTTTGACGTTGGTATATTAAAGTTCAGCTTACAGAGCATCTGTGTACAAAGTTTCATTGCGGGCACTTGTTTGGTTAAGTCTCAGGAGTGACTTTTATACGAGAACGCCCGTCTAACCGTGCATTTAATTTTGACGATAGGACCTCTGACGGCCGACACCACCTATTTGACGTTGGTATATTAAAGTTCAGCTTACAGAGCATCTGTGTACAAAGTTTCATTGCGGGCACTTGTTTGGTTTAGTCTCAGGAGCGACTTTTATACGAGAACGCCCCGTCTAACGGTGCATTTAATTTCGACGATAGGACCTCTGACGGCCGACACCACCTTTTTGACGTTGGTATATTAAAGTTCAGCTTACAGAGCATCTGTGTACAAAGTTTCATTGCGGGCACTTGTTTGGTTAAGTCTCAGGAGTGACTTTTATACGAGAACGCCCGTCTAACCGTGCATTTAATTTTGACGATAGGACCTCTGACGGCCGACACCACCTATTTTGACGTTGGTATATTAAAGTTCAGCTTACAGAGCATCTGTGTACAAAGTTTCATTGCGGGCACTTGTTTGGTTTAGTCTCAGGAGCGACTTTTATACGAGAACGCCCCGTCTAACGGTGCATTTAATTTCGACGATAGGACCTCTGACGGCCGACACCACCTTTTTGACGTTGGTATATTAAAGTTCAGCTTACAGAGCATCTGTGTACAAAGTTTCATTGCGGGCACTTGTTTGGTTAAGTCTCAGGAGTGACTTTTATACGAGAACGCCCGTCTAACGGTGCATTTAATTTAGACGATATGACCTCTGACGGCCGACACCACCTTTTTGACGTTGGTATATTAAAGTTCAGCTTACAGAGCATCTGTGTACAAAGTTTCATTGCGGGCACTTGTTTGGTTAAGTCTCAGGAGTTACTTTTATACGAGAACGCCCGTCTAACGGTGCATTTAATTTAGACGATAGGACCTCTGACGGCCGACACCACCTTTTTGACGTTGGTATATTAAAGTATAATTAAAGTATATTAACGGGAATTCTTTGTGGTAAGTAATAAATACGATTAACTGTGTAGATTTTGTGAAAGATCGTTTTTTAATAATTAGTTTTATACTATTATTTCAGATTTTGAATGTTTGTTAGCGCCTTCAGATTGTTGACTGCAAAATTGTTGCACGGAATACAGACGGACGATAAAGTGACGCTAACTTCACGGTGGTGTATTACATACAGGTATGCCATTAAAATAAAGAATATATGCTTTTGTCACAAACGTCTATATTATAAAAACTGTATGATTGGCTTGTCACAATTTGTAAGAAATTACACAATTTCACAAATATATATGAAAATGCGCAGTCTTGATTAAAAGTCATGTCAAACTAATACATTAACCTCAAAAAAAGCTAAATACATCCCTTTGTACAACTAATTGGCTGCTTAATGCAGTATAATAAATAACTCTCCAGCATATCTAAGGAAAGTCATTGTTTAATTTCTTTTTAATAGTATATGTCGTCTAATAACTTAGTAGTTAAGTTTTACTCAATTGAATTAGCTGTCCATCAGGAGTGCATTCAATCTCCCGTGTATTGAGATAAAAGAAATAAGCCATGTTTCTAAATATAACATTACAAGAACTTCAAAGTTACTTCAGTACTAATATTATGATTCTATTTAGATTGCAATACATTTTCTTTTGATACTACTCACAACATTAATTGTTCAGGGTTTCCCTCCCACTACAAATTTTCCATGAATAACTGTCCCCTGTCACCAATAAATCTCCATTCACATGAAATTGATTTTTGACACATATTTACTCTCTTACAACTACTTCCTTCTTAAAGATTGTAAAAAATGAAAAAAAGTATCGGTATTGGTATTTACTACGACGTCACCAGCGACTAAAAAGTAACACAGACTGGCAATAGCGAGTACTACTATGGCCAATACATTGGCACATTGCTGGATTTGAAATCGATTCTACACCTATCATAGGTTTTACCGCCTGAAATACTCTTCGGTTCGGGCTCAAATTTTAATTCGCCGCGTTTGGCTAAATACAGTTAGCAAACACGGTTGGATTTAAGATCAAATTTTGATTTTTGTATTTCTGAGTAACAAATCATGACAATAAATAATATGGTGTCAAACAACAATAAAAAATTGTATTTAATGGTGTAAGAAAAATTAATCAAACATAGAAAAAATGTTGAACATGTTATCTTAAACATTAGACATGAAAAGGTGACTCGGCTGATAGGTTTTTAATCGGTGAGTGTCTTTCACCAGAAAATTGGAGCCGACAAACCATATTTATGAAAAAAAAATTTTGGTGAACAGTTTATTCGGAATCAAGGTGGTAGAGAAATACAGGTATACGTAGTGCGCAGTACACTCGGCTCTGAGCCATTCAGGCGGCATCTGTACTTACAGATTTAGAATCTTAATTTCTTACCTCTTATATTTACTACCGATACACTATCAATATAATATAATAAAATTCATTGCAGTAATGAACGAACTTAACCTGTCGAATTATAACGATTTAATCTGGGTAAGCTACTTTTCATGGTGTCAAGTTAGCCTACCCATTGAATTAAGAGTGTAACGTTGTTAATATTGATGAACTAACGCAATTTTTCATGAGAACTAATAGGAACTAACGAAAAATATGAAAAACTGTGGGTAAGCTATTTTTTAGTTATATGACAATTTAACATACCTAGATGCATGCACGTCAGATGAAGGAAATAGACGTCATATATCGTTTGTTGCCCATTAGAACACCTGCGCAGTATTAATTATCTTTGTGACATATACCGTGACAAGATTGTATGGAAATTTCCCCACCAGTGTATCAACTCGTCTAAGAGTATTCCCCATGTTAATAAGATAGCTGATTAGATTTAATAACAAAATGATAGGCGTATCCTCTATGAAGCAATATGTTTCATTATGTATTCAACTTAGCACCCTGATATAAGCAAAGACATAACACCGATATATGTGTTATAATGGAAAACCATATTATGAAATGTATTACATCATTGTTCGAAACGTCATCCATTGATCGGAGCTTAGGCCAGGAAGCCGTTCAAACACAGTACAAGCCGCTTGCTTTGACGCGAATGTTAAATTCTGCATCAAACACTGATGCAGACGCAACGCTACATTGAATATAGTGCCAATCCAGCGCCCAATTACTGTAATAGTTCGATTGTTGGATATGATAATGGAAGCCTTATATAAAATATCTTCAATAACTACATTAAATTAAGAGCCGACTATAGTGAAACGACCTTGAGTTTTACTCGATAAGAAGAAAGTTGAACTTGAAACAAAGTTTTATATTCAACCTTAGAACTATGGAGTGTGTCTCATTTTTAAATAAGCAATTAATAAACATCCAAACTAATATTAGATTTTTTTGTAAATTGTAGGCTATACTTTTTATTCTATAATGTACAACATTTAAATTTTTCTGTATAACCAAAATGTATCAAAAAAGTAAAAAAACCTTGTTTGTAGATATACTTGTGTATTAATTACAAGTATATCTACAAATAAAGACATCTGTGATAGGTCCACGACAAAAAATAACATTGTAAAGTGTAAAGTTTAATATTGTGTTGTGGTGCTAGGATCAAAATGTCGTGCAGCCGCCTGTCCTTGAATGTGTCACAGTTGTAGTATCATGAACATTTTCACTTTTTGCATTAACCTATATTTTATTTTTATGCGGTATCATTAATAATGGGCAAGAATGCATATTGTTTGTCATTTTATGTCCATAGCAGAATTTTACTTTTGAGGTACTTTCCATGTACACAAAGAAATACACACACATACGCACCCTCAATGTTGAACATCTGAAGAAAATCTACCCCTACAGCTCATTTTCCCTATAGAAATTTGTTTAAAAATTGAACAGTTTTCGTTCAATAAATCTTCGATTTATACACAAATCATTATTTAAATCCACAAGTTGTCATTCAGCGAGAAAATTATCCAAAGGCCGCCTCATCCCCCTTATTGTGGCGCACGCTCCGTGAATTTATAATGTACAAGCTCAAACTGGCTCCGTTTTGTCTTATCGATATTCTGTTTTGTTAGATATTTTTGCGTTTGTAATACCCAAGTTCAAAATTTACAAGTTATAAATTTAAAATGTATTTAAATGAAATTTCTTTATTAGTCAACAAGTTAAAATAGTATTATTTGTAACACATGCATTGTATAAATAAAAATATTGATAATACTGTATAATTATGTATGCTTTTGAATATTTCATCTATCTGATTTCTATTGGTAGCTTGGGATTATTCAGTTTGATATACGTTTTTATTGATATTGTATATTCACTAACGTCTGTTCATTAGCCAAGTCGCAGATAAAAGAAATTATTAAAACCCCAATAAGTATAGTTGGATAAATATTTATGTAGATGAAACAATTTACGTTTATTTTGATCAGTTGTTGACTCAATTCACATTTCTAAATCTATGTCAAAATAATATGACATTATCAAGTCTTCATTTCAACTGTGCCATAATCTCAAAAACGTCAAAATTTACAGGAAAGTTTATATGGGGGTACTAATTAATGACTATTAAAAGTATGAATTCGGAATTTCAAAATTTGGCTGCCATTTTCCAATATGTGAATTGCAAATTTGGATTTAAAACGACATTAAAAACGTTTTCATTCTTTTACTGCCTCGTTTAGGAGCTTAGCTAAAGTTCAGCAAAACTTTTTGAAATAGAAAATAACAGTTGTGTAAGTAATTTGTCAGACCTAATAGAGTGCTAATGGCGTATTGTTCAGTAAACTATTAGAACCTTATTCCGGTTCAGCAATAAAACCTTAGCAAATTAATAAGTTTCTAACATGAGTCAGAAAAAAATTAAAAAATGTAATATTATGAAAATAATGCTCAACATAGCTGACACTTAGGTCGTGTGGAAGTGGTGTTATATTCTTTGTTTGAAGGTTATTTGTTATATATTTTATTTCCATGGCAGATAAAGCATTATTACTTTACAAATTAATACTATGTATAGAATATCTATATTTTATTCAAATATCTTATTTTTCATCTTATCAGAGGACGACCAATAAAGAGTCATAAGAAACATTTCAATGAGAGCATATAAATCAAGTTAGTACATAAAATTAAAGCTCTCAATTAGGAGAAAACGATGCCGCAAATCGAATGGTTCAATCTATACCGACTTTACAAAAAATGAAAACAGATAAAGTGATTTCAATGGTGTATTATTAATATGTCGAATGTATACTTTTGCATTCAGTATGTTTCAATAAGTTTAGTGTGTTTCGTCCTTCGAAAAAGGAAAAAAATATAGCTAAACATGTAGATATGTATGTTAACACGTTTACAGTAGCAGACTATAATAACACTGGCAAATTAAGTCACTACGTCAAGTCTGAACCTCGTCCATTACATCTAATATGGTAACATTTAGCATCGTACACTATAGATATAGTTATGATGTATAATATGTTATATTCACTTCCTCACCTTCCAGTATCAGTTATAATACTCTCAAAATGTATATTTAACAAAATAGCAATAGTACTGCCAAAGTAGTTATTGCGCAATCGATCCACCAATACGCATTCTGCGCAGAGCAGTGCGTTATACTTATTTTCACCAACAGTGAACAGATTTATTAGCTTCAAACGTGTTCATATCCACATCACCAATCGGAAATGAACAAAAATTCCTGAGGCTACTGCATGTTTCTTCGAATATAATTTCTTTGTAAATTTTTGTTGTATTTTATTTTTTCATAACCTAAAATGTAAAAACTTGCAGCATGGAATATTTTCAACTAAGTTACTACGTAGCACGAATGAATGTAAAAAACAGCTACTTAAATAGCAGAGGGAGGACCCTATCGTTCTCAGAGGTTCATATCTGTTTTTCTAAGGTTAACATCGACTTATTCAAGGTTCATGTCAAAGTTTTGAAGGTTCATATTGGGTAATATCGTCTTAAAGTCTCTCTCCCCCTATTAACTTTCTTATGAATACAGATGGATTGATTTACTTTGGAAAATACTTATATTATGACCAACTGAGGAGTTTTTATGAATGAACATGTTTAACTCCCTCCCCCCAATGGGTTATTACGGGGGTATGTCAAAATTTGTAAATAGGGATACCTAGCAAGTGACACCCCATTTTAAAGGTATTACAAAAAGAAGGAGAAGAACTGTAAAACTAGGGGTATTTAATGATCTATCAAATTTGGTGGTAAATTAAAGTTTGAATTGTTTCATGAAACCTCAAAATTTAAGATACATTTAAATTTATTGTAAGGCAGATAAAACATTTACTCACTAGTTATTTTGAGAACTTACGGCACCAAATCATAAAACAAGTATTACATAAATCAGCAAACATCAACATCCATGACTAACATCGCATTTATTAGGTTTTGTTTTGTCTCACCGAAGCCAAATAGGAAGTCCTGAGAATACCAGAGTCTAGTTTTGCCATGTTATCTCTTATTGGTCACCAGGAGACACAGTAACTGGACTTAATGTATCTCACATATAATAACTGGTAATATAATAACTGGTTTTAATTCATAAGAAAGTTAATAATAAGGGGGGATTTTTAAGACACCCGGGATAATTAAATCATGTTATTTATATTGTATATTGATCGAAACTTGCAAATGTAAAAAAACTCTAAAAAAATCAAAGAGAAAAGAGCTCGCATTTTTCGGAAGACCATTCGGTTTCTCTAAGATCCACTATTGCTTTACAGAAGTTGTAAATTTCTATTTAAAATATTTATCCGGTCTTAGTTCTCGGATGTGCATAAGGGTTTCTTTAAACAATATCCGTTTTTCCATAATTCATATACGTTTATACGAGGTTCAATTTGTATGAGATCAATGTTTTCCAAGGTTCACATAAGTTTCTTAAAATATCATATCGGTTTAAAAAATTGTATATTTTTTATAAATTAAGTTACTTACGTTGTATAATGATTGGGGTATGCAAATGCAAACATCCCTTAAGCAGCAAAGGGTTAAAGGCTCATAGTACGTTTCTCGGAAAGGTACTAGGTTTCTCTGCGATACATATCGGTTTCGAAAGGTTTATGTAGCAATTTTTTTAAATTTTTTATATTAAGTATTTATGAGGAAATTCTAGGAAGTGCACATCTGTTTCTCAAAACTCATATTGGTTCTCCAAAATTCATTTACTTTTCTCTGGGGTTCACTCTCTCTGAGATTCGTATGGATTCACAAATATTCATATATAGTTCACAAAAGTACAAATAACTTAAAAAAATATTATTTTTTATATAGAGAAGTAGCTGATCACAGATATTAGGGAACCGGTACAGCAGTCACTAATATTACACGTTCGGTCTTATCCGTTGAGTCAGATTGCCTGGTGGTCAGCTGGGAGGAAGAAATTTAAAATAAAGAATAATATAAATGAACCATTTCAATTTAGGAATATACGTCGAAAATTGTTGGGCTTTTTGCCTATTGAAGAGGGGGTAATGGCCTTCGTATCCATTCTATATCGATAATAATGGTGTATGCAACAATAAAAAATAACTAACCGAACACCCACCTATGTGATCGCACCTTACGTTAATGATCCCTATTTTGATCGTGAAAAGATAATAAAAAGAGGTAAAACTCACACGCCCATGTCCAGAACAGGAAATGGTTTGCTTAGAATTTGAAATTTTTAGGTGCTGTGTTTTGTGTTATGGGGAATTAGGATTGGAATATATGTCCGTCGAGAAAATGTGGATTATAATGGATAGAATGGCTCAAGCGACTAATATTATTGGCTAGCTTATTGATTAGTTTGTTTGCCACGTTTTACTTGCAGTCATAGAGGAATATAAAGATTCTTATGTGTGTTCTCAGCGATTCTAGAGACATAGTGGCGGTGTTGTCCTCTTCTACAGATGATGTTCCTATTCATTGAATGATACAGCACGTTTTGGATACTTCTCTTCTGATGCTGCTGCAATTCTTGCTGAATTGACTTATTTTGTGTACTAATAGTACGGGTTTGTTGGCGTCTCCCCGAACTACTAGCAGAAACAGAAAAACATCCCTCGAGATAATACATAAATTCATACTCAGAACAATTTAACACTAAATGACGATGGTAATTGCATCGATTAATTAAACGAGGCAAGGATAAATTTACACTTTTATCCATTTATCATGTAGAGTTTACACTGGCAAGAAGTTGCGCAAGTTTTTGTGTCTGACAGTTGTTTGCGAGAGCTTGGTGAGCACTGCAATGGCATATTTCAAGTTTTGCCGCCTAGGAGCTAGAGGCTATCTACCGCCCCTTGTTTGTTTCATAACCAAAGTTGTATTAAAAACGTATTAGGTATAAACCTCTCAATATTGTTATCTCTTGTCAATAATAGTAATGTATTATAGTTTACCAACACTGTGATATGATTAGTTTGAAGAAATAAGAGCACTTTATTTCAGCAATAAGCAGTAATAAACCAACTAATATATTTTTGAGTCTTGAGTATGCAAGGTGACAATTAAAATTTACATGTTTATTCAGAACAAAATTTAAACAGAACTTTGTATAATGTACATCTTTATTGATATTAAATCAACTTTCTTCTTGATTTAGAGATTGTGTTATAAATGAATTGATAGTTTGTCAAAAAAGTTTCACTGTTATGCCAACAATGATACGTCTGGAATTCCGTAAACATGTAACAGTTTATAGAGATTAAAAATACTTTTTTGACGTTCTTGCTCTTTAAGTTCCGTTGAGAAGCAAAATAAATTTTACATTCTATAGCAAAATCTTCTGGTGAAGGGATATCTGTTATAAAAAATGCACAATTTTTTACAGTGGTCAGTTAGTGTCTCTTTGTTCGGTTCTTCTTTTTCGATGAAGATGATAAATCTAAACATCGAGCTCAGCTTATCGTATACAGCTTTTCTTTTTTCTATTTAATTGGATAGGGCGTCTAATATTACCAAAAAGTGTTTATTTTAAAGGTTTCTCTACCTAGAAGTTTTATTTCAGCTTCTCCAGTCTCAGCAGGTTCGAGCTTTCGTGGCCTATTTTTCTGACTCCAAATTTCCGACTTTAGCAGAGCTCCATTTTTATAAATATCGAACTCTTTTCTTACGTTACTGATACACTATAATAATGATCCATACATTAGTGCTACTGTTGACAAGTCGGTTTCAGATGATGGCAGCCTTTACTAGTAATATTAAATCTGTCGAGTAGATTTCCCACAGAAATAACAAAAATGTAGTTTCCAATCTTTGAAGCTTGAAAAGGTACCTACTAGCTTCAATTCGTGTGGTTGCCTTTTCTGTTTCGCCATTGAAAATAATGTTTAGGGCTTCTATTACTTCTTTCCGACCTTCATTCAATGCCTGGGAAGCGTCATCTCTCGCTGACCAACGTGTTTAATAGACCTTTTAGATATAAGTTGTTTTTCTGTATCCACGTATCAACGAAAACTCCACGTAAAGTACATTCTCCAGGTGACAGTCTAACTTAACATTTTGAATAGAACAGTGCAGGTCACCGGCCTTGACATACAGGACCTTATGTTTCAAATATTCTTAATTGAATTGTTTCTATATGTTTATTAAAATCTTTGCGGCTCCCATAACCCATATTTTGCCGCCCTAGGCTAAAGCCCCTATTGCCCCTCCCACCCCTAAATACGCCACTGGTGAGCGGTGTCGGTCACTAAAATTTTAATTATAGACATCACCGAGAAATTACTGACGTGTGTGAACAGAGTTCTCATTAGCCACTGGGGTTCCCAACAACTGTAGCACATCTGTATATAACTTATAACCAAATAATTAATTGCAATACTAATGTTTTATTAAAAATTGGCACTACCTTAGATTCGGATCTTTGTACACAGCTTTAGTTTTTTCAAATTAATTTGTTTACTTTTTAGTTACTTTATTTTACTACTAAGGTTCTGAAATGGTTTATTTTTATTTTAAACATTGCATTATTTCTTTGTTTGAAGGTTATTTTTGACGATGGAAGGATTGTGAAGGAAACAGGATTTTTCCGGACATTTGCCATCGTTCAGTGAAACAATAAATCAGTAACACTACGTTTCGAGATCTGCAATCTGATCTCTTCTTCAGGTAAAGAACTGATCAAGAAGTTCTTTACCTGATAAAGTTCTTTACCTGAAGAAGAGATCAGATTGCAGATCTCGAAACGTAGTGTTACTGATTTATTGTTTCACTGAACGATGGCAAATGTCCGGAAAAATCCTGTTTCCTTGCATTATTTGTTGTACATTTTAGAGGCTGACGTTCTGTAATCTTCAAGTTATATTAGGAATACAGATGAAGATGTTCAGAAAATATCTAGTAAATAAATTAATAGATATATTATTTTGAAGGAAAACGAGCCAATTGTACGTGGATAATTAAATCAAGGCAATGAATGTTAACTTAACGAAGGGTTCCTGGAAGAAGCATGTGGAGCTCTAACAAACAGTGAGGTTTCTCTGATATTCAAGGAAAAAGCTACTTTTGTTTAAACAATTATAATATCTTCTCTCTACCTTTGCCACTGCTGGATATCACACTGGCTCCGACAGATGCGTCACTTGGAACACGAGTATGAACGACTTTATATTCCCTAGCACCTGTGAAGATAATTATAGTCATTTGAAGAAAATGACTATAATTATCTTCACAGTTCCGTTTCGTTGCTCTATGTCATGTTTCAAAGCGAACTTAGTAGAGGCGCTATCTGGAACTATGATTTAGACTGGGAAGCTTCCAGAGCAACTTTGGAGCATGTTATAGTAAATTGAATAATTACAATCTCTGCACTGAACCCTGTCTTGTTGAACTAGGACGGATTTTATGATACCTCTAGTAGGCACGCTATTCGAATCATTACTAGAACAAGAACGACATGTCCCTTAGTACTTACGAGGTCGTTGGATGGTCTTGCTGGTCCATGTCATGCTTCAAAGTACTAATAGAGGATTGTTATCTGGAACTTTAATGTAGACTAGGAACATTCCCAAAAGAACTCTTAGGTAACTCTATTATGATTTAAAAATTAGTCTCCCCTCTCATCTTCTCTCATTAATCAGTTCATTTTCAAACATGGACGTCACTTTGGACCATTACGTACCATGAACAATGACAAGGTGTCTTCCAATATAAGATTCCAGACTTATCACTTAATTTGCTGCTTTAAGTCAAGGACTTCGCTCCATCTGGCCACAATAATTAATTGAAATCAGGCCGGGTTAATGGGATGAACCTATAAAATCACTACTTTGGATTTCGTTAAGGTCGCTTCAGTATCAAGAAACATTATACGAAAATTCTTGAACGTTGTTTTTATCGTGAGGCTATGTCTCCTTGCGTCCAATTGGGTTGAATCACGAACTTAAGTTTTGGATTTACAAAAGGAAATGTACCACATTCGTAGAAAATCGGACGGCCGTTGGAATTTTTACCGACAGACAAACAAATAAAGATATATTCGCTGCTTGTGGAGTGTTAGGCTGTACTAAGTTCAACTATCTATAGCTAGAAATGTGTTAACATACTAATATCGTATAATACAGCTAAAATACCACATATGAAAATGATGAAATAAGTACGCCTAGTTTATATATATTAAATTGTTGTGTATTATAAACACATAATATAGAAGTTACATTTTAACATTGCAGAGTAGATAGACAAACGTTGATGAGTAAAAAACCTTTTGGATAATTAGTTATAAATATTACGAAACAGTTTTTCAAGTTCCCATATACTCCTCTCTACTTTCATAGAATCGGCCGTTTTATTGATATCACCTATCCATTTCATCAACAACATTTGACCCACGAGTAAGTACGTTGGTAACAAGCCTATCTGACGTCACGAACTAGTATTGTGGTCTCATCATTATTTCAGATCTTAATCGATACATCTGCAGCTGAAAGATGGTGACCTTCGTTCTTTATCGTCTTGAAACGGCTGTTGCAACTGACAACTGCTTAGATGGTATGCTCAAATCGATTACAGCAGCGTTACTTGTTCAATAATACACTGCCCAATTGACTTTCATCAATTCAAAATGCTGAATAATATTTTGAAAGAATGAGGTTATTAGGCAGATGTTTCTGTACATATCATATGGTGCAGACGACAAAATTAATGTTTTCTTTAAAAAAACTAGTCATTGTACCACACTATGATAACACATACACATCATATTTAAGTCAGATAAATTAAAAAAATAATTATAACTAAATAAATATACTGTTAGCAATTAAAAAAGGAACATAAGTACAATATGCTTAGTAAATAACTAACTCGAAGATCTTCTAACATAGCCAAATCTAAGGCTACATCCATTGAAACCTGACTTTCCTCTGGAGATGCCGACTCAAAGGAAAGCCCACAGAAAACATTCAATTACAATGTGTTGCATAGTCTTGGCACCAAACTCCGCAATTACGTAACTGATTGATCGTGTCTCAATATCTATGTTTTCTTGTATTGGTTAAATAAAATCAATTGATTTATCAGCGTCCACTGTTTCCGATGGAGGTTAATACCATTTGTATCTATTTAGGATTCATTTGCAAATAAAACAATTCCGACTATTAAAAGATCTCAAAGAGAAAGCTCGGGTTTCTTGTAGCTGAAGTATGATTTCTATAATCAGGGACGATATTTGAAGAGATTGTTATGACTGGAAATAAGCACGCTGTAGAAATTAACTAATGCAATTATGTTTACAGTGACAGAAATATTTTGATATAGTTAGAGTGTAAGTTTTGTAACCACCTAGGAAGCCGTCTCTGTCGTTGCCGTTGGAGTTGAAGTCATTGAAGACGGTCCGTTTCACGCTGCATTGTTTTCATTTCAAATTCGTGGAGAAATGTGTTTGTTCAGTCTTAGGACATTAAATTATTGTGTGGAACCAAATTCACATTGTTGTTAGGGAGAAGAGTAGAGTGCAACTGGTTAATATTTCCGCTTTATAATTCTTTTAGAGTCTAGCTTAACAATATAATGTCAAATTCGAAGTTTCGTTTCGCGAACAAGATTCTATTTTGAATATCCTATACTCATGATCCTTGGATTGTTTTTGTCTCTAGAGACTAGAGTATGAATTTTTGAACTGTCTAATTTAGACTTCGGTAAAGACGAGGTGCATTTATTTGAAACATGACCCTTTATAACGTGTGTCACAAATATTATTTTTACTGATTCCTGCAATCGCCTACACAGCAGTTACTTCTGCCACAGCTTATACAGGTAGATAGATACCTGTAGATAGTCGATACCTATAACCCTGTCATGCAGTGGAAGGTGTGATTTGAAGTTCCTTGAACTGAGACTGTCAGATCAATGTTTGTATTTTGTTACTAGAAGAATACATTAAGCGCAGGGACGACTCACCTGTGGATGAGACAGATTTCTGTGTAAAGTCACTTAATGATCATCATCAATGTTGAAAGTTGAGTTATTCGATTTGTGTCTTAGCGATTGCGTCTTACTTTCAATCTGAGATGCTTCTAATGGGCTTTGAATCTATCAATAGCCTTTGATAAAATGACATAAAATTGTGTTAATCCAAACTCATCAGGAAGGTTACGAATAAACTGAGCATGGAGGAAAACATTACAAATAAAGTTTTATTACATTCACACTTAACTTTAAATTTCATAATAAGAAGTATCACGCTGTAAAGCAGCGATCTAATTAGAAATATATTCTCCATTTTTTAATAAATGTTTAAAAAGTAATGTTGATAAACAACTATATTCTTTCTATATTCAACACTTGCTTGAATGAGTGCAAGAATTCCTCGAATGTTAAAGAATTTAATGGTTTTTCAGCTCGTAGAAAAGCAGCTAAATTGTTGTAAAATATTGTACCTATGGACGCACACAAAACCTAGGCAATTTTAGTTCTTTCCTGTTAAATCATTATTAAGTAATTTTTAAACCTTTTAAGATTGGAAGACATTTGTTCTTGTTTAACACTGAAATTTTCAAAGGGAACAACATTTGAACATTTATTTGACACACTTTGTTTATTTTTAGAGATAATTGAGTCAAAAGCTTTGTAATGAGAGCTCTTTTTTTGCTTTTGAAAAGATGTGATGCATTTTCGATGCAACTGTTCTTTGTCCATTGTTACATTGTTAATAGTTACAAAAAAAGAATAAAAATATATAAATTGTAGAACTTGAATAATCAAAATGTCTTTTTCCAACTCTTTCTTTACAAATACAACACTGAGTAAATGCTACGTAAGATTTGTTGTATCAGATAATTATTTGAACAAAACGTTTTTAAGTACATGATTAAAAATTAGTTTAACTCATCGCAGAAAACTCGCGTATAACAATTTTAAAATTATACTACAGTGACAGGAACATTTTAATTAGTATAATAACAATGTAAACAAAATATACATTGGTCCATATTTAGAGACACCGAGTTGAAGTTCGGAATTTGAACTTCCTCTTTCTAGTAGGCAGTCCTGAGGGATGGATAAGTGTGGAGTGGGTAATATCATATATTATTCGCTAGTACCTCTTTCCAACGAATATCAGTTGGAGGTACATTACTCAGAACCGTAGTACCCTGACTGTCAGAGAGTCTAAATATGAATGAAGGGAATGAACTGAAGGGGAAGAAGTGACTTTATTGTAGAAAAATATGTTACTTCTAGGAAGCGAACTTCAATACACTTAATTTTCTACGAAAATTACCAGATCAGATTTCCTGAAAAAAAAAAAAAAAAAAAAAAACATGTCTTTTGCAGCAAGATCTCTCAATACAGTTGTTATTACTTTCCTTGCCAGCCATTTAAGCATTGAATTTAATGACATAAGGAGCCTGTGGTGTGGGTGTGTGACGACAACAACTTATAAAGCAACAATAAAAGTTCCAATTTACCAACATTTTGGCACGGAGCAATATAATACATTACTGTTTACATCAGCGTTTAGATATTCCACTGGTAGTTAGTTCTATAGGCCGATATTAACGACTGTTGTGAAGAATATAATACATACTCAAACCTCATCGAAAACATAACAGCTTATAATCGAAACATATAGCCTATAGTTGCTAATCTCAGCTTTTCGTCAGTGTCTGCAACAGGCGAGGCCACGCCACATCATTTAACAATGCTAGATACAATCTTTTAATTAATTCTACATTTATACCTTTCTGTGAGTAATAGAGTCTTTTTTTATAATATTCAAAGATAATCAGAAAAATATTACAATCTTGTGTTTAGATGTAAAATATTCTTCTACACTGTGACATTTTGATTCATTATCAGTTTAAAGTAGAATACAAAGCCACGTGTACAGTTTTTTTTCTGTAAAACGGTATTGTAGTAAAAATAGAGTGTTTTATTTGAGTTATTTTCATAAGTTTTAATTCATTGTTTCGCTAGAGATATTTAATTATAAAAATATTGAAAAAACTCCACAAGAGAGTTACTGGTCTTTAAATTGTTTTGCTTGAAAAAAAAAACTACCGAACACCATAAATGGGAGTAACTTATTAGCCTTCATTCACAGATATTTACAACATTACAGATAGCAGACAAATACTCAACAATGAATGACGTACCCAAACACAACGTATCGATTCGACCTATGTTTCGTAAGGAAACAAAGCCGCAGATGTGACGGCACCATTACCGTCGCGTAACCGTATTAGGAAGCCCCGCAGGGTAGGTATAAGCTGCGGCCATCGGGGCAGGAGATCAGTCTAAGTTCACCATAGACCGGAGTCGATGCCGTGGAGAGAGACTGACTGGCTGACTACTAGAGTGGACAAGTGGGTAGCTCAGTGTCAGGGCTACACGAAACTCAGGAGCCGCAAGTTGTCTAGAGGTTGTCAGACCATGTTAGACCGACCTTCACCCTTCTGGAGCCGCGGAAATCCGGAACTGCTGGCGGACCTGACGACCAACATCACTCCGCCTCCGCCTGTCGAAGACGCCAACGGTAACCGTGAAGAAGGCTCGACCGAAAACCTGAACGAGAAGCGACTCCAGTACGATGAAGACATCGCCAATTACATAGCCTACCTGAACAAACCCGTTATCAACATGAACGACCACTACATAGAGATACACCAGTGGCACTACGAGCCCAGCAATTTCCAGGACCAAGAGGTGCCGATCCGGCCACCCACAAGGAGGAAGAAGCACAGGATCGATCTGAAGAAAACGGAAATAGTCGACTGCAGTGGAATCAGTAGCGTCAAGTCACCGGAGTACAGCGAGTTCTTGGTGAAGAGAGGCACAGAGAAACCCATCAAGATCGTCAGTGGACGGTCGAGCGATGAGGAGAACAAGGAACCTGAACAAGTCCTGGACCGCCACAGGGCTCTGTCACAACCGGCCGTGGTGGACAGGAGAGTAGACACCGTGGTCAGCAAGGAGGGACACGTCAAGATCAAGCGAGGAGAGACTTTCTCTGCCAGTACCTCCTCCTCTAGGCAGCTACCACTGCCGACATCCGACCGAAGCTTCCTCAGCTTCAGGACTACGAAGAAGAACAAGAGTGGTCGCAGGAAAAAGAAGGTGGTAGTTGGAGAAGAAGGAATCGATGGACCGATCTGGCCCGCCGTCCTACTGACCTTCGACCGATCCATCTCTCCCGGACCCCCGGAAACTCCTGACGAATCTCAAGTTTAATCGTTAAGTAAGATTTATTACGATTCTTGTAAGTACCATTCAACTCTCTTTTTAGTTGATTCAGTTTCCTACTGTTACAAATATATACATACTTATTAATATTCTCAAAAAATCATAAAAACATTTTCCTACATTCCAACATGTATAAAAACTTTTCCAAGCCTCTTTATTAAATCTACCATCTACCATATTGTAATAGTTCAAACGACAGATTTACTAAAAATATGTTTACTAGTTAATGGTCGTTTATCATGCACAAAATGTTTCTCATTATAGTTTGAAAAATATTGGCTAGCAGTTAAACTCCTTACCAAGTAACGATACAAAGGGAAAATATTGTATCGAGTAAATCACATCTAAACGTTTCCATAACAATAATTTTAAGAATTTATTTTATAATGATTTAAAATTCTTAAGTAAATTTAAATAATTTCAATGGAAATAAGGCTATTCCGTTGTTATTATTATTAGAGAATAAATTAGGAAAAATATTCTTTTCCAACAAAAAAAAAATATTTTCTATTCAATGCAAATCTCATCGTTAAAAAACTATTCTCATATTTTTGTGATATCTAAAATATTTACTATTGTATAAGATTTTAAAATAAATGATATAATTATCAATATTTTAACTGTTTTCTGGGAAAAAATAATATCAAATTGTATATTTTATCAAAATAATCAATTCACTTTTAAGACGCTATAGAAATGCACTTCATTCGGGCAAAAGTACTTTAATGAAAAATTAATTTTAAGATGTCATAGAATTTTTAGTTAAACAATCAAGTGTCACCATTATTATTACTGTATTTAAGTCTATATCGCATTTTGGCCTTTAGTCTAATTATAATCACTTATAACTTAATGTTATTGTTGTCTAGTTTATAGTTTCTTACATTTCTAAGATTTTCATTCGATGGTTTTTAACAATATTTTTAGGTACATCTGTAAGTTGTGTAATAAAAAACTGTAAAAAAAACTTTATCGAGAACTAATTAATATACGACTGAATTATTGATGTGTCGAGTTTAATTTTGCATCATACATCCAATCATTTTATAAGGCAGGGGGAGTAAATTTAATATGTTGTATTGTTTTGATATTCGTATAATACCAAATATATTATTTAATTTTATATATTGTAAAGTTTTAGTAAATTCATAAGCCACTTAATGACCCCTCGTGTTAGTTAAAAAAATTACACTCAAATTAAGACAAAATATAATTTATTCTAGCAATGTAATCTCTAAAATAATCATATTCATACAAAATTGTATAACTTACATTTATGGTTGTTTTATGAATTCCTGATTTCATATAAACTGTTATGTTTATTAAATAAATAATTTTATATTGTTAACTTTGATGTCTTCTTATTTAAACCTCTTATCATTAGACTAATGTGTTTTTAATCACAGAACGAGTTAGTTTAGTGATTTTGTTGCACTAAGTTATTCCGTTTGATTACAATATAGTAATGCAGTCACAAAATCTTCTATTAACACTGTGTTCTGGTTTCTATGTAGTGAGTATATTTTAAGTTTCATAAAAACAAGAGAGCAGCCATCAAATTCTTTATATGAAAGTCCAATATATTTCTGAGATATTAACAGTACAATACCGTTTAGAAAGAGAAATTGTTTTCTGTAACACTATCTCTGGATACAAGAGGTAAAAACCTAAAATGATTCAAAATTTTGATACTTAGCTGTAAAGTTCAATTGAAATTGCTTTATGCACGCACATTTGCACAGAAGTCTTGAATATTTAATCTAAACTGACAATGAATAGTCGGTAACATCTCCTTGCAAAAGCACAACTTCAGAGTAAGAATAATACAGTGAAATATAACAAATAGTAATGACATAATAACATAAAATAAGGGATTTATTCTTTTGATCTTTCCATCAATACAGACACATTCAAAGGATCGAATTATTTTCGTAATAAGTAAATTGGATCAGTATAAACCGGCGTCTCTTTTGTAGAATGTTGGTTCAACACGATGCTTCAAAGAAAAATATTGCAGAATACTGTAATTGAATTATTAGCGTTGCGGTAAACATCTCTGCCTGGATGGCGTGGGTTGGTAGGATTGGAAAATCATCGGGAAGGGGTCTCGGGGGACGCTGACAGCTTCAATCACCCCCTCTACCGGGCAAAACAATAAGCTGAGATAAAAAAGCAAGATGATGTCCCGGGGTGCCAGTCGTCTGCAGAAAGACCGGGTGAGCAGTGGCACTGCCGTTGATATTGCGTCCAAGTCCTGCAGAGTCATACTATAACAAGTGAGTGTTAAACAGGTAGGCTGTGTTCGCTGTAAGCGATGGCAGTCAGAGTTCACGCTTGTAGGGTTTGTCTATGATTCAATTAGTAATAAGGCTAATTCAGGGATGATCGAAAAACAAAATTGCAATAAAATACATTATGTCTTTAATTACAATAAAATATTAATTAAAATTTTTGATTTTTCTCAAACGAAATCAAACGAGCTATCAAAAATCATCAATTAAGTTTCTGAGTTTACGTAAAATTGAGTGTAACATAAACAACTACCCTCTGCAGAGTCCGTGTGAACAATATCAGTATAAAGCTTAGTATGGTTTACTGTTGAATTTTTTAATACTTGAACGTGTTTTATGAATTATACAAACAAATAATATTGCAATTTGTATTCTTAAAGTACAATATACTTTAATTATTTGTTTAATATTTTTTTGAAATTACTTTTGTTTTACACCGAAGCTTCCGCTAAAGTTTATAATCGCTGCGCAGAGGCACTGGTATCCGATTTTACTTTACGCGTATTTTACTTTCTACGTAAAAAATCTTGTGTTAATATTTTTATGACTTACCTGAATCAAGATTAGCAAATCATGTTAACTAAGTGCTATGCACATGTCGCGTAACAACATACAGTGAGGTTGCATGAACAAATTTAAAGTATATATCTCATTTTATTATGCCATATAACATGTTACTGTGTCACAGGTTAAAATCCCATTGATTGTACTCAGTGTACAAATTTGTTTATTTGCAATGTTCTAGTTGCCATCATGTTTACCAACAATGCTCATGTTCACTAGTATTCAGTATTCACTAACGCTCTGCCAAATCACATGAGTGACATGCACAATCCTCAAACGCGATGTTGCTTAAATAGAAATGAAGCTTCATACAAAATTGTAATTAGTTCTCGAGATATTATGTGGATACACAGATAGATAAATGGAAATTACATTTTTTCCAGTTACGATCAGCCAATAACTACATCATCAAAAAGTTGTAATGTCTTACTAACTATAATTTTAATCCACATTTTCTTATATGAGCTTAAGCATGTGTATTGCAGATTGAAAACAAGTCCAAGTTTAGATATGTATGTTATCAAACATTTTTACTGTGGTCTATAATAGCTTCGGTCAAAATTGGACTATATACATAAATGTTATGGCAGAAATATTTTCTCATTGCAATATTTGTAACTAATTTTTTAAAGAAAACAAATATAAAATACAAAGTTTAACAGAGTTATAAAAGAGCATTTTTATTGTTAATCAAAATTATGTTTAATATAAAATTGGCATTGCAAAATAAATAAATAAATATAAATTTATTCCTTCAGTCTGAAACTCTACGCTAATAATAAACCTCTCCAGTCTGTAAAATAAATAATCGATGGTTGTTGTAAAAATAAACGTTCTTTACTACGTTTTAGAATATATACCATATTATTTTGTTATGAAGCCTGATTTACATCTTGTGACTCAGACAACATAGTAAACATCCTACTCACTTCATTCATAAATTCTAAATATTCGATACTGTTTCGTAACTGCTGTAAAACGTTTTCTTAGGCATTGTTAAACATATCATACCGGTAGAAAATGGAAGAGTGAAATAATCCCTCGGTTTAAATTACCCTATCTATACGAACTGTGTTGTGCATCTTGCTGCCAAACTCTAAGAAATCAGAATGTCATTTATTTTTAATTATTTTTTTGGGAGTGCCGATAGCCGAGCGGTCTAAGTCGTTGGACTTTGGGTCTGAGTTAGAGATAGCGCAGGTTCATATCCTGTCTGTGACCGTTGCACTTTTTATCAGTACCTTCAACCTTGTACTGTATCGACTCTCCCTTATTCCGTTTGATAAGATCCTCGCACAGGCCAGTGGCCCATGAGGACGGATAGAATAAGGCTTAAAAGGGGATCGGCCTCCCTTAAAAAAAAATTGAAATAAAAGTGTTTAATTTTTTTACTTTTTGACCGTAATCGAATCGGAAATATGGAATCAATATTTTATTTTTAAGGTGTAGGAAATACTTAAAACTCGTTAAAGTAAAACGTAACAAAGCCTATTTTCACGTTTTATGTGAAAATGGAAGGGACTATCTTCCACCAGAAAACATTTATCGTAATCATTTGTTAGTAACTAATGTTAATTCATGATTATTCATCCAGATACTAACTACGTACATCACAAAGTAGATTAAAATGGATGAAAAATATATTCGAATGTACTAGAATTTTAGATTGGTTGTCTAACTACCTTATGTACAGGACTAAAACACTGGAACTCACTGTCATAATTAAAGTGGTTCCAAGTAAAGTCGCAAGTCTTGTTCTGGAAGTATGGGCTGTCTCTGAAGTAAGTGTTAATATATTTAAAATACTGCAATTATATTTTTAAACAAACTTTAAAAACATATACGTATCTCATATAGGACACGTTTCTAGGACATACTCTATTTGATAGAATGAAATTAAAAGAACTAGATTTTTTTTAATTGTTACTACATAAGGTTACTAACGATGTAGATCGTTAAGTAAAACACAGAAATAAATAAATAGTATAAATGGTATAATTGAAATAAATTTTAAAGCATTGGATATATTGACGGCACTGTATTTAAGATAGCTGGATTACTAAATATTATCCCTTACTTCAATATTGGTTCTGTCCATACTTATGAAAAAAAACATCACACGTAGTTTGAAATGGATAAAACAAAACATATCTTGCTATGAACATATCTTGATGAGACGATTTTAGCGCAAGTCCCGTGCTAGCCTTTTCCATGTTTTTCACGTAACCGTTCAGTTGTGAGCTTATTACTTTAAGTGTAGACCCAGACACTTAACAGAAGTTTCTTATTTGTTTTCTTCGTTTTTCCATTTAAAAGACACTGAAGATAACACGGAAGTTCCCCAAATGAAATTTACTATTGCTGATATTTAATACATTTTTATTTAAAGTGAACTATTTTTTGTATTTCACGTGACGACTAAAGACGGTTTATGCGAAATTCGTAGGTATCCTAACTCTGATAAAACTGAAGAATAGAACTATGCAAAACACCACTTTGTTATATATACTCTATTATCGAGTATATAGGGTGACAATTAAGTCTGGAACCTTTTTTAAATTTTTAAACCACAATATAAAGAAATACCAAAGTTCACACGTGCTTACTGGTGATAGTAACGCACACATCTGCCCAATTACCGACCGGATAATCCCTTTGGGGGACGGTCCACAAGGAGTCAGACAAAATTCTTAAATAGCAGCATAGGTCAAGTTTGGTATCAAATTAAAGGTCTTACTTAGCAGAGTACAATGCCGCAAATCGGACTTCAAAAGGTGGATTCATTCAGTAGTTATAGCTATTTGAATTTTAAAACAATTGAACAATGTAAATTATTAAGTATTACAAGTAAACACCAATTTTTAAGTACCTGTGATCAAAGTAAGTGTTCAAAATGTTCCCCTCCCTTGTGGACCGTCCCCCAAAGGGATTATCTGGTCGGTAATTGGGCAGATGTGTGCGTTACTATCACCAGTAAGCACGTGTGAACTTTGGTATTTCTTTCTATTGTGGTTCAAAAATTAAAAAAGAGGTTCCAGACTTAATTGTCACCCTGTATCAGAGAGATGTATACTCGATACAATATGAGTATAACGGCATATGCAAAGAGATAACATTATTATTACCACAATGGATTTAGATAGTTTTAATCCTTTCGGGCAAATTCGATTTGCCACCTTGCTATTGAAATTTTGCTAAAATAAAATATATGATTTAGGGTACTAAACCCTTTTATAGTGCATTATCATTAGCTACATATATATTTCTTCCCTTTTTGGTGTTCAAATTTTTTTTACAAAAATAATTAATTGTGCATATATATATATATATATATATATGCACAATTAATGATAATTAAGGGGTTTATTATTTAATATAGAATTGTTTACCGCACATTTTATATATCCCTGATAATCATGTTTCTAATCTTGAATGTGACGTAGGCGTAAATGATATTTCTTGTCAAAGAGCTATGGAATAAAAATAAATGTTAAGTCTGACTCATGTAGTGTACTACATTATACTTTTGCTATATATATATATATATATATATATATATATATATATATATATATATATATATATATATATATATGTATATATATATATATATATATATATATATATATATATACTGTTTTTTATTATACATTAAACATAACATTTCAGTATGCCATTTTATATCATTCAAACGTTGAATATTGTTATAATCATTGCTTTTATAATGTAGTATACTACATGAGTCAGACTTAACATTTTATTTTTATTTTTACTCCATAGCTCTTTGACAAGAAATATCATTTACGCCTACGTCACATTCAAGATTAGAAACATGATTATCAGGGACATGTAAAATGTGCGGTAAACAATTCTATATTAAATAATAAACCCCTTAATTATCATATCGTGCAAGTGTACCTGACAACATAAAGCTAACAACCATTAAAGGGTAATCTTATTTATTGTTACAGGATTTATGTTATCACTCCAGAAATGAATAGAATTTGAAATAACGCATCTCAACTATTCTATTACTGGATAATACAAATATTTACTAATTATTCAATTCAATTCATCTCAGTTCACAGTGCCTTTTACTATCGAGCGTTTCTCAGGTACATGAAATCTAATTAATCAAACTTAAATGTGTTTTCAAACATTTGTTGTTAAGTGTAATAATTTACCAAAGAGTCTGTTATAGCACACCATCATAAATCTCATTTAGTGAAAAATGACTGTTTATCGTCTATAAAATACAAGAATGAATCTTTAAATACGATATTTATGTTACTTTTTCCAAAATCAGTGAAAACTTTAGTTTTACTCTCCAAAAATAAGCGATGGGTATATTAAATGAGTTTTATATTATAAAAAGGTTAATTTACACTTAGAAAATGAGGCCAAAGTTTACAAAATATTACCTAAAGTAAAATCGAGAGTCTTAATAGTTAACGAATAGAGTCAACGCATTATAGTCACTTGTAAAATTTACAAAATTAGGTATGGACCAAAGGAAAATGTGATTAAAATCTTTAAAAATTCAAACGTTCGAAAGAATGCATGTGGAATTTTATTCGTACTATGGATTAGTAAACAAATGTAGTTTCATTATTAAACTTAAATTTCCTTTGCAGAAGAATTGGTTACACTGTTAGTAATCTTGATAATACCACAATAATAGAATGCAGACATGAATTCCTTTTACGTCCTATTTTTTTTTACTTAGAACTGTAGGAAATGCTTTATTTTAAACTTATCAATAACATAATTGCAAGTGCTCTTCAGTTTGTTCAATATTGCAATATAGATGATTTAATCGAAAAAATTACAAGCTTCTATGGATTAACTAACGGAAATTATAAAAAGTGTACACAGAACATAAACGCATTGAATGCTTACTAAATATATGTTTATATGAAGCATATCGCGTAATGTCATGACACAAATTAAAGAGTAAAAGTTACTGAATTTAATATTGTTCCTGCACCTATAATATAAAACTGTGGAATATACTTATTGGAAGATAATCTAAACAAAATTATAATTTTTTCTACTCTTTTACATTATAATTAATTAATGTTGTTAAGTAGCCTACGTATTGAATGGACTATATACTCGTATACTCTATAAGACAGATTTAGATGTAAATAACCTCACCACATGTAGTGCTAACTAAGTGTGGGATTTTAATTATATAACACTTTTGAAGTTTTGTAAAATATGTAAATAGTGACGGAGAAAGCTTTGCCTGAACATTGTAACTCTATGTGTATGTATATCTTTGGAAATACTAACAGCATCTTCCTGAACCCAAAGAATAAATAAAATATTATGTTTTATTTTTGATCATCTGCAGCCCTCTCCTGAATCTCCAAGGCTCATCCGCAGTCTGCAGTATTCTCATCAGAAGTTCGAATCGCATGTAAGAATGAGACAAACAAGATTGATGGCAAACATATTATGTTCTTTGATGAAATACAGAGATTTCATCTAGATAGCAGAACATTTGAGTTTTAAGTTTTAACTTGTATTCGGTTAAAATAAAGTTCTCCTAGATTAGTTTCAGCATGCACAAAAAGTTTTAGAACCTATAAGTCTTACAAGAGTCAATTGGAGTTCAAGCATAAAAGTCCTTCCTCTAAGCTTATATTCGTTATAGAAAACTTTATTTAGTATCGACAATTTTTAATGAGAACCAACTCTCTCAATCCAATGGCCAATGGCTTCTTCTTTGAGATGTACCTGTGATAGATCGTTTATGGCCTTTTGATTTATCAAAAAATGTTGAGTAAAACACAAAAACCAACAACAACGTGCATATCTTTTGTATTGGCCTTTTATGTTATCTGTTCATAAACAAAAAGGCATGTGTTAAGCAGTAAAATCTGAGGACTAACAGGTAAGAATAGTTTCAGCAGAGGAGATATTCAGTATAAAGGAAATTTAGCTCTTGTTTTGTGAGTAGAGGTGGAGGACCATTAGTGTTGAGTATCATGATGCCGTTAGTATCATTAGTAACACACATTAGCTTATATTATATATTCACAACATTAGACACATTGATGCCTTACTGAAAGTCATCTAGGACTACATCCATTACACAGCCACCCAAGAGTGTCCAAACTATAGCAAACCAACTATGTTTCTAGGATTATACCTGGCTGCGGCAGACGTATCCTCGAGCGCAGCACTCGGGTGTCGTTCCTTTATATACTTATGTCCTCTATAACTACTGTAAGTTCCAGAGGATAGCGAGGATTTCAGCGAAGGCATAAGTGGTGTTCCTTGGATTATACCTGGCTGCGGCAGACGTATCCTCGAGCGCAGCACTCGGGTGTCGTTCCTTTATATACTTATGTCCTCTATAACTACTGTAAGTTCCAGAGGATAGCGAGGATTTCAGCGAAGGCATAAGTGGTGTTCCTTGGATTATACCTGGCTGCGGCAGACGTATCCTCGAGCGCAGCACTCGGGTGTCGTTCCTTTATATACTTACGTTCTCTATAACTACAAGTTCCAGAGCATAGCGAGCAGTTCAGTGAAAGCATAAGTGGTGTTCCTTGGATTATACCTGGCAGCGGCAGACGTATCCTCGAGCGCAGCACTCGCGTGTCGTTCCTCTATATACTTACGTTCTCTATAACTACAAGTTCCAGAGCATAGCGAGCAGTTCAGTGAAAGCATAAGTGGTGTTCCTTGGATTATACCTGGCAGACGTATCCTCGAGCGCAGCACTCGCGTGTCGTCTCTATAACTACGAGCGCAGCACAGTTCGAAGGTAAGTGTCGTTCCTCTATATACTTATATTCTCTATAACTACAAGTTCCAGAGCATAGCGAGCAGTTCAGTGAAAACATAAATGTTGTTCCATGGATTATACCTGGCTGCGGCAGACTTACCCTTGAGCCCAACACTCTAGTTATGCCTCTCTGTGCTGTATGTTCTCTAGAACAACTGTAAGTTCCAGAAGATGGCGAGCAGTTCGATGACAGCAGTCGTAGTGTCACTGGGACTGTACCTGCTGCTGGTTGCGGCAGACCTACCTCCCGGGCATCGCGCCGAACTTCGTCCTCAATACCTGCGCGCCCAGGTGCTTCTGGACGATGACGAGTTACCTGAACTCGCCAAACGCCAATTTGATGACTACGGACACATGAGGTTTGGGAAGCGTGGGGACCCCGAGGATAAGTTTGACGATTATGGGCACATGCGCTTCGGGCGAGGAAGGGTATGACCAGTATCTCTGGTCTTAGAGGAGTTTTGTAATTTTAAATAAATCTATGCGTTCTAAAGAAATTGTTTTATTTACAAAGCTTTGTTTACAATGTAACTTTTAAAATAATTTTTGTTAGCTATTTATTGTTGTGTCTACTATTACAATCCTTAACTCACATCAGCTTTTTAGCTTACCGAACTTCAATGCAGTGATGATGAAAGCCAGAAAAGAAAAACCACGCTACGTACCAAGTCCACTGTCTCGTCTCCCAACGTGGAGTGTAAGAGCCACAATGTAGGCAGCTGCAGCAATCGCTGAATCAAGAGCAGAGTAATCTATCAATCTCAATTTTCCCAACACTACTTTAGATGAAGACAAAAAAATGAATGCAAAGTGCTGCAGTTGTTCCAAAAAAAAGCAGTTGTCTCAATTAAGGTACAAGCGATCGTATCCCTCACATACTTCGGTTCCGAACCGATTTGAAAGTGAGCCCTCTTAACTTTATCGGTTCTTTCGTAAAGCTACGAGAATAATAATTCCTCTAAATGCATTTTCGAGTAGTGCTCTGGTTCAAAGATTCAAAGGACCATACAGCCCTAGTCTGTGACAAGCAAGAAATGGCTAGTTTGCAGTTACAGCTTTCTTGCAAAACGTTTTAATTGATGGTAACTTGAAACCAAAAGTGCGTGTCAATCAGCAGAGCTCTAGTTATTTATTCATGTTAAGTTTAAGTGAACCAAAATATAAATAATGTAATTCACGTTTGCTATTTTTAAATTGAAGATAATTGAAATCAACAGAACGATATCGTCGCTTAAAATATAATTTAATCTCAAAAGTTTCCACAGTTGCAATTTCGACAAGATCAACATTAGTAACGGTGTAGCATTTGTTATAAAACTGGCATTCATACATCCCTTAATAATTAAAAGACACTTAGGATATACAAGGTTTAAACCCACATCACAGTTGTCTACGTGGGGACGCTTCCGCCATACAGCGGACAACATCCTGGCCTGAAGTAACTCCTAATGGATTTTTTTCTCATTTTCAGTTTCGATATAGAGGTAATAGAGATGGAGTTTCAACCAATTTAAGAACCTAAAATCTGATTCATTCAAAAGATATTTTATACAGACGAACACAAACACGACAGTAATCTGCTTTAGTCATCAACTGGTGGGTAAGACAGCGCTAAACGCTTAACCAATTAGTTCGCTGATGGTTAAATTTAAATATATGGACAAGTTTTAAGGAAATAATAATTGATTAAAAAATGTATTGTAATATTTCCTTGTTCGACGTCTGTACACGAGCAGCCACTGAGTCTACTTTCGTCTGCAAAACGGTTACAAATACTACAAAAACTCCATTGGTTTTTAGATGGCTGGAATTATTCCCTCTTTTAAGATCATTACTCTAGGAAAATGCAACGTTCGGATAAAAATACAGGTGTGTTTAATATGAAGAATTATCGCAATGTACTCCAGTTCTGAATTATGATCCAAATTATAAGACTGAAATTTGTCATAATTTTCGATAAGTAACTGTCTTTGATTTGGTTACTGAAAAATGCCATATTATTATACTCTGTTTACAAATTTGTTTATTCTGCGTTTTTCTCGTTGTCAACATCAAAGGCTAACAATGGACCATATTTACCATTTCCAATAGCGATGTAGAGGTAAACTTTTACGCCGAATTTCAACACTCACGGTCAAATCGTTCAACACTTGTCGTGCGTATAGGCCGGCAGAAATCGGATTTCATTCATCAGAAACTGGCTGGTGGTTTCTCTAGACGCCTAGTCATCTAGTTTTAAAATATCAGGTCAATATCATGTTTTAACCCTTGCTGTAAAAATTGTATCCCAAAATCGTATCCATAATACTTTAAGTAACGAAATAAGAATAAGAAATAGTATTTTTGACTAACATATTTATTGAGAAGGTGTAGGGATCCTTTCCTTAGGGAGGAGGTCACAACACAACGGCAAAATCTACTTACTCGGGTTTATAATAAAGGCTATACTTTCTATATTTTTAGTTCTCAATTTGTACACTCCCAACATGTAACCCCTGTTAGAGATGGGGATCGCGATGGAGTGCGGAAATGGGGATTTATTAGTTCCATCACTGACCTCAGATGGATATCTAGGTATCCAGATAAGGGTTCATGTGACGCATGTGTTGACGAGTTCCCAAGCTTAATAAAGTAGGACGGAGTGTGGGAATGAAACATAGGTTTGGACAATTAGAATAAGTGTGCGGCTTTATGGAACGAAGGTATGAAATTTCACCTGTCACCATCAAATGTCTTTATAAAACTAACACAAATAATGGTTTCATTTTATAATAAATAATAATAGTAATGACAGTTTTGTTAAGTATATACTTAAGGGGCATTGTGCCATCTCCATATACTCATTTGTTGTGATTTCTGACCAGCGTATTACATGGCCACGGCAGGCCTAGGTTCATTTTATTCTTGAAACTAACGTTACTGTTTTTGTTACACTTAACTATGACAAATGTGTGACAAATCATGTAACCATCAGAAACCCAACTTGGTCACTTATAATATACCTATTCAGTGAGGGTGGTCGACTGACTTACTCGCTCACTATCTAGTATGCATATTCCACCCACATATTCACGCTGGAGAAAGAAGACATTTGAAAATAGGTGAGCTAAAATCACCTGGATAACCTAAAAATTGATTTTGTATTTATTCTGAGGGTATATTTTGTAGTAATACAGGATTCCTGAATATTTTTTTGAGAAGAGTATCGAACATTGTTTATTTGTACTACTTTAAAAAGTGCTCATGACTAAAGTCAGGCTGTGTATAAAGTTAATGTACGGGCAACAATTATTTTTTAGATTTAATCTTGAACAGTTTAAAACTTTGCTAAATCCAGAGCCAAATACTAAACGTTTGGTAAGTATTGCACTTTGAATATAGACCTTTTTTCAACTATAATTTTAATGCTAGACTCATAATTTGATTTTAAATTTCTATTTAAATTACAAATTTGTTTTTTTTTTTCACCTGGCCACTATACTTGTAAAAGGTGGCCAGGAAATTTCCAGATGAGTTATGTATGTATATAACTATGTAAAAAATAATTGGAAATAAATCATTATTTCATTATTTCACTTGATAAAATACAGGTGATATCAAGTCAAAGTCTGTTTATGAATAAGAATTTACCATTAATATTTTAAAAAGTCAAAGATTATGAATAGCATGGTCCAGACAGAAAATATGTCTATAAAAATTATAGAACAATTCTATTCACACGCTTAAATTTAAATTTAAAGCGTTCTTAAAAGCGTTCTGAATTGAAACGACGAATTATAGAAAAATAAACATTTGTGGGCGTTAAAACTAAAAAGTGTGTTTCGGTTATCGTTCAAAATCAACGATGGTATACTCTTTAACTGAAATTTATTGTGTCATCTTGTGTGTAATTCAAAAAAAGACTAAGGGCCCAATCAAAGAAAATTATGCTAACAATTTTAGAAAAAATTAAACGTTTTGAAACATGAGTTTGGCATTATGTTAAGTTAGGGGGGACTGTTTCGTTTACTGAAAGGCATACAGGTATTTTGATTTGTTATAGTTCAAAATATAACTAACTCAAAAAGATTACAATCTACGTTTTGTCCTCTAGTTTGTAACAAATTGATTGGTTTGATGAATTAAAAGTATTCAATTACTGTCCCCTATATGTGGTCCCGGATTTTTAAATAGTGAATACTTTTCAAGGCGCCAGGGCCCTGAGTTTTAGAAAAAATGGTCTACTATGTACTCGAAATATATTTAAAAGTCAACCTAAAATAGTTAAATTGACAAGAAGTACTAATGAGTAACATGTACTTGTAACATAATATACTAAACAATAATCTACTAATATAAAGTGCTAATAGCATTAGGGATACTCGGCCAGCATTAACTCACTGGAATATTACGGACCTTTGGATTTTTTAAACCGAGAACTCACCTTGACAACTTTGTCTCCAAACTAGTTTTCTAGTGACGCAGTTAAAGTTACTGTTCTCTTGTAATCCCACTATTGAACTGTTATATTGGCTCTAGCCCCTATATAGATAATGCTTACTGTTTTAGGAAAAATGTAATATTTAAAAATATTACTGGATTTACTCTAAATTTTAAGAATTACCATTCTCTGAAAAAGGTTTACCCTGAAACATGTTTTAGAACAATTTTTAAAAAAGTAGGTCATAAACATTATGGCTGAGGAAAAACATGTTACCTAAAATATGAATATAATTGAATTATAATTCTATAAAATGGCAGTCACGATCATACTTGATAAAGAAGAATTTTTCAAATAATTCAATAAATATTTAGACATTGTAATGAAACTTTGATAAATTTTGCACAGGGTTGAGTGAACTAATTTTATTATAATAATAGAAAAGATATTCCAATTATTCTTTGTGTGTGTTTTAAAGTGATGTAAAACATGGGTATATAAGCTTTCATTCATAAACTAGTAGGGAGAGAATCGAATAGAGAATTGAATTATATTCAAATGCAGCCCATGTATTCACATACAGTATTCGAGTACCTCAAAATGAATTCGAATACTTTTGAAATAAATACGATTTTACCGGTAGGATTGAATTCAAACATGCAGTATTTGTTCATTTGGACTAATGGTATTCAAATAAATTATTAAAGAGCCGTATTAATATGCATTGGAGGGGTTTAAATGAATACATATCTGGACTCTGAAATAATACGTAAGAGGAGATTCATTTGGAATAAATAATTACAAACGTTCAAACTTTACAAAATGTATAATTGTTCAACTACTGAATTAATGAATACATTTGAAAACAATAAAGACAAAAATAAATTTTCATTTCATATTGTGTTACAACAATATACAATAGAGGTCTTTTGCTTCAATCTATTTCCACAATCATTGGAGACAAAGCCTACAGTAAAAGAAGAGAGTCTTTCAGATGAAGTAGCAGGTAAACACAAATATTTTTTCATAAATCTTGGATATGACATGTTTGTAGCGGTCACAAAAAAGCAAAGAATTTTCCCACCTTTTTAAAATTGGCATTTCCAAAATAACCAAGGAAAAAACAGCTTGCGGAACGGAAGAAAGACAGGTCTCTGTCAGAAATACTCAGCGCAGATAAAGTATTCGAATACAAGTATTCCAATACACCGTATTCGATTCTTATAAGTATTCGATTCTCTCATCACTATCATAAGCCCTTGGTTATTAGTAGCGCCTTCAACTTCTCAGCCTTGCTTTAAAACATCGTTCAGGTACTACGATGAATTGAAATTTCCGTTTCAATTTGTGAAGGCGTCATATAAAACATCATTACTGTAGTACGGGGAATATTTCGTTCAGTTTAATCTAAAACGAACAGTGTAATAGCACAGAGAAAGAATCTAACATATATTAAGACCACATACAGAGTATATCAAACAAAACACACACACACACACGAGAGAGAGAGAGAGAGAGAGAGAGAGAGAGAGAGAGAGAGAGAGAGAGAGAGAGAGAGAGAGAGAGAGAGAGAACTAAATGAAAATAATCCAAAATATAACAGACTGGCAGACTTAATTAATCACAATCTGTTGTACTGTAAGTTTCCTCTGTTAACTGTTGCATCAGTTATCATTTTATAGTATTGTCTATGTTATGTCGCTATAGTCTGTTGTTATAACTTTATAGTTTATGTTCTGTTATTCATTATATAGTCTATCTGTTGTTATAACTTTATAGTTTATGCCCTGTTATTCATTACGTATATAGTATATCTGTTGTTATAACTTATGTCTTGTTATATCGTTATAATACATTTACTTGTTATTTATTATATAGTCTAACTGATTTTATTACTTTAGCTTATGTCCCTGTTATCACATTATAAAATATATCCTTGTTATTTAATATACAGTCTACAGATTGTGTTTTATAAAACTTATTTTAAGAGAGTGTGGAGTATACTCCTACTGCATGGTCTAGAACAGTATGTTGGCTCGTGTGTGTGTGTATGTGTGTGTGTGTGTGTATGTGTGTGTGTGTGTGTGTGTGTGTGTGTGTGTGTGTGTGTGTGTGTGTGTGTGGTGTGTGTGTGTGTGTGTGTGTGTGTGTGTGTGTGTGTGTGTGTGTGTGTGTGTGTGTGTGTGTGTGTGTGTGTGTGTGTGTGTGTGTGTGTGTGTGTGTGTGTGTGTGTGTGTGTGTGTGTGTGTGTGTGTGTGTTGTGTGTGTGTGTGGTGTGTGTGTGTGTGTGTGTGTGTGTGTGTGTGTGTGTGTGTGTGTGTGTGTGTGTGTGTGTGTGTGTGTGTGTGTGTGTGTGTGTGTGTGTGTGTGTGTGTGTGTGTGTGTGTGTGTGTGTGTGTGTGTGTGTGTGTGGTGTGTGTGTGTGTGTGTGTGTGTGTGTGTGTGTGTGTGTGTGTGTGTGTGTGTGTGTGTGTGTGTGTGTGTGTGTGTGTGTGTGTGATTTTGAAGGTATGCAATATATCCATAACGCGGGATCCAAACATTCTACAATACATTTTTAAATATAAGAGTTATTTTCAAGTTATTTGAAACTAAAAATCTCAATAAATACGGATGTTGAAATGAGTCGACACAAAATATATCTAAGAAAATACAGGTAGCCCAGATTAGAAATATTTCTAATATAAATTACGTACTTCATAACAAAAACGTGAAGAGTTTTTTTTAGATTTGATTGTGTACGGTAAGGGATATAATTCCGATTTTGTTTGTATGACACATTCAACGCGCATACAGACTCGATGGCTTAGGAGAATAAAACTATCAAAGTTTCCAGATGCATTTACTAACTTTAATAAAATTATAAGTAAACAATGATTATTCTTTGTATATTAATGTAATAACGATCAAACATTACGTGATTAATAATTCATTTGAAAAGCACGGAGATGTAACTTACATGGATAATATTATAATACAATACATTTATTGACTCACTGTAAACTAACAGTGACATGCCGCATTTTTCTGAAGATATCCAAAAACGTCCATGAAATACAAAAAGAGTCCTTATCCAACAGGATGACGCTCGGACAGCACATTAGCACAATGAGATGCAAGATTTGTTAATTGGCAATTTTCTTGATCATTAATTATGTAAGAAGAATGCAACTTATTGCACTGCCACCAACAGTGCCAGAATCTGCAATCACTCTACCCCACTAGATCTACCCCTAATGGATCGATCCGACAATTCGTACACTTGATAAAATAGTTTACATGTACAGAGAGTGTATAGAATATACACGCATATGTAGATATTTACTTTAGATTGAATTGTCGAAGTGAGGTAGAGGTTTTCAACCATTTTCATCTATGTTGAAGAATAACAATCTTCTTTGTTTGTAGGTTATTTTTGACGATGGAAGGATTGTGAAGGAAACAGGATTTTTCCGAACATTTGCCATCGTTCAGTGAAACAATAAATCAGCAACACTACGTTTCGAGATCTGCAATCTGATCTCTTCTTCAGGTAAAGAACTAGCGTACCACAACGCTTTGGTAAGATTTGTTTATTTTAACCTAGTTTGTAATATTATGTATTAGGTTAGTTCTTTACCTGAAGAAGAGATCAGATTGCAGATCTCGAAACGTAGTGTTTGAAAATTCAAAAACTCATTACATATGTAATTTAAAGACCAAGTTGAACTATTAAAACATTTATCAGTACGGATGGAGATGGAAAGAAGTCTATATTATATCCCCTCTCCCGCCATACTAGTGAATGTCGCAGTCATCTCTAGGAGGTTTGAAATGGTCTCACCCTAATTAGGATGATTTTAAAAAACTATGCTGTTTGGGTGAAGGTAATAAAATATTATTGTGAATGTAGATTCCTAGAAGACTACTTTAAAGGAACTCAGCTGTCTCTCTCCCGCCCTCTATAACACGGCTCCCTAATTAACGTTTATGTACTGCTTCTCAGACATCAACAGTGTAATTTTGAGGTAGAGCCAGGCCTCAATTTGCCTGTGCTTAGCAGACGCCGCGTGCGTAGCAACCGGTTTATTTGCGATTTTGCAAAATAGAGGTGAAAGCCCCGCCGGCAGTCCTGCTCTTCGTGCGTCATCAGCTCGGATATTCCTAGGACTTTTCCTTTGACCTGGAAACCGGTCAAGGTCCGGTTGGGGTCAGTCAGGAATGGAGGTTTTTTGCTGCGGCGGCAGCTGCGGCATGTCCTGGCATGTCTTGTCGCGCCGCATCTTGTGCCGTCGGAGGACTGCTTTGACTTCAGGGTGAGCTCTACGTTATCTTATTGTGTTGAAACCTGCTCTGGAAGACTTAAAATTGTTATATAATCTGATAGCTTGGTCGTAGCAGAGATCTACGTAAACATAGCACATCGTACAAATTATTTTACCGATCTGCAAATCGGTTGGTCAAATCGTTTAAAAATGTAGCCATAAGAGAATCCTGCCAGCTTCTTGATGCCAAAGTATTCAAGCAATACATTTTATGGGATATTATACTACTATTTTAATTAAGTTTCATGATGTGGAATTTAAGCCCTTTTATTTTTATAAGCTAATATCGAAAACTAGTTCAATTATTTTGTGAATTAATAGATTTGTGTGACCCATATTGAAAGGTTTAAAAATTTTTTAAATTAAATTAGTAGACAGTTATTAAACCCAATTCTACGCTAAATATGGAAAACATTGTAGAAGTTTAAAATGTATATTGCTGAAAATATGCAAAATAAATTTCGGTCCAACTCATTAGATAATCAATTCTACCACTAGTCAATAAACGAACGTTTCGAGAGGAATTCCGAAATATTTAAATGAACAAAATAGACAGCCCAGAGCTATAAGAATAAACGACTAAGTGAACCATAATTTGTAAAATAGGGCTTTAGAACATAAATTGTGTATGGTTTAAAACAATGTAAACCACATCCCTTATTGTGCACCTGCGTGTTATTTTACTAACAACATTCTCGTAAGCCTCAAAAGATGAAAATCGTTTAAAAATTGAAATTTTAATACGGTATACTGGCAATAGGCAATAAGAAAGTTTCCAAGATTAACGTTGTTTCTGGTTTCGTGTAATTACGATGGAAATTCGTTTTATAAGATTTTTGACAACATTTCCAATTAATTTATTGCAATAATTCGTGGTTTTGTAGCGCATTACATAACAAATAGTATAATTGTAATAATGAAAATACAACATAATATGTGCTTTAAATAACAACATTACATGGAATTATATTGCTGTTTCATATTAGATGTACAACATTTTTCCGCAACTTGTTTTTGTATTTTGTTTGTAACACACTGGTCCGTAAGTATTGAATAATAATGATAAAAAATTGACGGCACAGGAGAAAAACAACATAAACTAAAAATTGCCCTCTAGGAATTATTACAAAACATATGGATTTAGTGTGTGGCTCACGTATTATCAAACAAAAACCATAGATGGTGGTCGTTTTGCAAATATGGTGAGGGGCAAGTGCAAGCATTCTTAAATTAGTGCATAAAATTTAGAAATAGTGCTTTAGAGTGTGTGGAGGTATGTGTGCGCACTTCTTAGTAGCGTGATTTTGCTTTAGTGTAGGAATGCTTTAATTTTGTAATGGTATAGTTTCAAAAACCCACTCGCAACATTTTTTTGTGATTTTTTTACTTTCTTTATGGGTTATAAAATATTTTCCTTGCGCGCTCTTCAAGCTTGTCCCGTTTTTGTCCTGCATCGGGTCTACAACTGAATTCACACCATGTTATTAGTTTTGTTTCATATTTGTCACGTAGTTTTGTTGTATATCTAATAACTATATATTATGATTAATTATCATCACTGCCGCGCTTGGTAAACGGACTGTAGGTCCACGTCGTAAAACTGTCGGGGTAATTTCTTACCTGCTTCTGAAGGGGTGGACAGTGGGTCCCAGGCCGGGAGCGTGGCCTAACGGGTTTCTTTTGACGAGGGGTTGACAGGGGATCGCCGTACTCACTCTACTGCCCTTGAACGGTTGTTTCGAGATCTATATCTGATAAATATTATTCAGCAGACAACTGTCTTCTTACTAGTTCTTTCTGACTCGCTATAAAATAAGACATGTACAGAAAGATTTAAACAAACAGCTAAATGCATAAATCAAAGTCAGGCTTATTTTATTAAGGGGGTTCGGATAGAATTATCTTTACCATGTTAAATTTTCAATATTGATGACCCGTTTTCTCAAAAACTACTAAAGTTAAAGAGGTGAAAATGATTTTGGTACTTATATATCATGTATTAAAGATTTTAACACGAGGTTTCCTTTTAACTTTTTTCTTTGCATTTTTATGATTTTATTAATATTTTATCATAAAAACCATGCTGTAAAAAAAACTAAAGAATAAAAATAAAAAAGCCCATGTTAAAGTGTTTATAATAACTACAAGAGGATGTGGTAAAAACTGTAGAGTGTATCTCTTGTAGTTTCTAAGATATCGGGTCATTTATGTAAAAAATCACGGTTTTCGGGAAAACGCAAATAAAGATTTGGCCTTTAGGAAATTATTGAATTGCTGACCTATAAAATTTGTTTAGTACAACCCAGCACCATACGATGGACGGTCTGGGTCCTCTTCTTCAGAAAATGCTTCTTTCAACCTCCTTTTGGCACTTTCATGTCGTTGTCTGGCTTTTTTCTGGAGTTTTGAAAGTTTTCGCTCGCCCCTTTGCACTCGCAGTCTGTCTAGTTCACTCATTACTGAAGCTGTGTTTTTACTAACAGTCATTCCCAGTTCCTTCAAGACAAGGCACCTTGTGGCATTTCCTCTGTTAAAACTTAAAATGGCTTCATAAACACCAAACTCCAAGGTTTGTAGACCTACAAACATCGTTTTGGGTAGTCGTGACCAAATTACAGCATTGACCGACTCATTGGGATTTTGGGACTTACCATGCAGGCATTCCTTCAACAGGGCAGGATCTGCCAAATCCTGAATAATAGGCTTGATCTGGCTCATAATAACTTCAGGTATATGCATGTGCTTCAAATGATCATATATTTCATTGTTGGCGACAGCTCGCTGATATTTACACCAGCTCTCTTTGCCTTTTTCACAGAGCCCGTGCTGTGGATTTTCATTACTTGACAACAAATGAAAATATTCAGCCCATACTGCTTGCCTCATTTATCTAAATTTCCAGTATTCCTCCGATTAGCTAATCCGTAATATTTCTGAATGGCTAAGATGCGTTCATCTGTAAGGCGATTTCTTCCACCAATGGTTTTTCCATCGGCAAGGACAAGTTTTCCCGATTTTAGATTTAGTTTCTTTAGGCGAGCACCCATTCTTTTTTGTACATGTCCACAACACTCCATTTTCTCAATCACATAGTCATCTCCATAAGGCTTACTGTCAGCAACAGAGCTAAACGCACTGGAATCGCCATCCCCTAAATAATATTTATATTTTACGCCAAACTCAGTTTCTGAACTACCAAAGATTTGTTTTGCTCCATGTACTTCCATAGCCCCACTAGAGCTTATGAAATTAGCTTTACAGTTTTCATTGAGTATGTTTTGTAATTTATCTTTGCATGTACAGAACCTACTTACAATGGCCACATCAATAACATAACCCAGGGCTGCCCAACCTACGGCCCGCGAGTCAGTTTTATGTGGCCCGCCTTGTTGCCAAAACAACCAAATTTGTTTACAAGCATTTGAAACGTTAAATAAATACAAATTTTGAGAACCAAGCAGTCCAGCCGATTTCACGTAGAACGAGCCGTATTCATTTGGTGGAGTATGAGTGTTGAAAGAAGTAAAGTAGTTGCAGACAGATTTCACTGACTACGGTGGTGGCTGCTGGCTGGCGAATAGAGCGCGAATAAAGCACGGCACAGCGGGCGGTGCGGCGACGTAACCCCTACCCAACTCAAGGTCACCACTCGCCACGTGAGCACTAAGCAATTCCAAGGATCTCATTGAACTTTTTGTCAATACTGGTATTTTGATTTTAAAATATGTAAAACAAAACAACCTCACTCTTTGTCATTTATGGTGGTAATTTGTATGTCCTAGTATCCTAGTAGGATTAATTAAAATCAATGTATTCAATTTATTGGTGACTTTTTTATTGTTCCCTCAGAATTTGAGCAAACATCCAAAAGTCTGGGTTTGTATTTATTTCTATTAAAAGAACATAATATATTATAAACCTTTACCTAATAACTAATAAATAATAAGAAATTACAATAATCAGGAAACAAGGACCAAATAACTTAACACTCATATTTTGCACAAGATTTCTGGAACAAACCCCGGGCAAGACGTTTTGTTTGGGGTTCCAAATCCCTTGGGATGTTGGCCCGCCTGGCCATAAAGGCTTTACAATGTGGCCCTTGGGTAAAAAAGGTTGGGCACCCCTGACATAACCTGTATCTACACTTGTTACAGTCACAACTCCATTATTTGATGTGTGCCCCCTCTTTTGCCAGGTGCCATCTACTGCCACAGTTAGTTCTCTGCTTCCATCATTTTCCTGAACAGCTTTCTCTTGCTTCCTTCATTACAACTTTACAAACTTCCTTAGTGACTTTGCCAATAACTTCATAGTACCGAAAGAATCTTGCAGGAGGGTTCGGAAGATTGAGAACAGCGCACATTGTTTTAAGCCGCAGATTGTCCCTTACCTATAGTGCGTAAAACGTAAACCAGCCTAGTGTTTATATCATGTAACCCGGTACTCAATGTCTGTTCTGGAATTGCAGTACTCTACTTTGGAACCGCAACTGTGCACAATACAGCTGGTAGCTTGTCGCTAATCCACCGACCCTATTTGTACTGTAGGCTAGTTTTGCGCCACAAAACCTACATGCACTAATTTCCAGGAACTTACGCATAAGTGACTCTATATCTACTAGGTCATATATGTTCTCTGCTTCATACTCACTGTAAACTTAGTTCTCTATCACCTATTTTTCATCTTTGAAGAGATTACACTAGGTAAGTCATCTTGTTTTGGGGTTAGGCCTAGGACTACTGTTGAATCAACTTGATCACTTTTTGGCTTGTGTTTTTGAACCCAAACATTTTTCCTTTTCTTGAACACACTTTTAACGCTTCGTCATTTTACTTTATCAATAAACTATTTATCACTGAAAATATGTTATAATATTTACAATATCATAAGACACAACACAATAGCCTATGTTTGGTAAACAAAACAGATACGGCCACAATAAAACAGCAGAAACAAAATTGTCTTGTTTATAAACACTAAGAACTACCAATCTTAAAACATTCAACAGAAATAGAACTTACTAAAAACTGTGCACTATATAAATTTCATTGCAGAAAGTATAAGTTGTTGCTATGCAATTTGCTCCTGTCTTGTCAATTCACGGCAGAGATACTAAAGATTTGGTATAGACGCATGACATAAGCCCACTAAAAGTGGAACAGATTTTGGTGGGAGTGGTCTTAAAATGTTTCTGACATGTATATGAACACAAATATCTAATAAAATAAAAATGCATTAAAAAACTATTTTTCTGCCATCTGAACCCCCGTGTATTGTTGCTTTGTGGGTTCGTTTTCACCCCGCTATCATAACTACTATTCAAGTATCGTAAAATGCACGGAAAAATCAGGTAATTAGAATAAGAATTTTAAATAATATGAGCCTGTTAACTTTAGTTAACAGTTTTGTTAAACTATTCTGTTTATATTTTGTGATAGCACAATCATAATGTGTAATTATTTTACCACTATTTTCAATTTATTTATATTTGGGGTCGAAAGCATAGAATTAGCTTGATAAGTAACCACTAATTGAACCTAAAAGGAACCACTAATTAACCTTTTCTGCAACCACTGTTGAACACAGAGTAAGAAAAATATTCAGATAAGAAAATTAAAAGTGTTGGTAAAAATCTACTTTTAATTGTACACTTTAGCAAATATTGAGTATGCAGTGTTTGGTCAGTACTGTAAAGCTGATATCAAAGAAGCATGTAATAGGTTTCTAACTTTGTAAATTTACGGTTTAACTTAAAATAGATATGTAATATTTACTGTAGGGCTATCATATAAATCTCTAGCGCTAAACAATAATACACAAGGATGCAGTAAACTTCATTTTAATAACATTTCTGTTGAAAAATATTATTTTATTGTTAATCGTCCTCCTTTTAAAATTTTACTATGGCTATAAATACATATATGAGTAATACACGTTTTAATTTATCACCTACCTGGACTTTGGACAATGGTCCCACTTATTACATGTGCATATTTTATTATTTTCTTCAATAACAGTGTGCGTCGGTAAAGTAATTTTCTTCCAGGATTATATTAAATTTGTAAGTAGAAAGTTAACGAAAATTTTAGGTTAATCTAGCGTTAATATTCAATTAAGAATTTATTTGTAAAATTGTAATGAATCATGTATTGGTAATTCAAAAATAAAATTTTTAGTATGAGATCATAATTAGTTTTCATAATCTTTTGTAAAATTGTCCATACTGCAGGCATGTTTTTTTAATAATCATAAAGTTCGTTGTTAGTAAAAATAATCAACAAATCTCCCTAATTGAGTTATACCTCTTTTAAAAGTTTAATTTTTAATGTATCTTACCAGCTGATAAACATTTTAGTACTCGCACTCTTTTGTGTAAGCTAATAATATGTCTCTGTAGACAGTTTCATTGAATTTTTTGTTTATAGGTCTGGAGCCACTATTTAAGGTAATACAATATTTTGTCTATGTACTATTCATAAAGTAATTTCATACAATTATAAATGTGATATCTTAAATATGATCTGAAGTGTTTGTTTTAATTAATAACAGTAATAATAAAAACAATCAACTATCCATTTAAATTAAACGTGTACTATGAGTGACGTGTCTACTCACATATACAGTATTTATACTAACGATGGACCAAGATAAGGAATAATTAATACAAACTTACTGTAGATATTTATCATTCAATTAGGATATTGCCGAATTACACAGATAGTGATGTGTGGAATTTGTTCAAATATAATCCCAATTAGCAATCCACTTCAAGCAATCCATAGCTTGAGTTTTGGTTTGAGTAAAACTGTTGTTTATATTTACTGCCTAAGCAATACGCTGTGCGTGTGTAGTGGAAGTAATCACTGATATTCTACCACAGAATGAAGATGAGCGCAGGTAGAAAAGTTATTGCACGGCCAGGTCAGTTTTGAAAAGTAGGACAGTTAGTCCACGGGTGTCGGCGGTGACGCCGAATTAGAATATTAGAAATATTAATTGCAAACTCGAGTGAAGATGGACTCGATCCTTACACACAGGCTTTTTGTCCATGTGGCATCCTTACTTAATATAATCTGTTGGCATCATATATTTTGGTATATATGTAAAAGAGATGAACAAATAATGTAAAGGCAAAGATGTATTACTAGCTGTTACCCGCGGCTTCGCACGCAATTTTTAGAACCGAAGTCCTTATAAAAACAATTATGATGTAATATGAATGGGAGTCCTACAAACATTTTAAAACGTAAGTAGGCATACATCAGGTAGATATTATCAGAGTGGTAAATAGTATCAGAGTTTAACTTAATTATTATATCATGTTTTGGCACGTGTAAGAGCATTTCTGGTTCTAATTAATTATATACATAACGTCACAGCTGAATCTGCCTTGTAATCCCAATAAAGAAAACACAAATCTCGGATCACACAGGTCTCGGGAAACTTACTTTGGTCAAAAGGCGTATATTTCAGGTCTAAGATATTTCCAGTACCATAGAAGAGTTCGCCTTGTTGTTCCTGACGAAAAAGAAATACGCACACACACACACACACACACACACACACACACACACACACACACACACACACACACACACACACACACACACACACACACACACACACACACACACACACACACACACACATATATATATATATATATACTTACGTAGGACCGAGATGCCTACTTCGGTTAATATAGTGCCTACTTAAGACCATTTAAATTCACTTACCTACTATGTCACAGTTTTGCGTTACACTTGTTTTTTTGGACTGTAGCCAGGGAAAGAATGAATCGTTAAGGTATGTTAGTATTCATTTCTCTGTTTTTCCGTAAGCCATTGTTAAAATGTAATATCATAAGCACTCTAATAGTGGTAATTTCAGACCAAAAGCTATACCTGTTTTTCGAATTCAGCCCAATCCGTATAGCAGTATCAGCGTGATTCGAGGACCAAACCTCCAAACATCCAAAAATTCTCAAACTTTCGCATTTATAATATTAGCGGGATTACATTTTTTTAATTAATTTGTACAACACTGAAAGGATTCGGACCTTAATTTTCCATCTTTATATGTTACGTTAACAGAACACAAGTTTTGAGGATTAACATATAACCTTTACCTCGTGCGTCAAATGCCGTTTTAAATCATCCCATCGTTATTAACAAACTGTAAATAAAGAACTGATATTATGACTAGCAAAAAAGTAACAAGTCCCTTTTCAAGTAAAAATGTTACAATATACACAACATGAATTAGTTGTACCATATAAACAATGCACTAAATTTATCATACACTAACAGTTACCCGTCACGGAATTTCCGTAGGCTTTGCATGTAGACAATATGAGCATTTTTAGGTTCGAGTGACTTATATTTCCCAACACCAATGTTGAATTTGCCCTTCTTGCCACAATCAAGAAAATGTGTCAAAAAGTGTATATTTATGGGACTCCTGTGTTGATATCTGCATTACAGTACTGACCAAGGACTACATACTGAATATTTTCTCAAATTTTACAGTTAAAAGTATATTTTTATTAAAACATAATCTTTACCTGCATACTTTTGTACTCTGTGCTGCAGCACAGAGAAGTGGTTCCAGGAAAAGGTTAAAAAGACGTGATTGTTACTATCCAGCTTACTCTATGCTTTCAAGACTAATGAATGTATCAGCCGCTATCCTCAAACCTTTTTCGTAATATTAAAACAGGAAAAAACGTAAGAACAAATACTATTCACCCCCCCCCCCCCCCACCCCCCCCCCCCCCCACCCCCCCCCCCCCCCACCCCCCCCCCCCCCCACCCCCCCCCCCCCCCACCCCCCCCCCCCCCCACATATATAATACATGTGGTAAATATTTATGTTGTGTTTATGCTAAGTTCGAAAACATTGAAGTAAGATACATTTCAGTGTAAAAATTCAAATATTTTCAGAATATTAATTAGAAAAAAAAAATCACTTACTTAATGAAAAATCATGCAATAAAACAAATACACTATTTACCATATACACCCTACGATTATCAAAATATGTTTCATACTAAAAAAATACATTGAAACAGTTTTTATTTTGTCGAAACTAAAAACGATGCTGACATGGGTATGATATGATAGAAAAGGATAATAGTTAGTATTGATAGTTTGTAGCCTTTTCAAACTATTTTCTGGGTTGGCCACTATATCTCAAGGTCTCAGTCTCACATTTGAGTAATACTAATCATGAATTAAATAAAGTACAGATAAGTAATTTACTTGACTTAGGCATATGTGACCTTATTACTACAGAATTTCCTATTGTTGACTCGGGTTTTAATAAATGATGATATTCTCTTAATTGCTTCAACCTTACAAGAATAGTTTCATACTTTCAGTGCAATTGAAAGTTAACTCTTTCCTGACTAAACAAACATAACTAAACTATCCGAAACATAAGTACTTTATATGTTGCTAAAGTCAAGTTTATCGAATGTTTCAGTATCTATTTGGTATAGTTTAATTCATTGTGCACATGCATATATCATATTTTGTTTATTTGTTGGGGTGATTGATAGTTTAAATACATCACAGAAGCAAAGATGAAACAAAGACTAGCTGTGAGTCGCTGGGCAACTGGTTGAGTGAACCAAGAGTGGGTGAATTCATTTTTAGTTGCTGAACTTACAGCCTGCATTCAACCTAATACTCACTTAGTTTCAGCAAAACTAAAGGAAATTGATCCACTATCTAAAACAGTTTTTGCAACATTTCTCTTGATGTAAAGTTTTAGTTCGCACCACGATATTTTTAGTGTGGAAAGTTTAAAAAAGTACTATTGTGCCATATGTGTACTAAATTTTCTCAATACTTGAGGCTTCACTTTAACATTACGAATTCAAGCAGTGGCCGTAGATAAAAGTGATCAATTGTGTTTCAAGATAGACTTCTGGAATTCTTATTCATTACATGTCAGTTGTAATCTTAAGGAATGTTTTTTGTTTTGCTCCCAGTTGTGAAGGGGCAGTTTCGTAAGGAGGTGGTGTGACCTGCATTTCTAGCTGCAGTCATTCATGACCAAACCTTTTGAAATATTTATCCATTAATGAGAAGATACTCATTAGTTTTCTCATGGTACTGCCGGTGTACTGGCAGACAAAAACTCTCTCCCCCCTTATTCTGTTTGATTAAGATCCTCGCACAGGCCAGTGGCCCATGAGGACGGGCAGAATAAGGCATAAAAGGAGGATCGGCCTCTCCTTTAAAAAAAAAAAAAATAAAAATAAAAAAAAAATAAATAAAAGAAATTACATCTAAACAATGTGGTGAAATTAATATAATATTATAACATGTTAAAATTAAAATTTAACAAATTAATAAATTAACTACTTCTGTTATTCTTAAAACATATAAAATAAAATGAATAAGACTGATAATGTGAATATATGTATACAGTTGCCAAAAATCTTATACCCCTGTGATTTTCACATTCTTTCCATTTTCATTGCATTCTTTTTCAGTGCGCATGAGGTGAATGTGATAATTTTACTTTATTTTCTTCTCTAATCATTTAATTCATTCATGTTGCATCATACAATTTAATCTTGTAACTAATAAGTACAGTGACCATTTATAGTAACTAGTATTGTTATTTTTTCAACAGAAATTGGAACGTAAATGGCAAATCTAGAAAAGAATCTGAATGAGTTACTTCTTGAACTACGTCAGAAAAGAGTAAGTATGCTGATGCCTCTGTCATATAATTAAGTGTACATTTGTTATTGGTTCTTACTACTTGAGATTGATTACCCATGAATAGAGGAAATGATAAGAGGAACGTTAGTTGATTATAGAAATTTTGTTGTTTGAAATTGTTGTCCATGATTGTTTTATTATTTTTTGTTTTGTTTTAGAAAATTTCATTACTATATATAAATTTAGTCAAAATCTCATTAAAATTTATTGATCACTGTTTTGAATCCTAACTTTTTATACATAAATGACATATTATACTCCAATAAGAAGTGAGTTAAGAAGAACTGCGCAACTATTTGTAAGGAATCAATTGCTATGAAATTTAATGAAGGCTTCCCGAGTTCATTCCATAAATACTTGTTTACCGTTCTTTTCTTTTCGATCTCTAGCCTAAAAATTCTAAATTAGAACAAAATAAATGTTAAAGTTTGTTTTAAAATTATATTAAATATTGTTTTTATTTCACATAATGTTTACATTCAAGAAAAGTCCGTGACATAGTTATTATCCAGCCACAGGAAAAATAGAAGAGTAAAGATAATGTAAAGGAGAGACCACCCTCTCTTGGAATGAAACATTACAATGGGTTGAGGTGACAATAATCATGAAACCAATTTGTGAATCTGTAAAGGTTAAAATGTTGTAGTTGCTTAATTAGGACATAGCTGCCTTCTCCAGCTTGTTTTCCTTATTTAATATCTACTTTCAGATTATTCTCGCCCGCATGAGAGTAACTTGAGGTCTGCTTTGTCCTTTGTGAGAGATTACATTCTTAGTTAGAAGTTAACTCCTCCAACTCGCCACTAATCATTTTGCAAATTCAGATTGCTAATTAAATTAGGAGGGTCTTTCCTAAATTGTTTGGACAGTTAATTGCTCTGATTTTACTGCTGTTATGTTATGACAATAATAAATCATTTGATCAAGGACATTTCCTTCTAGAAATGAAAATTTTGAAGGTATATCCAAACTCAAAAAAGTATTACCAGCAACAGCCAGCAAGTATAGACCAATTTCCTTCATATACATTTTTTTCAAAGTTGTGCAAACAATTTTCCTCTAAAGATTACTGACATACTACAATGAAAAACTATATACAGACACAGTGGCGCACCCAGAAGTTTTTCTAGAGGGGTGTTGGGAACACCGTGGAGTTGGAGGTATGGGAACACCTCCAAATGAGCAGCGGTGCTCAGGAGCTGCCCTCCCCCAGGAAATTGTTGAAATATTAGATCTTAAAATGGTTGTTTTATGATACTTTTGAACTAGTAAAGAGAGCAAGTGGAGAGTCAGCGTGTATAAAGTGTGCAGTAAAACCACTCTACCACCAAGCACCAGAAAGTTTATACTGGGATAATTAAAATCTTCTGCAACAAATACAGTTTATATCACGTTTATTTAACTAAAACCAAATTGAATCATAACATTAACAATAGTTAAGTTTAAATCACAAATTAACACCAAAGCTAAATCTTGATGTCTACTCTTGTATCAAAAAGTAGGTATAGTTATCCGAATTTGAAAGTTGACCACAAACTAAGAAACAGGGTGGGCCATAAGACTTACTAAAAGGTGACGAATGTATACTAAAACAGTTTATAAAAGTAACCTGAAGGAAGGCGGCTCCGAGGGAGGCCAAGATAGAAATGGTGGAGTCAAGTAAAATCTGATATTGATGTAACTGAAGTTACAAGTCTGTTGCAAGTCTAGGCATAAGGGCATGCTACCCCTCTGCCTGCCTTAAATGGAGAGGCTGGTACAGAGCTGGCATCTCCATTTTCCAAGGACATATGACTTAGATTATTGCCCAAAATCCTTCGTCATGGATCTCGAGAGGAGATGGCCTCTACTACCAACATTACCCATCCAAAATATCCTGTTACTCCAGAAATACAAAGCACAAAGGTCCTTTTAAGACTAAGTGCAATTTCTCAGCTTCTTGTCCTACAAGAAAAAATAACTAAAGCTATAGAAGAAGATACAGGATATTGGTTAAGATAAAGGAGACATGATAGCGCGGTTAAATAATAACTCAGATATAAATGGTACTGGGTGTAAATAAGTAAGTTAAAGTTTAAAGAATTTTGTATTAGAGCATACGTACACGTTTATAAAACCAACAGTTATTACAAAATATTATAAATACATTTTTTTAAATATTTTGGTAAAGAGATGTTACTATAATTATGTAAAGTTACTATTAGGAAACAAAATTTATGCTCTGATAATCACTCAAGAACACTGGTAGACGATGTCAATAATCCTAATTATGTGCAGTAATCTGATGTAACTGAGCTGAAACATTACAACAGCTGTTTCACTTATCTGCTTACATCACAGTCTGGTGTTCACCCCACTAGATCATAACAGCTGATAAGTGCTTCCTGCTTAAATAAATTATTTTAGTCTTAGAAAAATTGATGGGCTGTTATTGTACACCCTGTTATTGTATAATTGTTAGACTGTTATACAAGTACGGTTAGTTGAAGCCTTAAAACTTGTGTGAATGTTGAGATTAGCTCCATTTCACCTTCCTCCAGTCCATGTCCTCCAGGTTCCAGGAGTAAAGTATGTCACAGTGAAAGATATCTGACACTTAACTGAGTTGAATGTGAAATGGAGCTAAACAAATGGACAGTAACAAATTAAGTTTTAAAAAATATAAAACATAACGAAACTGACATTCGCCCTAATCAGAAATGATCAAAAGTATCAGTCTTTTTAATAAATTTGTGAACTAAACTTTATATAATACTTTACAAATGCCACAGTATATACTGGGGTGTCTTAAAAGTCTTCCCCTCTCCCCTCCCCATTAAAATTTGGTGAACTGAGATGGAGTGAAGTGAGACTTCTTTTTTGTTACATCAACCAATTAATTACTATTTACAAATCTTGCTAATTATTTATAGCACTTTCTTGTCTTTGTAGTTGATGCTCAGACTCACCTCTTCTATAGTTAAAAATCTAAAAACAATTTAGTATTTGGTTATAACGTGGATTTTACTTTAAACATTTAAGTGTACATGTTTTGAATTACACACTAAAACCGTAGACCTTATAGTGACTGAGATTAAGTGTTGTTCATTGTAATCACAATAAAATTATAATTAAAACCATTCACCTCATTGGAGATCATAAGTCATTCTTAAGAAAATAATGACTGGTTGTTTTATATGTGAATAAATCTTTTTATCTTTGAAAGGTGAGAAAAGTGTCACAGACCCTAATTCATACCTAGATAGGGTATATACTGGATTTGTATAATATCTGGAAACACCTTAATACATTTTAAAACATAACTGATAAAATTTACAAACTGCACAGTGTCAATATGGTTACCTTAACTACTTTTCATGTAAATCTGTCATGACATGATTTACAGGAAATGTAGTTGGTGTCATGAAAATCTTCAAATGCAAGCCTAGGCCAATATGTATGTCATTTGAAAGGTATTTATTATTAGAACATACTTCAAATCACACTTCAAAAGGCTTTATTCATTACAAAATTATTGAAATATGATAGATAGCTGTTGAAATAAGATCAATATTGAACTTACAGATGGTCACCACTTTGTATAGGATAAAATGTTTTAAGAGTCACTATCAGAAAATAGAACACTTTTAAGTGTTAAAAGTATGAATGTCAAAAGTGTTAAAACTAATTAAAACTTTTTTATTAAAAGAAATATTTGGGAATAACACCCATATATTTCTTTTAAGAATTAAAATTCAATTTTTAGAGTTTTAATACTTTTTGAAGTTCATCATTGCTTTTACTACACAAAGTGATTACTAAAACATTTTTCTTATACATAATGATGGCTATTTAAAGGGTCATTATTTATATTATTGCAACAGCCATAATTTTGTAATAAATAAAACTTTGGAAGAGTGGTTTGTGGCATTATGTTCTAATAATAAATACGTTTACAATAATATGCATATTGACATAGGATTACATTTAAGATTTCCATGAAACATCCCCAAGTGCCATCTCCCCAGTGTAGGTGTGGGGGAATCAAATAAGATGGCGGATGCTTAACACCTAAGTAAAGTGCTCGCCTCGTAAATTCAAAGTCAAAATCTCTTTATTTATATATTTTCCAAGACTAGTAGTGGTGTCAAAATGATATAATAACATAGTGAAACAATGTAATAGAACTAAAGTAAAAATATTACATGTAATTTTTTGTCTTTATAAACATGGTTGTCTCCAATTGTAAAATTCATTCAAGGAATAAAACGGTCGTTCTTGCAGCTAGGTTTTTAGATGTCTTCTTAAATGAAGGTGGCTGGTCGTCTTTAACTTCTCTGGTAGTATGTTCCAAAGTTTTGCTCTTGTGTAACTCGGTTTCTTCTCCAGTGGATGCTAGTCTGTGTACTGGAAGGCAGATATTTCTTGCATTTCTGGTGTTGTACTGATGATAGTGTACTCCGCTGTGGGCAGTTTCAGGTGCTTTAATGTAGACATAGGTGACGGTTTCCAGAATATAAAGGTTGATGACTGTAAGAATTTTCAGTTCATGGAAAGCTCCTCTACAGGTTTTTCTAGGTGGTAATGTCCCCAGTATTCTGATGGTTCTTACAAAAAAAAACATTTATGGCTTTAAGACACCTTAAATGTTTAACATAGTGGTTCCACCCCAAACAACAATCCCATACCACAGGTGGGTTTCGAAGAGAGCGTGATATGCAATTCACGCATTCATTTAAGAGGGGTTTTTTTTTCATAAATGGAGTTTTTTTAGTGAGTTCACCAGCAAATACTCTACTAAAGTATTCACCAAGACAACATTAAACTGTAAGTCTACCTAATATTAAATAACACAAAAGGACCTGCAAAATATGACACCACTTAGCTGGCATGTTTCATCACTAGCCAGCACTTCACAACTCTCAGAATTAGTTATCAACTTATTATAAAAAACCTAAACATCTGTATTATATTTTATTAAACAAGATATATTGCATCATTTTAAGAAAATATATACTAAATCACTCCATAAAGATATTGATAATAAAACTAAATGATGTCAGTGCTGAGTAACAGGTGTCAGGCCATATGACGTGTGCCAGGCCACTGACCTGAGACATTCAATGTCAGCATTACCACACCTCTCATTGTTGATATTGCTTGCATTTGATTGTCACTTAATGAAACACCATTTACAATTTTGACAACAACCTACTTTGACAACTTGGAGTTTGCCAAACCAAGCTATAAAAAGAAACAGTATTTTTCATAACAATAATCCTATTTTGACAATTTGGAGTCTGCCAAACCAAGCTATAAAAACAGCATTTTACATTGCAGTAACCCATATCTGTTGCCTTCACTTTCTATACATGCAACACTTTGTACAGATATATGTTGTGTTTGCCTAGTAACATCTGAAGGGCGATAAAAACAGTTAAGATTGATTAAACTCTTCAAAAGAACATTCTTTTAACGTGGATTCAATTCAATTCTCAACAGGCAGGATAGGTATTGTAAGGTTAAAAGGCTTCAGCACTGGTCTACAAAAAAAAAAACCAGAAATAGCTCATACCAATGAACAAATTACATACAAGATAGCTTTGTTTTGGTGAAAGTACAACCGCTGAAGTAAAAAATCCAGTCTACATTCTTATCTCAACAATATTCCCAAATATGGGATCTCAGTAGTCGATAGTTACAAAAATAAAAATGTAATATATCTCTAAAAGAAGCCAAAGATGACTTTAACTCAATTGCCTTTAACAAAAGCATAATATTATATACAAGTGACCTGCCAATAAACTCCCCCACTCCAAAAGATATTTACTCATTAACAATTAGAAAAACACCAGATAGAAAATGACTGCCAGTGATGAAGAGAGGTTTAATATTGCTGCTACACTAGGATCTGCTCTTCTAGAAGAAAAGGACGGATTGCCATACTGGAGGCCAAGTTAGCTAACAGTGAGGCAAAGACAGAATAGATGGATCAGGATTAATATAAATATCAGAAAATTGAGATTGAAATTTTGTAGAAGACAAGCAACTGCCGACTTTATTAACAATGCTGATAACAAGCCTAAAGCGATCTGGGACACCATAAACAGTGAACGACAAAAAAAATGCACGGAATCAGCAATTGAACTGGAAGTTGACGGAAAGAAAAACTCAGAATCCACTCCAAATAGCAGAACACCTAAATACTTATTTCACAACTGTAGCGGAGGAAAAACACTGAAAGAATGCCGGTCAAAATATTGACCTCACTGACAACCAAATGGACATAATCAACAATGTTCTGATTTTAAGTTCGAAATGACAAATCTAACCGAGGTTGAAAAAAACAATTCTTTCACTGAAATCAAAACCCTCAGCTGGAATTGACGATATATCATCCACTGTATTGAAATATATAGTCGAAGAAATCAGGCTTCCATTGACAAACATAATTAACAAGTCTCTCTCTTACAAGGCATTTTTCCAGACGATCTTAAAGTAGCTAAGGTTATCCCGATAAATAAACAAAAGACATGCAAAGTTGCAAGTGATTATAGACCGATATCTCTTATTCCTACGATTTCTAAAAATAATTGAAAAAATTTGTTTTAACAAGATTGATGAGACACCTCTATTCTAACAATCTCTTATCTGAAACACCAACACGGCTTCCTACCTGGAAGATCCACCACTACAGCCATCATAAGTTTTGTTGAAGGTGTAATAGACCAGTTGGAAGAAGGAAACTTGACCACAGCTTTGTTCTTAGATTTTTCTAAAGCATTTGGACAGTCTGGGACATAACTTGCTCATTAAAAAGCTTTAAAACATTGGGAATTCACAAATACAGAAGAAAGGTGGTTTTCAAGCTACTTGAAAAATAGAACTCAATTGGTTGAGATCAAATATACAGTGAACAACACAACTTACCATGCAAGATCTGATCAACTTCCTATCAGTAGAGGGGTTCCTCAAGGATCCGTCCTTGGACCAGTACTCTATATTACTGTTCACTAATGACTTACCCAATCATCTCAGTGAGTATGCCTCTTCTACAATGTATGCAGACGATACTGCTTTGATGTTTGCAGAAAAGCAAACCTGATAATTTAGACTGTAGGGCCTTCATTGCTTTAAAATGTAGCCAAACAATACTGTCATGTTAACAAACTTGGCACTAAACGAAGGAAAAAACAAAGCAAGTACTGTTTAGTAGAGCACAAAATGAAAATGCTGACTCCCGATGTTAGAGGTGGAGGAAGAAACTAAGTACTTGGGAATTATTGTAGACAGTGCTCTATCTTGGACACCTCATGTTGATTTGGTCTGCAACAAATTGGAGTACTGCCCTGTATGTGCTCAAAAGAATTAGAGCTGTCACAGAACCTCGCAACAGCTAAAGTTGCTTATTTCTCACTATTTGAATCCCACATAAGATTATGGACTGCTTGTTTGGGGTGGATCAACTGCAGGAAATCTGAATAGAGTCCTAATAATGCAGAAAAAGGCTGTGAGAGTGCTAGCAAGCTTGGGACCAAGAGACACTTGTAGAAGTGCCTTTAAAGACCTTGGTATCCAAACTGTTACTGCCTTGTTTATCTTTCAGTCCATCAATCACATTCTCACAAGCAATGCTGAAAGATTCATTGACATCCATACCCACAACACCAGAAACGCAGTAAATTTCAACCTTCAATCTCACAGACTTGCAATGTTTGCCAAAAAACCTTCCTATGCAGGAGCAAAATTTTTCAATCTACTGCCAAGACATCTCAAAGAAGAGAAGAGACTATTCCCATTCAGGACACGTCTCACCACCTGGCTGGCCGACAAGACATTCTACTCCGTTGAAGAATTTTCAAATTGGAGAGATTTGTCAACCTAATTTATAATTACTTTTATCTATTGACACATATTCTGTACTCTATGTTCACGAATAAAGTTTGCTTTGACTTTGACTTGACAGAAAGAGATAGAAGCCCTTCTAGTGCAGCTGAATGAAACAAGCTCAGGTTGACAAAGAAAAACAAACAATGTTAAAAATCGTTGAAGACCATGACATAAAACAAGAGGCACTTATCAATTAACTAACTGAAAATGTTACACATTTAAAACAAACCATTGCATGCCTCAACTGTAAATTGATCTAACAAAGTATGACCATTCAAACAGCGCTCTGTCATACCACAGACATAGAGACTCAGACCTTAACCTGATTATTTACTACCACTGAATTCTACAGTACTAATAATGGAACTTGCTCAAATAAGAGGTAAACAGAATTCAATAATATATACCGTTATCACTTTTGATAAATGCACTGACAGTCTTTGCTTAAAAGTTTCCAAGGATATTTCAACTCAGACTGATAACTGTAAAAACATTACTGCCTGAAGGGCTACACAATAACAAAAACAATAACATCAGCACAGAACAATGGGTGATGACAACCTCCCAGTATTGAGTCCCCAACATTATTGCTTACCCAACTGAAGTCCCAGTAAGTTGAAATATTGGCTACTGTCCAAGAACTGGGAATAACTTTTAATTACCACTGTCCTATCGGTCAACATAACCAAAGCCCTGCCTAAGAAACTAGTGACAGAACTAAAACCACTAAAAATACGTCTCCTCCTTTCTTCTGATACCAATGATAAGCAATACGAAAACTTACAGGGGCAATTCGAAGGATAAGTTTAGTGTCTCCCTTCAAGTCCGCAAAGCTAAAACAAACTTTAGCACAACTATAGAACCAGTTGTTATGTTACAGAAAATTATAAATTTTAACTTTCAAACTGGAAATCACAATCCCAACCCACCAGTTTAATCTGTCTAACAAGTTAAACCTGAGGATAATGAAGGGTTCCACCCTTAAACACAAAACTCAAAGGCGAGCAAGAAAATGTTGAGAACTTTGTCTAAAAGACGTAGATTTCTTCATCCACAATATGTGCAAACACTGTAACTACAAAAAAATACAATAGCTGCTACTCTAACCATGGATTTAATTGATCCCTCAACCACACCAGATTCTTGCCAGACATTGGATCAGACAGAAACCTCTCTCCCACAAGCCTTTTTTAGACAATGCAAACCCAAAAAATCACTACCCATAGCCAAATCTGAAGCTAGGCCTGGACATCTCCTTTTCTTCCACCAAACATGGACAGAATAGCCAACAAAATTGAACGTTTAGAACATATGCTACACTGGAAAAACCCAGATATTGTAATAAACATAGAGCATGGACTAAAGGAAGGCACAATAAAACATGACAAATTGGCAGACTATATACTAGTCAGCACATATGGTAGGAATGAACATCTTAAAGGAGGGATCACTATATACAAGTACAACCAATGTGCTTATAAAATAAAAATTCTGGGACTAGAAGAACACAGTATTGAGATGGCATGCGAAGTCTCTGCCCTAAAAATAAACCTGACAGAGAAAAAGCACTTATGCATATTGGGAGTATACCAACCACCAGGTTGTCCTTATTACCTTATCACTACACTCCATGCTTATCTGAAATCCTTGACAAACTTGAAAATCTTTGAAAACTTTTAATGGGTGACATAAATATTGAGAACTTAGATATGCTTTCAATAGATCGGAAAGCACTAAACGAACTACTAAAGGGATATGACATCCACTAAATTGACCTTCCACTAACGAGAATTACTGAGACTTTGGGGTCCTCAATTGACATTTTATGTTCAGATTTGGAGGATTGCATAAATGTGGAGGTTACTACGACAGGACTCTTGGACCACACTGGACAGTTTTTTTCACTGAACATGCCTAAGGAGACTGGGAAAATCCTACATTTTACAAAGACAACTTACCCATAACAACCTTTTGTCCCTAAAGCATTTACTATCAACATAAGCCTGAAATCTTGTTCTTTCTTCACAAGATGTAGATGAAGCCTACCTACACTTCAGTGCAACAATCCAACTTGCACTTGACTGGACACGCCCCAAGAAAAAGTCTTGGGTGAGACAAAAAGAAAGAAGAACATATCAATTTCTCTGAGGAGATTTCAACCCTCAAACAAAAGGAAAGAGGGGGGGAGAGAGGGAGAGCTGCAGAAACAAATTTAAAGACTGAAAATTATTGACAGTGACTTCCATTGTGGAAACCATTATGCACTGCTAAACCAAGGATCCTCCTAAAAAAAGTCATCATCACTTCATCAGATAAGAAGTATACTATACACTCCCTATTCACTGAACTGCCTTATTTGGAAAAAAATCCGTCTTATGCGGTCCAACAAACTGCCTGACTACCTGAAAGATGACAACTCAAAAACCATGGAGAATCCTTCACCATTGCCTGACTACCTGAAAGATGACAACTCAAAAACCATGGAGAATCCTTCACCATTGGCTACAGAACGAGGCCCTCTACACACTTGGGGAATTCTACTCATGGAATGACAATGTTTGACAACTAGACATCCATCTATTCTGATATACTATTGACTCTGTAACATCTCTCAATTATATTGTTTAATAAAGAATATTGACTATTGTGTGATTGTTATTCCATAAAAAAAGTAGTTAACATAGCTATACAACATTGAACAAGGTTTTAAGGTTTAAAAATATTAAGGTGTGTTCAGAGATTGTAGAAGCCCTGTATTAATCAATAGCATCAGTTTATACCAAACTGGATAAGACACTATGTACTGTAGGAAGAATACAATGCTCTCCACCACAGATAACTTGATAACTAAAGTATTAAAAATATTACATGCGTGATCTTTGATGTTTAATTCTTTCTTCCTTTTATACTTATTTCTGTAATTTTTTAGTCTAATCAGAGTCCAGTCATATGTACAAACAAATATGGTTCTAATAAGGTTTTACTTTTTCCAATGCGCAGACTGATGTAGAGGAACTCCAGCAGCGTTACGATGCGGAACTTCTGACTCAACGGGAGCTACGAGCTGAGCTTGAAACCTTTCGTGCAGAGGGAAAGAGCATGCGTGCCCAGCTGGAACTCACAAACAAGGCTCTCCACCGGAGTGAGGAAGGCCATAGCAGTGCACGAGATATGGCAGTCCGCCACAAGCTCAGCCTGGAGGCTGCCACACGCACCATCGATGTTATGAAAGAGCAAGCCACTAAGCTGCATGTGAGTACTGCATAATTGTGTAGATTGTTGTCAGGTGTAAAGGTCATTTTAGGCAGATATTGTAGAAATCTGCTTATTGCAATTACTCATTACAAAATTTCAGTTAGATTTTGCATTTTTGCCAATCACGGCCCTCAGAACTTATAAATAATATTAAATTGTTATATATACGTTTTATATATATATATATATATGTATATATATATGTATGTATGATCTTATGGAGTATAATATAGGCTTGTTACACAATAACTATAGTAATATTTTAGTCAATTCAAAACTTGGTAAAAGATAGTACTTATACATAACTTGGATAAGGTTATTTAAATTGAATTATTTCATTAAGTTCATTTATTATTGATTTAACGATCATTCCACCCAGTGTTGATTCCATCTAAGATATTCTTTCTCTTATGTACTGCAAGGAAGCATACTCAAATCCCCATCAGTGTATAAAACACCCCCTGGCCTTCTGGCCATTTATAACTTGAACTCCATGTTAAAGTCAGTGTAAGGGCTTAATGATTGATGATAAGTATTCCATTTTAATTAGGAATCTTTAATTTTAGATTAAAAACAACCTTCTCCTTGGTTTTTAGCCCATAGTTAAAAAGTCACAAAAGGATCCCACTGCAATACAATACTTTTTAGTGACTGTCTCTGGCCATCTCCCAATCACCAGCAATGTTATGTGCTTTGTCAGAACTTATATTGTCTCACACCAAGTTTATCTTAATCAGGAGTGCATACCATTTTACTCTGAATCTTTATCTCCTATTAAGCACCACAAAAGGATCCATTCTGCCTCCAAACATTATAGCTAATACCGTATAGCTTAACATCATCCTGAAAGCTTTCAGTGGAGAGACAGAAATCCTTTCAAACATTCTTTAAGACTCGTATGTGTCTACACTACTTCAGTTTATGTGCAAAGGACAGGTTATCAGAACAAATTGAAATCAAAGACTCCTGTATATTATCTACTCAGCCACTGTAGTGCTGCAGTTATTTTAGGATTAGGATGACAGATTTTTTTTACGCGACAACGTCTTATAATTCGATGGAGCCGGCTGCACACACCAAAAAACATGATGTCATGCAGTGTTACCTCACTCTGAGGCGTTCCATTTAAGGCTTGAAGTGCAAGCGCGAGCGCGGAACATCTGTCTCTCTCCTACTTGAGTGAGCGATGCGTCCGCGTGGACAGCTGCTATACACTAATACATTTAAATGTTTTTGTCAAGTATGAAGTGCAGTGAAAAGTGAATGTGGTGTCAATTGTTTATAGCAACGATAATTGTGGCGATAAAGTTAATGATTCTTTCGATATTAAATATATGTTCAGTGATATATTGTCGAATATTCGTGCTTTCATCATTAAAATAAATAGGTCCGCTAGTGCAACGATCGTAGTTTATGCTATAATTAACAAAACTATAACAATAAGTTAACAGAACTATTTCACGATGAGTAAAAAATCAATGGCTTTACTATTCAATCGAAATAATTATCGAGCGTAGCTATGATTTTAAAAAATTGAAGCATAAATGTTAAATCTTCCACATATCATAACAGCGTGTCTGAAATGACTGGTTAGACCAGTCAGCCATCAAAGGGAACAATTTTCTCCTATATCAAACACATTGAGGCAGGCTTTTTAAAAGCTAAAGTTACAAAAATTTTAATGATGTTTCCAAATTTTAAATTTTATTTATGATATTTTATGAACAATTGACATAATTGTATTTATGCGTGCAAATAAATGTAACTTGATCAATTCCATTGTGATTTCCATTTCGTGACGTTGTCACGTTCAACTATCGTCAGTAAACCGACTTTACAGACAACCGGTTTTTTTGATCGAACTCTAGTCTATATCCCCATTGTGCAGACCCAATATGTTGTTTCTTGTACAAGATTAACATTAGGTTGAACCTTACATGCATGTGAAGAGCCAAAGAAGACTCGGTTTAACTGCTCATAAAACTGTATACCCTGATCATGGCAGAGGGGGCAGAACTCGTAGTAAAGTATGAGTTTCCACCTCAAAAACTGAATTGTATGAGTGTCAAGCTTGTTTAATGTCCGTATCACTTGGTAACTAGAATTGCTTTGCTTATAGTATTTATTTTACTATTTCGCTAGACACTTATTGTAGGTTAAATTATTTACACCTTAACGGTTCTAGCATTAATTTTATTATTCCCCCATACATGTCCAGCTCCCTCTATCTATAGTACGATATTGTTCCAACTCCCTTTTAGGTGGACCTAAAATTTAATCATAGGGGGAGTAACCTGAAGCAATAATAAGGTGGCATTGAATATTACAACGAGTAAGAATGATTAAAATCATGACTAGATCCCGACCTGTAAAATCAGAAATGGGCCTGAACACTTAATGAATAACAGTAATTGGCCAGACTCTCCTTTCTTTTCTGATGATTTTACGGATTTTCTTAAATTTATTTCAGAATATGCTATATGAGTTAAAATAACTGTTTTTTTCTTGCAGTATGTGTTCCTTGATTAATTAGTTTTAATTAACCTGACAAAACACCTGTACTTTTGTATATAATGTGCCAATTAAAGTTTTCTAATTGTCAGTAATTTTGATTTATATTATAATAATCTACAAATCTACAATAAATCTACAATAAAAGTCATGCTCAAATGATAGCCAATAAGACACATAAATTTCTTGGGGTAGAAACAGAAGTGACCTTTCAAAGTGTAGCAGTCCCACAACAACCAAACCCGGTTGATTGTGGAGTGTACACGATAATTTTCACTGATATAATTTTGCAGTTAGCTATTGACGATAAACTGGATAGCTTAGATATGTCATGTGGTAGACTACCATGCACAATAAAACAATCTGGACATTATGACAAAGCGTGCACAACTGGCATATTTATTACACAATTATACAAACCTACAATTAAACCCACAGACAACCTCTGATATGATGTTCAAACCCTTTCCGTCTCAGCCACTGCCAGCTTCTGATTCACAAAAAGCCAGTATGTTATCACAAAACCAAGGCAATGGTGATAGCAGGTTGATATATTTTATGATGCATGGAAAAAAGAAAAACATCCTAGGAAAGTGAAACCATACGAATTTGCCTGCAGAAGTTCTTGACTTCAACATGTCTAATAGATATAATGTGCTATCCCATTCAAATCTAGAGCAACCACAATTAAAAAACACAATGGAAAAAAGAAAAAAAACAAAACTAGACTTAAAAGTAAAAATAAAAGACAACTTCATGTCTCTGATGAACCTTTTCAAGAACAAGTGAAAGTTGAACTATATGCTGATAGTCAGGGCAGAGGGCTACCAGAAATTGTTGGTTTGTGTAGCAAAGGGAAAGGTTTACATGGACGGGCTGGTTTTAAACCCGGAGCTGATATTAGTTTATGTCTATAATCAAGCTAGCAAGGCACAGCACGACCCATTTTCCTCCTAGCAGGAACTAATAACCGGGGGGGACTGGATCCCTCCAAGACATCTATCAAGAAATGGAAATCAAGTTACTGGCTCTTAGTCAGTCGAGACCAGTCTGTATCACAACCATTCCTCCTCGTTTTTGATGTGCAATCCAATGATGCCATTCACTATGACATAGCACTTGCTAATAATTACATAAGGGAGCTTGTCTCCAGAATGAACAATGTAGATCTTATTGACTTGGAACTATTCGAAAGACATTGTTTTACAAAGCATGGACTGCACTTAAACTATAAGGGAAAAAAGAAGTTAGCGTTCAAGATAATTAGTTCAATTTAAAAATCTAGTTACAAAACAACACGTAACTGTTGCATCTGGAGATGGCAGCCTCACTGTAAATAACTTAGAAAATCCTTCACATGACACCGTAACCATAAAACATACTTAACTCAAACATGGCAGATGTTATTAAAAAACTATAGACACAAGAAAAAAGTGGGGGTTCGCTCATAGATCTCTGCTGATTTCCACGATAAGCGCCACATGACAGCTGGAGTGGCAGTCGTCTTTAAAAAGCAGTTTGGGAAACCTAATACTGCCCATTGCATCACTAGACATTTGGCTCTGCAGGATAGTCCGAATGGTGCTTCTGTGTATAGTTTGATAACCAAGAGTAGGTACTACAACAAAGCAACTGCACAGGATTACAATGCTGCCTTTTCTGACTTGGAAGCGAACTTCAAGAGTAGGGAACTGGATCACTTGGTATGTTCCCCAATTGGTTGTGTGCGTGATAGAGTAGATCTGTCACACTTTATATGCAACATAAAAAAATTTCAACGTAAAACAGGGCTTAGAGTCACTATAGTCTCATGTCCTGAAGAGAGTCTTATCGGACCCTGAGAAATGGTATGTCTCATGAAAATTTCTTAGTACAAATGAATAATCTGATATATGGAAACTCAAGAACTTCTTCCTCATCAGTTATTTTTATATAACAGCACAACCAATGATCATGCACCTGCTGAACAAGAAGATAAGGAACACAACCGTTCTTCACTAAATGTAACACCTCTGGCTCATGTTCAAACAACTGTAGCAGCCTCGAAAACAAGTGCAAAAGTTATAGTGGTTCCAGGTGACCTCACATACAGTGAGGCACTAAAGCAGAGTATGAGTGAATGTGTATCAGTGTTTCACCAGTTGTAATTAATGTAAATAAAAGTAAAGAAGTTTGTACGGTTCAACGAGGAAAGACCTGCTTGTAAATAATAGTTTAAGATCTGAATGTTTAGTTGACTCATGTAATGATTCTGACAATTGGTAGCCAAGAAGAATACAATAGGCCACAATCTAGTTTTTTTAGATTTGGGAAAAAACCGAGTAAAAAATAATGTAGTCCCCTCTAAGAATATTAAGATTAGTTCATTTCCTAAGGAATGTGAAAATGTAAAAATACTTTACCTCAATATTCAAGGTCTCAGTAATAAGGTAACTATTTTGGATAGTTTCCTATCTGATTTAAATAATGCTTATATTGTTTGTCTGACTGAGCATTGGCTATGTTATAACGATATATACTGTTTTCTTTTCCAACAGGGTACCATTGTGCTGGAGCTTTCAATAGGTCCAACCATATTAGAGGGGGTTCTGTGGGTGTTTGTCCATAACTCTTTGCAGACTAGAGTTTGTGACATAAGTAGATATTGCTCGGAATTACACTTTGAGAGTTCTGCAACTTTTATCGATGAACTGAATATGATAGTAGTAGCTGTCTATCATTCACCAGATGGTGACTCCGATATCTTTTTGGATGCATTAGATAACTTACTACTTTTTCTTTCTAACTGGAGGGATTACTCTGTGGTGGTCGGTGGTGATTTAAATTACAAATTTGACTTAACCACTAAAAAATGGACCTGCCTCTGCACTACAAAATCTTCTAAGACAGCACAACTTCCTTTATCTGAACCGTAATGCCACAAGGGGCAAAAATTGCCTGGATAACGTTTTTATAAATAACAAAAATATTTCGAGTCATGTCTCCTGCAAAATTATGGATTTTCCCTATTCTGATCATAATGGTATCCTAGTAGACATAAATAAATTCCTAAAATATAACAGTGGGTCCTCATAACAGTGTCAATAATTTTAAAACTATTTTGCCTAAAAAATCATTAGATAGTATTGTAATAACATAGCTCATATGACTGGGATAAATTCATGACCCAGCATAAACAATGTGATGCAGTTACATTTTTCAATAATTTTTTTTCAACCATTATAAATGTATTATTTTATTTTTAAAAAAACTAAAAAAATCAATCGAAAAAATTATAATATATCAGGAAATGAGTGGTATACCTCAGATTTGTCTGAAATGAAAAAAGTAATCTTATATACCTTCATAAAGTTGCAAAAGATGATACCCAGTTATGGCAAAAGTTTTTTTAAATCTAAAAAAAAATTACAGACAAGCTATTGCCTTAGCAAAGCAACGCCATAAATGAACATTTTAATAAATACAAGCAAAAATAAATGCAAGGCAGCCTGGAAAATTTATTAATAGCAACAACTGTTTTTTCCAATGCCAGTGATGATAAGCCTGGCATTAGTCCTGACGTTTTCAACCACTATTTCATAGACTCTGTTCTCAATATTAAAGCCAACTTTAGACAATGCAACAATTTCTGCAAGTGATTTGTTAATAAAAAGTAATATCAATAAACCCTCTCAGTCTTTTCAGTGGGCTAAAATAACATCAGATCATATTCTAAATTCAGTTCAAAAAATATGAAAAAACTCTGACAGCTGTGGACGTTTATTGTATGTCTAATAATATGATAAAGCAAATAACCCCTCACATTTTATCTCCATTGACACATTGCTTTAAACCTTTGTCTAAAAGATAGTTATTTTCCCGAGGAGCTGAAAATTTCAAGAGTTTGTCCGGTCTATAATAAAAGGACCTCAAAAATAAACCAGAGAGCTACCGCGCCCGAATATCCATTATTCCGATTCTTGGCAAACTGTTGGAGGCTCTAGTGCATAAGCAAATTAGCAATTATCTCGAAACTAACAATCTTCTTAGCTCCGTGCAATTTGGATTTAGGAAAAATTGTTCCACTTTTCAAGCTCTAGATAAATTGTTGCGGGATGTGTCTCTGGCTTTGGAGGATAAGGCCTTTGCTCAAGCCACTATGTGTGACTTGAGCAGGGCTTTTTGATTGTGTAAACCATAATGATCTTATAAGGAAGTTGGCATATTACGGTTTTGGTCAAATGCCGATTTTATTTTTTGAAGTCTTACCTTAATAACAGAAAACAAAAAGTTTGCATTGAGGAAAGCTGGTCTCATGAAGTAATCGTGAAGTACGGAGTCCCGCAAGGATCCAGTAACTTGGACCTTTGCTGTTTTTAATTTGTATAAATGATCTGCCTGCTTCAATTACAGCTTCAACCATCCTTTATGCAGACGACACTACATTTTTAAATATTAGCAAAGATTTAAAGTGAACTTAGTTTAATTTCAAAAAATTCTATTTCAGATGCTTCAAATTGGTTCACGAGCAATGGTTTCTTATTGAATGAATCAAAAACGCACAATATTATTTTCAGTACGAGGGACAGTTGACAGTCGTAACTTAAACATTAGTCTCTCAGACAATGTAAAATTCCTAGGAGTATACATTGATAGAAACATGAACTGGGGACTCTCATATTACGTATATTTCTTCTAAATTGTCAAGAGTAGTTTACCTCCTTAGGCGGACTAACCTTTTTCTGTTAGCACCGACTATGTCAAAAACCGCCTACTTTGCATTTTTTTCAATCAATACTTAGATATGGGCTGGTTGCATGGGGCAATGGTAGTAAGATCAATGACATACTGATCCTCCAAAAAAAAGGCCATAAGAATTATATCCAAATCATCTAGCATAGAACACTGTAAACCGCTATTTAGATTACTAAAACATTCAAACTGTCATAAACCTGTATCTATTTGATTTAATTCATTATATTTTCCAAAATCCAAATTTAATAAAGCCCATTGGTGATACCCATTCACACAATACAAGATGCAAGAATTTATCAAAAATAAAATTTAATAGATTAAGTAAAACTTTAAAGAGTCATCAGGTACTTTCCCTGAAGGTATATAACCATCTGTCACATTTAATCCCAAAGTTTGACAAACACTTTTCTTAAAGAAATATTATTTATGGCTTTTGGAGAACCCATTCTACTCTGTAGAGGAATTTTTCTCCAATAAGTCTGTTTTGTTTTAATAAGATTATGTTATGTTTTCAATTACAGATCCATCGATGTAACTACAGTGGTACCATTGTTATTTACTGTATAGTTCTTTGCATTGCCAAATAATGTAAATTATTATTAAATTACATTAAGTGCATTAATGCTGATATTGTTGATGTAACTGTGTTGAAACTTTTAACTTTTAACTATCTATGTTGGACTTGGCTACCAGAATGTGCTGTATTTATGACTTTGTCAATGATCATGAGATTTATACGACAATAAAGTGATTTTGATTTTGATTTTGAATGTTTTAACTGGATCATTATTTTATTCTTAAATTTGTTAAATTGTGATATTGTTTTAAAAATTATTTCAGTTGGAGAATGTAAAATTAAAGAAGCAAATGGAAGATTTGGAACGGGATATGAAGTCAGAATTGTTCTTCCGAGAGTCATGTGTATCCAAGCAATCTAAAAACCAAGAGATGATTGAATCACTTACTGTGTAAGTCTTTTGATCCAAATCTAAATCTAAATACAGGACTACTATTAAATTATGCTGATTAAATGTCAAAGAATATTTCATTAAAAATAGTAAATGCTCATAACAAAATTAAGGCAAATCTTGTGCTTTTTTCTGGCTGTCATAAAGAATTTGTAACACTGAGTGGTGGTGATTTGTGTTATTGATATCTTGTATCACTGAACAAGATATCAAATGTCGGAACAATGTAAATATCTGAGAACTTCGTATTACCTTCACAATCCTTCCTTTGTTAAAAAGAAACTTTAGTTTAATAATAATACTGCAATAATATCTTAAATATCATGCTAATATTTTACAACCATTAGCAAAATCAATATTCAACAATTTATGGAAACATTTACACTGTTTACACGTTATTGAGTTACTTTTACTGTCTAAACTCAAATTGCAGTTTTGGTAAAAATCAAGTATTGATGAAATAGTAATTACTTTATGCTTTGTAAAAATTTTATCTCCTTAGATTAAGGATCTTTCAACCTAACCCAGGTTGTTTCCTGATATTCTTACGTATTATTTATATTTGCTATACTTATAAGACAATGAAACACTTATAAATCTGAGTTATTTCAAGGTGACTTTTATATAATGTAATTAAATCCTTTTTTTTCTATAGTAAAAATATGTAGTATAAGAAAATACCGAAAGGAGATATTCATTAGACAGCTTATATTTTCTTTTTAAGTAATTATTTTCTCATTTTTTTAAACGGTTGAAATGGAAAAAAATTCAAAATCTTCACTAATAAATACATTATCTTGTGAACTATAAAATAATAAAACCTCAAAAATATAACCCAACAAGATTGTCCCCTGAATTGGACATATTAAGTGTTAGAGAGATAATTTAGACTTGTCAACATTTTATTCTACTATAATAAAATAATGTACACATTTTGATTTTATCTAAGATACTGTATTTATGCAGGAGAAACAATGAAACATTTTTATCTCACATCCACTTTTCTGGTTGTCATTACTCTTCCATTTCATAAAGTGGGAAAGATCATGAAGTGAGGGTGTTTTCTACCCGCATATTTCAAGATGTCTAACATAAAACAAGTTTCTTGTATAAGAGCTGAGATAATGCTTTATGTTTACCACCTGCTAAAATTTACATTATATTCACAAATGTGTCATACGCTCTTAATAGTTGTATTGTTATTACCTATTATCTTAGCTAATACAAAAACTAATGATGATGGTGATGACCTCACCTTAGTTATGTCACTTCTGAAAAAAATGGGAAAGGTCTACTTCATTGTATCACCAATTATGGGATTGGGTGGTGATCGAAACAAGGTGAGATTTGGTCTATTGGTAAGTCACAACATATGCATATGTATTAGTTATATTGTTTTTACAGTAATTTAGGGATTATTAAAAGTTTTACTTATGGATCAATTAAGTAATCCATGACAAAGATCTGGCTATTCATTAGTAATTTGTTCATAATTGAGATTTGGATAGTCTTTAGTTTTCTTATTAACCTGTTACTGTGTAAAAGTAATTAACTAATTCATTCAGATATGTACTGTAAATGAATTAATAATGAACAAAAATTCACTAATTAATATTAATAAAGTTTACAATTACTTCAGTATTGCATAAAACAGTATTCTATTACCAGTTCTCTTTATTGCTTAAAACAAGAAATATAATGATTCATATATATATATATAATATAATTGATCTTTTATTAAGGGAACACTTAAATTATTATTGTGAAAAATTAACATCAACAACAGATCTTTATTGCCATTGTTTTATAATAGCTCACTTGCTGCTCATTAGAAAAAGAAAATTAGGCAGAGATTTCAGTAGCCGTAACTTAGAAACTAAAAAGGAAAGTCTTTCTTTGAGGATTTCTTGATAATCGAAAAATGTTTTAACAAGTACTTTTTTATATCAATGATTAAATACCAGTCCAGGAAAGTTTTACAACCATATTTTTACTTCCAATTCACACTATAATTATACATCCATATAAAAAACAAGGGCAAAGAAGAAACAAAAGCATAGAAAGGTGTTTAACGAAGAATCTCATAGGTTAAAAACTGACTATCTGAAGACCTTGGACAAACAATATTTACATGGAAGAGACATAGACAAAGTTGAAACTGTTGAAAAAAAGGGCGTATGATCTACAGCTTAAGGAACTCAGAAAACAGGCTACATCACATTTCATTGAGCAATCTAGTAATAAGCAAAAAGCCCTATGGCAAGTGATAAATTATGAAAGATGCCAGGACAACAGGACTTCAGACTCCATAGAACTAGAAATTGATGGGAAACTCCAATCAGACCCACTACTTGTTGCAAACCACCTTAATCTTAATCTCTATTTTACAACAGTAACTGACAAAACCTTAACAGAATTGGGACTCACACAAACAAGCAAACAACTCAACAAGCTACAGAATCATATACCTGATATATCACTATGGCCTTGTACCCTGAAAGAAACAGAAGAAGCCATTTCTAACCTCAAACAAAAGCCAAACATCAGCTGGGGTGGATGACATCTCATCAATCCTTTTGAAAGGCTGTTTAGAGGAACTTGTACCACCTCTGACATCTATTATCAACAAAACTTTCTCCTAAGGCATTTTCCCTAGAGCTCTATAAAGTTGGCAAACGTGTTTCCAAAACTAAAAAAAAGGATCTCCAACTGACAACAACAACTACAGACCTATATCCCTTCTCTTTACAGTTTCAAAAGTGATTGAAAAAGTAATGCTAAACTGGCTTATAACACATTTGACCGACCACAATGTCCTAACCACCCAACAACATGGGTTTCTGAAAGGAAGATCAACAATTTCAGCATTGATAGAACTCACTGAATTAATTATAGATCAGATGGAAGATGGAGCTGCTGTGACTGGCATTTTTCTGGATTTTACTAAAGCATTTGACTGCCTGGACCATAATATCCTCCTTTAAAAGATGAATTGTATGGGAGTCAGAGGAAATGCAGCCAATTGGTTTACAAGCTACCTGGAGGGAAGAACACAAATGGTAGAAATATCATATACCAAAAACAACACCTCATATCGTGTAACATCAACACCACTCCCTCTAAGTAGAGGCGTTCCTCAAGGATCTGTCTTGGGGCCGGTACTTTTTATTCTGCTCACCAACGATCTCCCAAACTATCTCCAAGAGCTTAGCCAGGTACTCATGTATGCTGATGATACTGTCCTCCTCATAGAAAATAAACAAGTACAAGAACTAGAAATAGCATCCTTTATCGCTCTAAATACAGCAAAACAATATTGTAATCAGAATTACTTAGTATTATACGACCATAAGACTCAACAAGTGAACTTTGGAAGAAGAACAGTTGAATTGACAGGACTCCCAGAAGTTGACCTTGATAATAAAGCTAAATACTTGGTAGTAACTATTGATGACAAACTCAACTGGACACCACATATTGATCAACTTTGTTTAAAACTTAACTCCTGCATTTATGTCCTTAAAAGACTAAAGGCTACCAATACTTAGGAGATGACTAGAATTGCCTATTTCGCACTTTTTGAGGCTCATCTCCAATATGGCATAACAGTCTGGGGCAACTCCTCAGCAAAGAATGTGCAACGCATCCTGGTAATTAAAAAAAAGCGATTAGGATCTTAGCCAACCTCAATCTACTTGACTCCTGCAGAAGTACATTTAAAGAACTAAAGATACTCACATCAGTATCCCTCTACGTCCAGGAAGCTATCCTTTACACTACTAATCAAAATCTAAAAAGAACAGGACAGCTCCATTATTACAACACCAGGCATGGAAACAATTTTATTTTGCCGAACCACCGTCTCAGCCTATATGAAGAGAAGCCAAGCTACATGGAACAAAAATTGTTTAACTGCCTTTCTGACTACTTGAAGAAGATCTCCAGATAATAACATTTTAGGAGGAAACTTCAAGAATGGCTCCTGGAGTGGTCCTTTTACTCGATCAAAGAATTCACTGACTTAAAACATCAACATCAAAATTTTTAAAATTAAAAACCACTTTTGTACATTTATATAAAATATGACTTTACTACCATGATGCCATTGTATTTCTCCATGAAATTACAAATAAAGAATTTTTGATTTGATTTGAACATAGTAATTTGAATATATTAAATAATCATTATAAATTATGTAAAAGTTTTACAGAATGTGTAAAACAAACCAAAACAATTGCTTTTTTTAATTCGACTAATATGAAATGCTTTTTCTTATGAGAGAAATTTTCAAGAAACTTTGATTATTGATGTTATAATGTTTCTGAACGTTTTTGCACAGGCAGATACACAACTTGGATAAGGATTACCGAAACACAGAAAGACACAGCAGCCAGGCACTTTCCTTGGGTAGCAAGTGTCAACTTATGTTGGAGCACAAGGATAAGATAATAACACAGCTGCAGACCCGAGTCAAAGAGTTATCAGCGGAGCTAGTGAGCCTTAACAGTGAGTGTCATTTGTCTGTCTCAACTTGTCAGTACATACTTTCTGTGCTGAAGCTGTGTTGAAAGTCCACGGTAATGAACGGGTAGCTTGGGTACTAATTTAAAGTATTGATGTAACAAATCTGTGTGAAAGTACGTTGTGTTATGTGACACACATAAATCACCCATTTTGTACTTTTTCCACTACTTAACTCTTTGTAAACTATTTTTCAAAGTCATTTAAAAAAAATACATGTGAAAATGTATGTGTGTATGTTTGTGAATAAGTTTATATATTGCACTCATTGCATGTTATGTTTAATGGTTTTAGATAAAAATATGAACCTTGAGAATGATTTGAAGGAACAAAAACCACCAGAAAAACACTATGTCAGAGAAATATTACAAGAGGTGCGTAATTGTTTAGTTACTTGTACACTAAAATTATTTACTTTATAATTTTTATAGAAATATTTATTCATGGTCATCAAGAGCAGAATAATTGTCTAAAAGCAATAATTAAATAAAAAATTAAGAGTGAGAATAGGTACAAGATAGAAAACATATCATTAGGAGACAATGATGGAGACCTCCTAAATGCTGTAAAAAGACTTTATCAACTGCATTTAATCAGCACTTTTGGTAAATAGTATGGATCTTGGAGCTGGTAGGCTTTTAATAGTCTATCTCGTTTTAACAGGCATGCGCCTCTATATTTCTCAATAAAATATCATATAAAACTGATCAAATTGAAAGTAAAGGGTCAAATAAATCTGTTATAGATTTATTATATTTGATAGAACTTGAACAAATAAATGAAAGTCATTTTCAAAAGTCAAGTATTGGGAGTGCCAATGGCCGAGCGGTCTAAGTCATTGGACTTTGGGTCTGAGTTAGAGATAGCGCAGGTTCAAATCCTGTCTGTGACCGTTGCACTTTTTATCAGTACCATCAACCTTGTACTGTATCGACTCTCCCCCTTATTCTGTTTGATAAGATCCTCGCACAGGCCAGTGGCCCATGAGGACGGACAGAATAAGGCTTAAAAAGAAAAAGAAAGAAAAAAAGAAGTGATTAATATGGTTATAAAATATGCAATGCTGTAGAAGTATAATTTAATTAAAATGGAAGCAAGTTATGTTGATAAAAAAAAATGCAAGGATTAAAAATTATAAACTATTTTAAATATTATTAATCCTAAATTTATAAACATAACCAAATTATTAATTTAACTACAATTTATACAATTTTAATTCCTAAAGTATCATTTTAGCATAAACAGTTCTCAAGAAAATTGAAATAAAATGGCAAATGATAAATTTAGGCTGCTTGTTCATTTTCAATTTTGAAAAACAACAGTTGTTGTAAGTATAAAGAATTAATTACTTTATTTGCAACAGCCGTTCCTGTTGTAGTATATTAAAACTGGAGAGCCACTTTAATAACAGCCTATATTTTTATACCATCAGCTTTTGTGTTATTATCTTTTGTTACACCTAGATTTTGGTTTTCTTTTGTCTTCATTAAGCGAATATTAAACTTAATTGTTGGTCTGAAAAAAATTGTCAGAAGATTTTATGAGAAGTGATTTTTTTTTTAACTCAACAGTTACTCTATTTTTTTCTTTACTTAATTTTACAGTGGCAAACCTCAATGAATGAAATGAAAACAAGAATTGCAAACAGTGAAAAAGAATCAGAAATACTTCATCAGTCACTACAAAATGCTCTCAATGCCCAATCAAAGTTCCAGGAACTAGAGACATCAGCAAATAAACGAGTCAAGTAAGTGAATGTGAAAGTCAGAGTACATAATTTGGTTTTCTCCTAATTAAAATATGCCTTACATACTTGCTCATAAAGTTGTAAAAATGTATAATAAGTTTTTAAGGTTAGTAGATTCCAAAATAAATATACATGTTTTTTTTTAAATCTTGAAGATATCTGTAATCCTATTTTTGATTTTTAATATTGCCTATATTATTTTTTTGTTGTTTAAGACTAAGTCATTGGACACTACTCTTTATTGATAGGAAAGGCTCTTTCTGCGTTAATTAATAGTTTACTTACATTAAAACATTAAACCAATATTTAACACTTTTATTATTTTGTGAGGCCTTTCGATATCAAAGATATCTTCTTCAGACACATCATAAAAGTGTTAAATATTGGTTTAATGTTTTAATGTAAGTAAGTTATCAGTACCAATATAAGCTCCATCTACAACATTAATTAATAGTTGCTCTTTAGTATAGTCCATTACTGATTGACTGTCTGTTAATAAATGAGTTGGCAGAATATAAGTAACTAGAAGAAGTAATACTGGTCTAAAGACTGATCCATGTGGTACTCCACGCTGTGCATGCAGTTAGTAGTTTTGATTGTTAGTAGCCTTTTCTTTGGTTGTTGGTAGTTTGCTTCAACTCAACAAAGTGTCTAACAACTACTTCCTGTCAGTTAATAGTTGTGGAACCTTTGCTGATTTATCTGCTATTTCAAATGCTTTGATTATTCCAATTACGTAACTGAGATTGAGATAGTTAACAGTTTGGCTGAAGATTTAAAAAATGGTACAACAGATTAGTTCTTTTCTAGTTTGACATGCTGTACAAGTTATATCAGAGCAGTTATGGTTATCTACTTTTTAAGAAAGCATGTTATTGTTGCTAATTTATAAGCAGGTTATTTTGCTCAAGGAGCTGGTACAAGATGATTTTTTTCAATAAGTTTGGAAGAAATTTAGTATAGGAGAGATTGGTTGCTGTTTATTTCTGTAGCAGACCACAGACTCCTTCTTTTACTTTGGATATATTTTAAAAGTTTTAGTTATATCATGTTTCCATGTCCCAAACCTCATCATATTACAGTAGGGAAATAATACCTATTAAATACCTGTCACGTAGTAAGGAATTACAAAATACTTGAAAATAAAAAAATCATTTTCTAAGTTTGTTTATTAAAAGTGACCAAATACCTCTTGGTTTTGCATCAGTGTTAATGGTCTATTTTAACACTAAAACTTTAAATCTGGCATTCCATATTTGTGATTAGCTTCTGATGTCTTTTCAGTTTTTAATATGAACTTTAGAATTAACACTGTATAATTAGTATAAAATTTTATACTTTACTAGCTATATTTGTATAACATTAAATATGTCTATGCCTACCTGTTTGTAGGCTGAGTTGAATGTTAATTTTTCATAGTGGAAAAATTTCCTCTAACCCACTCTCATCATCACTGTCACTTTCACTGCCTGAAGAACTGTAATTTAAATATATAACAAATTAGTCTATGGAGTTGTCGATGACTGGTTCCAGTTGTCTGCAGTGGTTCTTGACTGCTTCTACATGTTTCACTTTATGTGTCCCATTCTTCTTGTCCCATGTCACTGTAATTTTCATGACATAGATTCATCACTTCAATTAAATTAATATGTTGTGCCTAGCCACAAAGCCTTTCAAATCTGCCCAAATCAAATAAGTTTGATATGGTTCAAATCTGGGTGGTAAGGGCGCAAGCTTATTTTCTAGTTCATTCATCACATACGTTTTTTAATATCCATTATGCAGATTAATGAATTTGTATAGTTCAGATTTTAACATGGAGTCTGATTAGGTAACCTTTCTTCTGTAAACATAACGTCATATCCTCTTTTTTACTGTTGGGTTTTCCACAAACACGTTATGATACAGAGCATTTATCTGTGACAAGAACGGTTTTCGGCCTTGAATAACTTAGGTTTGGTACCAATTTGTCATTAATACATTAAATATAGTTTGTTTTATTCATATTTTGGTGGTAGTCACCTGATGAGGAAGAGGCTTTCCACATTGTGAGATCTTTTGGAATAAAACTTTTCTTCCTTTCAGAATGAATTATATTATCAAGCAATCACCTTTGAAAATTTGGGTATGAATTCCTCTATTAGATTAGTGTGACATTTGAGGATGAACTGTACGTTATTCTCCATAAACATTATAGGACATTGTGGTACTTTTTAATTTCATGAAGATAACTTTTTTCTTTTCTCTTATATCTGAATTTTCTATTAATATCTTTCTGTTGCTTCTCATTTTCTTCCACTTGAAGCCAAGCTCTTTTAATGTTAGTCAAACACTTTTCTCACTTTCCTTGGAATTTATATGCTCTTCCAACTCTTCTTTTATGAGTTTAGCTGTTGGAGTTGCTGTTTTGAGTACCTAAAATATTTACTGAAATTGTTGGAGTAATTCATTCAAATATATTGCTGACACATTTGTATATTTATTTGGTACTAATTTTTTATGCCATTTTAAAAGAATACTCCGATGATGTTCTTGTTATTCAATAGAAACATGCGTGCAAAGCTGTTTGTAACTGCTAGTATAGTAAGACATAATTAAGAGATTTATATATAATTAATTGACCATATTTTATATTGGACATGTGTATTTTACTTAAGGTTAAACATACAAGGTAGGTCTACTTGTTCAATGAAAGCACAATGATTCATTGATTCTGTTGTAATGAAAGAAAGACTTTAGTTTGTTACATTCAATTTCTTCAACTATAAGTTTATGTTTATTTATTGATGTGTATTCTTTATTCTATATGTGTATTGCTTTAATTATTAATGTATGTTTAACTATTATGTTAAATTTACAAATAATGCAAATGGAAAAAGTGTAATGACAACAGGGGGGATACAGAAAAGTGGGCTCAAAAGTTATTTAAAATGATAAAGAATTTATCAAATATTAAAAGACCAATAATCGATCTGGCAACAAAACAAAATTTATGAGAGCTCTATCACAAGCATGCACTTGTAAAATTTGTTGGAATGGTACCCAGGGAATAAATTAACTCAAATCTTCCTCTGTTACTGCTGATGAAAGTCGTAGGGGAATGACTTCAGGAAGCAGTGACTCATTTAATTTTCCCAAAAATGTAAAAGGAAGTTGGCCGTCACTGATCACATCGCTGGTTTCCTCCATCAATCTGTATTGTACTATAACTGCTGTCAGGGTAGTGAAATGGTTTTTAATGTATTAATAATAATTAAATAAAACTTTAATTAACATTAGTACATAAATATTTTCCAGAATATGTGAAATGAGATGTGTATGAGTGGTAAGATATTAAAATTCAGATTAGAATTTTGTATAACTACATTATTTAACTAAATTATTGATAGGATAATTGAGCTTTGCACATATAAAAATGCCCAAAACTTTGTAAACCTCTGTTCCATTTATGGACTTAGAATCACAATAACGGACTTCACTCAACAGCAATTGTTCGGACAATGTTTTCACTTTTTTAGGAGATCAGTTAGATGTTAGTCTAAGAAATAGTGATCACTTAGGCCAATTTTTCTATTAAATAAGTAGAGTTAATTTCAATTTGATAGAAATAATTGCATTGTCTATAAAAATGTGCCTAGTATTAATGATAAAACAGTAAATCATCTAGATATCTTTTAAATAGGGGAAGCTGGTCTGAAGTTTTCCTTTCTGAAAACATTAGCTTTTCTAAATGAACTAGAATAAACTCAAACATAAAGAAGTTTAATAGGTCTACAAGGTACTCAATGGTACACTCTTGAACGTGGAGAGATAAAGAACAGGCTTGACATTCTGTACACATTAGCTAAGAATGAACCACAAAATAGTTCTTTCTTTGGAACTAGTTACAATAGTCTAAAAGCACGTTATAGGTACAAAATAAGAGAAGCAAATAAGATGGCAAATATGTCTAAAATAAAGAGTTTAGAAGACCAATAATGAAACCTTTGTGCAATATTGTCTAAGAAGGGCTTATTTGAAATGTTTAGGTCAATCAACAATGTTTTTCTCCTAATGAATTTAGTAAATATTCTGTAATTGTTACTAAAGAAATCTAGCAAACTCTGACCAGACAAAATGTTACTAACTGTACTCTAGATTTTTTTAGCTCGTAAGAACATTTCTGAGAACATAACTTGTTTTAGTATTAATGGTGTTTCTGAAGCTGATGTACTAAGTGTGGTTAAACAGTTGACCAATAAGTAAAGCAAAGATCATTTTTCAAATAGGCTAGAAGCCTCCCATGCTGAAGAAGTATTTATAATGTAGAAGAAGGCTATCCACGTTATTGCCGGAGCAGGGAGGCTTGTCCATTGTATGGATATCTTTATAATTCATTCTCACGTTGCCATATCTTTATATAATGCAGTGTTCGCTATACCTTAGAGATAATGAAAACAGAACTGTGCTCAGAAATAAAATCCACTCACAAAATTTTCCTCAACATAGACTAAGGAAAAGTGAAAAAATCCTCTGTATATTCCATCTAGGTTAATGAATAAGTTTCCAATTAAAATTAAAACATTAAATAACTGTTATTTTAAATCAAAACTACAATTTATTGCTAAGTAATGCTTTTTATTCAGTAAATGAGTTTTTATTGAGTCAATGGACTGAAAATTGCCTTTTTAACTGGTAATAAATAAATTTTAACATGAATGGTACTGACCTGCCTATGTATTTGCTTAAATATTTTGTGGCCATTAAACTATTGCATTCATTTATTAATATTATAATGTTATTGAAGCAAATAATTTCTAAAATAGAAAGTAAGTCAATTTAATCAAAAGTAGATTGATAATATTTTTGGGGGTTGGATAATTACTATAATAAATTACTATAGTAAATTAAACATTGCAATAAACTTGAAAAATTCAATTCAAAATGCTTTGGTTAAGCTTCTAATTCAGAACTATTGAGTTAAATTTAATATTATCAAACATCATTATGAAAGATTATATAGTCATTAAATATATTCTTAAATTTTTATCCTTATGTTATCTCCTAAAGCAATGTTCAACGAAAATGTTATCATATTCCTTGTAATGAGTATTAGAGTATGACGTGTGTAACAAGGAAAATAAACTCCAATGCTTGTTACATAACTCCTTAATTATGTTTACCTGAATTAGTAATTTAAACTAGTTAATGACTTGTGTTAACTAGAATGTTTATCTGCTATAATCAATAGGGAATTAGTTATGAATTATTCGAACAGTTACTTGATAGTAATTCTACTTGTCACAATCACCAGTAATATTATATTTCATATTCAGATCTAAAAACTGTAAAATTATGAAATTAAATTATTATCTGTCTTGTGATTGAAATGTATACAAACATATTTGTTACATCACCATTGTTAACAATTATCATTTGTTAACATTAAGCAAATTATTCTACAAGTTATCGTACAAACCATAGTAAACAAAAACATATTCACTTATTTCTTATTATTGTACATTGTCAACAGTGTTGGTTAATCATTGGGTCACACTCTTTAAAATATAAGTAAAGTTTTGGAGGTTTTCAGTTAGAAAAAAAATATTGAAAATTGATTGGTTTTGTTGACAGAGTTGTTGAGTTTTTAAAATAGTACATCAGATCAAATTAAATGCAGATATGATGTAGGATACCTTATAGTTCAGATAATTGTCTTAACATATTTGTTGGTCTACGAATGCTGTGTGCATTAAATAATAATGTAGACTTTTTATTGTGTTTTGAGTTAATATTGCTGATAGTATTAGATGAAACCTGACAGTTCAGTGCTGTACATCTCTGGTCCATCCCCTTCTTGTACCATAGATGCAACATAACTCTTTATACAGGGTGTTTGAAAAGTATGGGTACGGCTTAATATTTAAAAAAACCATAGGAGATAACATCTATAAACTTTGCACAGTGTCATATGGCTATGTAAACTATTTTTTTCTTGCTATTACCATGACATGCCAACCATGGGGGGACAGCCCACAGAGGAAAACATGGAAATCTTAAATTGAAGCATGGGTCGAGTGATACCTCATTTAAAAAACATCGGTATTTATTTAATTAAATACCGATGTTTTTTAGTTTTATTTATTGTGTTATAAATTTATGACATAATTTGCTAATTAAAAAAAGTCAGTGAAAACACATTGGTTAGTAGAGTGAAACGCCGCCAACCGCATCAGAATATGACGATCCAGTCAGAAATGGCAGCGCATAATGTACTTCACAATGTGTACCTAAAACAACCCGCCATTTCTGATTGGATAAACCTTTTGAGATGCGGTTTGCGGCATTCAACTCTACTAAGTGAGCTCTTTCATGGCTCACTCGACCCATGCTTCAATTTAAAATTTCCATGTTTTCCTCTGTGGGCCGTCCCCCCATGGTTGGCATGTCATGGTAATAGCAAGATAAATAGTTTACATAGCCATATGACACTGTGCAAAGTTTATAGATGTTATCTCCTATGGTTTTTTAAATATTAAGCCGTACCCATACTTTTCAAACACCCTGTATAATGTTATCCATCAACATGTTCATAGGAAGGGCCCATGAGATCCGTCCTCCCTTCTAATTGTCTGAGAAAAATAAAATTATCTGACAAGCTTACACTTTTGTAAATATCTTCAGCATTATCTCAAATTGAACATCAAGCATTTTCATTTAAAAACCTCAAATAACAACACAATGAAACATGGGTAAAAATCCCCGAGAAATTTGGAACCTGTTCAGATGTTGGTGGAAATCAGTAAGAAAGCCCACGTGGTGAACCATGATATTACGTAAAAGCAATATCTGAGTAGCTGTTATTTAAATTTATACGCATAATTATTAGATCATAATCCCCCCCCCTTATATTGATTGTAAAAATGTCAATACAAATGTAACTGAAATCTTTAGAAAGAAAAAAAATCACATTACTTTTATCTTGTGCTATGTATTGCCTGTTTGATTATTATATCTTGCATGTGTTTAAGTTCAGAAATTTTTATTACAGTTGCAAACAATTTGAAATGTATTTTCATGAAGGATTGCTACTCATAGGATGAGGTTCAGTAAAATTCTGGTTAGTTCATAATCTGCTAAGTTAATGCTGAGTCCCAGAAAGGTTAACTTCCAGTTGAACCTGCATTGGGTACAGCAAAAACCAATGTGCCACTTACATCTGTCTATACCTTGTCTATCTGTACTGTACGCAGATGACACCACACTGATTAGTGCAGATGGGAATATTGCCAATGTAATGTTGCAATTAAATACATCCCTAGAACGAGCTAAAGCTTGGTATTCTCCAAATAGGCTTTTAACAAATGAAAACAAAACTGAAAATATAATATTCACACTTAAAAACCATTGGATTAATGATAGTTTATTCAAACCTGTAAAACTACTTGGCTTCTATCTAGATAGTAAACTGTGCTGGAAAGTACATATTGATAATCTCTGTAAAAAATTATCTAGGGTAATTTTTCCTGCTAAGAAAATTGAAGTACTGTGTAAACTTAGAAACACTTATAATGAACGTACAATGGCTTATTTCATAGCCACTTGTGTTACGGCATTCGACTGTGGGGTAATTCCAGTACAAGCAAAAAACGTTTTGTCTGGCAAAAAAAAAAGCAATTAGAATAATAGCTGGATTGTCATACCAAGAGTCTTGCAGACATTTTTCTAGACTTAAAATTATGACCTTGGCATGTACTTATATGTTCTATAACCTAATATAATGTAAAAAAATGAAGATAGATTTGAAACACAATGTACACTCCATGAGTATGATACCAGATCAAAAGATAATCTAAGAACTCCTAATATAAGGCTAGATAAATATTATAAAAGCCATGAATACCAGCAATTAAAACTATTTAATAACTTCCTCTTTTTTGTTAGAGCTTTAACCTTTTAAACAATTTAAATCAAAACATGTCAGAGTGGCTTAAAAGCTGAAGGAATTTTACAGTGTTGAGGAGTATAATGAAACGTGATATGTTGTAAATAACAAATATATATATATATAATATATATATATAAATAAAAGGATACTCCATAATTTATTATATTTATTTAAAATTTTAGATTTTAACTCATGTCTCTGTGTGTTTTTATGTTTTATTTATTTGAGTAAATTTAAAGTATTTATTATAATACATATGGGACTGGAAACTAGTATATATTTATATTATATCACTAGAATTAAGCTGAAAAAATAATGTTATTTTGACGAAGCCTATTGTAAATCTTTGGAATACTTGATGGCCAAATAAAAAACTTATGATTTCTGGGAAACCCCGTAGAGGTACAATCATCGGAGTGGACAAGATATAGGAGTAAAATAGTTGATCAGTCCAGTTTTCCACAATCTCAAATTCTGCTTCTTTTTAGATTCATTACAAGATAGACAGTTTTTGCCAAGCAAGTGGTTCTCAGTTCTGTAGGTTTGCTTAGCTACTGCATTTGTTACATGTCAAGAAGTATTAATATGTGATTTTTAATTTTATTTATTTTCGTGCAAAACAAAATTTTTATACGTCCACAATTATATTGCAGTAGTTTATGCTTTGTAACTCAATAAAGTGGGAAATACAATTTAAAATGAATAAATAAAATATTAAAAATAAAATGAAGTTCACTTTACCATATTACCAAATCCCAGCTTTCATTGTTACTCGTGTACTGTGGAATAAATCCAGCTTCATGTTACTCGTGTACTGTGGAATAAATCCAGCTTCATGTTACTCGTGTACTGTGGAATAAATCCCAGCTTCAATGTTACTCGAATGTACTGTGGAATAAATCCAGCTTCATGTTACTCCGTGTACTGTGGAATAAATCCAGCTTCATGTTACTCGTGTACTGTGAAATAAATCCAGCTTCATGTTACTCGTGTACTGTGGAATAAATCCAGCTTCATGTTACTCGTGTACTGTGGAATAAATCCAGCTTCATGTTACTCGTGTACTGTGGAATAAATCCAGCTTCATGTTACTCCACGTGTACTGTGGAATAAATCCAGCTTCATGTTTACTCGTGTACGGTGGAATAATCCAGCTTCATGTTACTCGTGTACTGGGGAATAAATCCAGCTTCATGTTACTCGTGTACTGTGGAATAAATCCAGCTTCATGTTTACTCCGTGTACTGTGGGGGAATAATCCAGCTGAAGATTATCAAAATGAATAATAATCAATCAACCAATGCTCTTTAATACCGAATCACAGTACATGTAGAGGTAAATATCAATATAAGTACTAAAAATTAAAGTATCATGTAAAAATAGAATAAAAATATTAAAATAATTGTTAATGACATACAAGGGTTGGTTTTTTTTTTAACCTCCGATCTCATGTCTTGACGGGCGAGACGTGTGGCAGATCTTTGGTGTGCGTAATAGTTAATTGTGTATATTCCCCGCTACAGACATTTATCACTGCCCAGATCAAGTAACTAGTTTGTACTGAGCAGAAGTTGCATAAATTTGGCCACCTCTATTGATTCTCCCGCAAAAATGTGAATTGAGGAGTTTAATTATTAATTCATTTTTTTTTTGCAAGCAGAAGGTAATAGTGCAGCAGAAATCCATTCAGGAATGTGGCCTTGTCTATGGAGAAAACATTATATGATGGTGTTGTACATGAGTGAAGTAGAAAGCCAAAGAATGTTGACTGACACAAAAATCACCAAAGCTTCAAACTTTGACATTTCCTCAAATTGATCCTTGAATTTGACATTCGGCCAATCCTTTAAACTTTTTGATGTGATTATACATGAATAGTCACAGGGAATATGTGTGATCGACTACAGCCTAAACAGGGGATCTATCTCGTGTCTGGATGACATGGCGTAAGATTGGAAGTTAAAAAACCGCACCTTAAATCAAATCAAAGTGGAATCTTGTATTATTGTCTCCTTCCCTAAAGAATTAAAGTTAATAATATAGTTTTGGCAATCAGCTAAGTGTATCCTTGAACATAACTTTTATTTTACAGACTAGAATAAGATATACAAACTGATGTCAGGATCTACATTTTATAACGTAATATATGATTTATTTATTTATTTACGGTAACACCATTAGTACATGGAAAAAACAATAAGATATTCTTATATCCAACAATAAGGTAATGAAAATGATCCACATTATAAATTATTAACAATGCCAAAATAAATTGCTACAACATAACAATAACATATAAAATAGACTGATTCTAATGCTAGAATTTACTTCTAATAATACAATTTACTAATCCTAGAGTGTTACTAGCGAATTCTGTTGACTAGTTCCTGATCTTTGTGATATATGTAGGTAAGTATATATTGTTTTGGATTTCTGTATGTATGGATGTAGCTGTTGGTTTATTCCAAGAGTGACAAGAAACGTCATTAACTAAATGTTACTCCTGTACCGAAAAAATATTTTTGATGATATTTATCCCTGCTGATATTATCCCCTTGGTTACTCACCCTTGTGTAAAAAATTGTTACTCGTATCTATCTACGCTGAAAACAAATTTGGTATACTCGAAGTTAAATTACGTTGAAGGATACATTTCTTAAGTTAGCATTCACTATCGTCTAATCATTGGCCCGAATTTGGGCAACACCCCCCGAGCAAGCTGAAGGTGAGTTATTCACTTTGGTTAGGAAATGTTCTAAATTGTTTTTGAAAGTGTGAACTGCTACAAGTGAACTATGTCACAGGGAGCTTGAGATGAAGCTGCAGGAGGCGAAGGTGATGAAGCACAGGAACGTGACAGACTGCAGTGCTCAGACAGATGTCAAGATCACCATTGACATCGCCTGTGAGACCTCCATAGAGATGGTAGATGTTTCTATCCAGACTGACTCCAGGACTCAGGTAAATCCTGGTACAATGTTAGCCTGAGAATAATGATTTTGTTCTGTAATCCGGCTACTTAAGGGCTAGGGTTTGGTCTAAGAACTAAGTATAAGATCTAATAGTTTGTCTTCTTGTATTGTTTGATATCGAGCGAATCGTTTTGCTTGAACTTGGGGTTGTTCATTTTGGCAAATGACTTTCGTAGCATTAAACAGCATAGTATTTGAACTTTATCAGTGTTATCCAAAAAAGTAAAGGTTAGCATCCATGTTATGCCTCCTGTGGATTCCATACCACCACGATGCTTGCTGAATATTCATTCTTTTTCTCATATGCAAACTAAAATTCGTCCCCTTTATAGACAATTATTTTATTTTATTGTATTCTCTATTAATTAGAAACCAATATAACAAAACAGTTTGTAGAATCTTAATATTATTTCCATTACTCTAAAATATTAAGATAATATTGTCATTAGATAAATTGTATTTTTTACATAGATGATTTAAAGTCTTCAATATATTAGTCTTTCTTTTATGTATATTTAAACATTGTATGTAAGAATAAGATTGACTAGAGTTTAAATTGATTAAGTTGTGCTCTTATCAACGTTAATGTATTTTTATTTTAACGTTGATTTTAGTTAAATATAGTGAGAAACTTTAAATATACCGCAGTGATCTGCACATCAAGTCCTTTTCAGAGAAAACCGGACTGTTATCAGACCTTTCCTTGTTTATTGTTTAGTTTTATCTAACCACGCAACTTGTTAATGTGGTTAGATTATATTCCTTAATAATCTTGTTTGTAAAGTTTATATTTTTTTGGAATAAATCTCATTATCTCAATAGCAGCCTTCCTTTCTCTCTAAGCTGAGATAGGTTTACCAGTTTACAGACATTGATGTTTTAAAAGAAAAGTTAGTAGTAAATACCATTTAGGTTTAGATAAACATAATTTTAAGCAGAAAAATATTGTTAGGAGAAAATCTTTTTAAATCTAAATATCTTAAAGAATTTGTAACTCTATAGTCATTTGTTGAAAGTATGTGAAAGTAATAACAACAGATATTCATAAACTTATCTTTTTTAGTCTTATTAACAGAATACTGTACAGTCAATTATTTGTATTTGATCAACCAGGTAACTTAGTTTTGTGTTATTTTAATCCTTGGAACAGTAACAAACCATCCGCAGTGACAACGTCACTGTTGTGTTTTTCTATTTATCCTAAAGCAGTTTAAATGTATATGTTTCAATGTACTTTTTTTTGTTAGTGAACTATCTTGGCATCCCCCCGCGATTGTTAGAAGCAAATTTGTGTAATACTAATCATATCTGTTAAGTGTCACAAGCTTATGTTGTGATTAATGTGAAGCAGTACTGGATGGAGCCAGCTAGCTTCCTCTAAACACTAAAATTAACAATCCACCTTCGCCGCTCGTCGTTCAGCTGTTTCACTGTTACCCACAACATGTTTCTTGATTAGTGTCATGTCTTCACGAATAATACCTTTATATTTTAGGATAATACTTACAAAATGATCTAAGAAAGCATTTAGGAAGTTGTCTATTGGTTACTACCAAAATTGAGGGTTTTAAAAAGTTTGGTTTACGTAAAAAACAGCAGTTAAATGATATTTTTCTCACAAATTTTTTACATTTTTGAATATAATAGTTAACTTCTGCTAACATATTAGGTTACTTAAAATTCATATTTACTGTATATGCAAAACAGATAATAATATTTATTAAGTGGAGTTGTCAGTGCATGCTGGGATGAAATAAATGGAGTTCTAAATGTTAACCAATAGAAAATTACATACAATGTAATCCAAATGAAGAATATCTGTACTTTTAAATAATCGATCCATCCAATTTCAGGACAGCAATCAAGACATAACTGTGGTGAAACAAAACGAGAGTTTTCAACTTAATCAAAACAATCAAACTCCATCGTTTTCCTCTGTACGGACCAGTAATGATTTGGTGAGTGAATTTTGTTTCTATAGCACGTTTTTTAATACAGATAATTTTTATATAAAAATAAAACATAAATATTGAAGAGTACAGTTAAATTTATATTAGTTAGGTACACTGGATGTTTCTGATTTTATAATTATTTTTCCTTTATTAAAATGTATCTTGTTTTCGTCCATTCTATGTATATAAGAAATGTACTAATCATCATCACCATAATTAGGGGGTTAGAGGCTTGCTGCTGGGAGGTCTGTGGGGGTGACGGGTGGTGCTGTTTGTTGCGGTCATGTGGTCAATTGGTGTGTTAGATTGATTGGATGTTTCTTTGATTCTTACTCTTCAATTTGAATTTTTCTTGTATTTATCATAATACGTATACAGTTTTTCTTTTGTATTTTAAGTATTTAATTAATTTCAATATATATATATAATTTTAAGTTTATTTAATTTTGTATAGGTTAGGCATTTTTGTTATTTTTAATTTAAAGAATAAACTAATAATTTACCACAATTGTATCAAACTATTGTAAATTTACTGTATACAATATGAGGTTGAGTGTTAGGGAGGGCTTGATATAACCCCTCAACACTATCATTATTATTATAATTTATTAATAATTCTATTCTATTCATCGTTATGCAGGAGCTATTTGCTACATATTCTTGCTGCCATAGATACAAAACCTTCTTTCTTTTATTTGTATTTCTTAAATCTTTCCATTAATGACAACATACACCTTTCCTCACTCAAGCTGTATCAATTGGTTTACCTTTTTGTTACTTAAGCATCCTTCTTGACGCTCTACTGTCCTTTATTCCTCTGACATATCAAACTTTTTTATCTTATAGAGATCCTACATTCAACCTAATTAGCTTTGTTCCCTCAACTTCTATTCTTCTCAATAGACAACCTTTATCTTGCTTTTACTTTACTCTTTTCGTTAACGTTCATTACCTGTTTATAAACATGTATAGTAAATTTCAATATGGCTTCATTATTTTTGTTTGATCATTCTCTCATTAATACCCTAAATTCTTACAAGATTAGATTCTGTCTTGGTTTTTAGTTTTTTCTTGTATTATTTACCTTTATCATCAAGAATCTTTATTGTCGTCCCACACAATTACATTGTAGTGACAAAGTCCTTTGTTTAAAATGGTTATACAAACATGTACACAGTAACAATGACCATAGAAAACAATACATATAAGACATTTATGTTGAGAAGTACAAACCAAAATAAATTTAATATCTAAAAGGCAAAATTGTCTATACTGCATTATAGCATAAACTGATCATCCTTTTTCTTGCTATTTCATTATAGCACTCTTGAAGTTTTACAGTAGCATCTTTTGCAGTCATAGGCATTTTTTTTACAGTTTAATACCAATATAAGAGTGTGTATACATAGTTTTAGTTAGTGTAGCGTATTTTAAGTCATTGAGGTCTCAATGTCTAGTGCGATAACCATAATTAGAATCTCTAAGTTTAAACAATTTAAATTTTCTTAATGTACATCAAGCTTTGTTAAATAAAAATACCGTACAAGAAACATCATTATATTATACTTTACAAAAATTTGTTTACATTTACATTAAAACAGTATGTGCAAGGCTCTCTTTTGGCATAGGAAAACTTCTTTAGCTTCATTTGAATTTTCACAATTCCATGCAAAAGATGTGAGTGAAATAATGAACAATACACTTTCATTATCAAGCTAGAGCTAGTGCAAATTTAAAGTTTTTTTAACAGAAATATAATTGTAGTACAAGTATAAGTCGAGTACAAAGGGCATCTTTATGGTGTCTCAATGTAATCTTTGAGTCTAGGTTAATTCCAAGTAGCTTTACTGATTTAGTTACAGAGCTGGTGCTTCAGTTAAAATTAATTGTTTCTGTCCTATCTTCATTGACACATTGGTCTCAGGTGGCAAACTAGAGATTGGACCTTTCCCTCTCATATAGCTGCTAATCATAGAGGAATTAATTTCAGAAAGTAAGTTGGGGCATATCAACATAGTGTCATCAGCGTAGAGTACACATTTATCAGGCATGAAATTTGGGAATTCATTATTGAAGACAGTGAATTAGATCATCATGAGACAGATACAAAATGTCAAATGAATAAGTGTAAAGCATATAGCTGTAAAATACAACTAGTGTAAACATGATCAAAGAATTAAAGAAAAATTTGTAAAGTATTGTATTGAATGTAAAGTAACATTCAGTTCTACTAATTACAACGGCTCCATAACACACTGGGTTATGGTATATTACGAATTGCTTCATCTTGTGACTAATTAATTACCCAGCTGGATAATTTTTATAAAGTCAAAGCAGGTCAGTTAATTTCAAACATTTTTTTTAAATATTTGTGATCCAAAAAATGACTGATAACCAATGTTTTGAGATTTATAACTGTTCTCCCCTTCAAGCAGAATAAACGTTTTGCTGCTTTTAAAACAATAGATTAACTAACCTTGGAAGAAGTGCCTTGCAATATATATGAAACACCATCTAAAGAAGATGCATTTTCAAACCTAAAAGCACGTGTTTAAGAAAATTTGTTAATTCTTTCCTCCTCACAGTGTAAATGTTATTCTTTGTATTCTGAACAAAATCCAATTTTTTTTTTTAACTAGTTCTTTTTCAAAGTTTTCCAAACTATAAATGAACAACAACATATATGGTATTCAATAAATCATATATTTAAATATTATTGTTAAGTATAAATAACTCATGAATTATTTTAGGCAAATGGGAAAAAGCAGCTATGCACCACTGTCAAATTCACAGTTTCTGTCAGTGCAAACATTAACATGTTATACAAACAAGGATTATTACCATTGCAAACCAATTACAAGCTATCATGTATTGTGCACAATGTGGGGTTTACTGCACTGTAATGAGTTAAGCTTATCTTATTGTAGTTAATTTTTCTTTTTCTTTCAAATGTTAACAATAATGTCTTACAAAATATTTGAGCGTACCCATTGACCGATGAAAATAATAGTACATTCTTAACAATGATCTAAATATTATGTTAAAAACACATAGCTACATTTTATTATAAACATTGTCTGCAAATCACTTACAAGCTGTTGTTCTCTATATAGTATTACTAAAACTTTGTTTTAAAACTAAGGGCAGCTTCAAGCTGAGAGATTCAAGGTCTCGATAGCTAGACAACAATGCGTATCTACACCCAATCTATTTATCATAAACAAAACTCAAACACACTGCTTTAAATTTGAACTGTTATCACTGAATATCAACAAGTGTCTATATTTCTTTTTGTTCTTTTGTTAATTCTAATGGCCAATTGAATGGAATGGATGCTGGGCAATGGTATGGAGTGTCATTCAACGACTTTTCTTGTTTGTATTGTAAACTGTATGATTTACAATGAGATGCAAGTATAAACAAATTAATTTGTGTTTTTAAAGCCTAGGTTGTCCTATCTATATTGTAACTTAAGATTAGACTTGAGGAGTTTTAACGATTTTTAAATTATTTTGTATGAAAATTCTTTTGTTGAATTTTACCAAATTCCTCTTTTTTATTTTATTACTACTTATCTTCATTGCTGGTACAAAATTGAATGAGGGAACTAACAAACAATTTTTATTCACTTATCTCCTGAGTATTCTGTACCATTAAATATTGTCCTCCTGTACTGCTCAATACTGTTTATGACGGTATTCAACATATGATGATTAGGAAACTTAGTAGTTATCTTTTTCCAACTCCACTTCCAGTATTGTGCATTATCATTCCTCCTGAGATCCAACTCAAGAGGCTCTGTCAGTGTATATATTGTAAAATAATGTGTGCATCGAATTTACCTATTTATTGAAAAAAATCCAACTTTAAAAAATGAGTAGAAATGCAAACAGCGAAAGAACAGCAGGTATTTTTGTATTTAAAGGGAACATCTCATCCAAACAGCATGAGCAAGATACAGGAGGAAGATCAAGGTGTGAAATCACACAATGCCTCGCCCAACAAATCCAGATGGTGGTATGGATATCATTACAACTGGGGTGGATCATATTAACTAGATTTCACTTCGGTTTGATAAAATGCTGAGAAATTCAAGTGAGAGCAGGTTTTCAATCATTATCCTCTGTGTGCTTTTGCAGAAGTGTTGTCAAGTTTTCATCCCTAAGTAGGCTAAAGGAGGTTGACTTGGCTGCAAGAAACGAAATAAGTTTTTATTAATTATTAACCATATAAACAGATAGAAGAGGTTTAAATATTAGGAACAGGTTTATTTAAATTCTACGTATTTCATCCTATCTCTCTGTTACATGAGATCAGCGGAAGTTTTGTCACTAGTGCTTTAAATAGACAAGGTAAGAGTACGCCACACCTTGTCTCACGTAACAGGCTTCACTGAGGTCACATGCAAAATTTCAAATGTTCATTTCATTCTTGAAATATCCTGTAAACAGAGACACTATCGTACAGAAAAGAAAATTTTACATTCCCCCAGAAGACAAAAGAGAAATCGTGCCAACCTTCTGAATGATATGCTTCAATGGCACTCAGCCAAACCCCATGAATGGATATGTACCTTCCCAAAATTCATTTTTGTCTGTGTAGAAATAAAGTTTCATGTTAAATTTAAAGGATACAAATATTTTTCTCGAGAAATCTTGTGGATATTAAAGCTGCAAAGGTTAAAATTTCATGTGATTGTACTCAGTATATTTACATATTTATGTATTCTGTGATTTTCTAATTGCCATTATGGTTACCCGTAAGACCAATGTGAAAATGTTCGCTAATGCTCAGCCAAATCCTATTTAATGAAATGCACCATCATTGACCTCAACGTTGCCTATATGGAAATGAAGGGTCATGCAAAATTTTAAGTCTATAGGTCAATATGTTCGCAAGATATCATGCCTACAGACAGAAATGACATTTTTCCAGATTCTCAAGTAATAGGCTGATCTAATGCTCAGCCAAAAAGGTTTTATGACTTGTCTTTGACTCCAGTTGCAATTGTTCCAGATTTCCAGCAATTACCTCAGTGCCCTCATGTCGAAGTACCAGCTGGAGAAGGAACCCTCCTCACCCACCCTTACACAAGACTTGAGTGACATGCCAACCCAGCCCAACCCGAGGCTAAACAATATGTAGTAACAGAACTAAAGTCAACTCTTTCAACATGAAATGTTTCCAAAATAAGTCTGTGATTACATTGTTAAGACTCATGATTATAGTTAAGGTTCAAGATATGTTTTGTATTATTTATAGTTACATGTGTAATTCTTTGTTTGATTCAATGGAACAAGAAACCAAATTCAATTCAGAATGTGATATATGTAAATAGAAGTAATAAATACAACCATAGATGTAAGATGTAACAATGTAACAATCTACAATCTAATAATAATAAAAATATGTATATAAATCGTAGTTATGAATTTTATCATTCTCAACCAATAGATGTAATGTACTCTACAATTAATCCATTAACCATTAAACATTTTAGCAGCAACATTTGAAAGTTATAACTGTGATATATAATAAAAAATATGATATGAATGACAAAACTTAACTTAGTAGTTATTGTCATAAAATATATAAGGGAAATACTACAATACGGTAGTAATAGGTAGATTTCATAGATATGTGGTTATTGTAATAAACAAAACATATACATGGATAGTAAAAGAAAAATACAATAATTTGTAAAAGTAACAATTTACCTGTTGACCAGCTGCATTGACAAAATTCAGTAACTTTGAAAAAATCCACAGGAGTTTTTATTTTTGTATAGAACCTTCAGAGTGGCATTACTGAAATGTTCCAATTCTTGAGCAACTATGGCCAGTTGAGTATTTTTATGTAGGTGTTATAGTTTCATATAACAGATTTTTGATATTATGTATAACCAGAAATAAACAAAAGTTTCAATAGTTGTAAAACCGATGAATCTTAATTTACTTTCTACAGGATGTGAATTACATTTTCATACCGATAAACAATGCTCAACCTAGTGGTACAGCGACTGAATCACACTGGAGTTTGCTGTTTTACCAGAAGGCTTTACCCCTTTCTTTATTTTGACTCTATGGGACAGTATAACTTAAAGGCAGCAAAAGAAATAAGATCTGAGATTTCAAAAATGAAGAATTTAAAAAAACAGTAGCAGTCGTGGGACTGCCGATAGAAGTGAAAACGGAACTATTAAGTTGAGAGTAATTAAAACTATATGCAAAAATTATATGAAATTTTTTATGTTTTATTTATTAGTTACATATGATGGGTTAAACAAATCATGAACAAAATATAAATACAAAGTGGTTGAAAAAATAATTAATATACAATTATCTTAACAATATCTTAATAAAAAAGTACTGTAAGTATTAAAGAATATTATTTTAATGAAAAAAAGTTCAATGCAATCATTATGCTTGTTGTAATTGCTCAATATTAATAGTTAGTTAAACATAGAATACAAGTGAGTAAACACCGAGTGAACAACAGTGAGTTGAACACCGTTGTAAATAATACAGTTATTGCTACGGATAAACTATATAATTGCACCAAGTATATAACAATTAAACCCACAATATTTTTAAAACTAATAAATTAGTTAAATTAACTTGGTTCTTTCGTAAAGGTATTTTTATTGCACAATAAACTAATTTATTGAGTTAATACGGTATCAGTGAGCCAATGCGCCAACTACAGTTCCGGCAGAAACGTTCACTCATCACTTCATACGCTACTACAGGCTAAACTAAACTTCCAATAAAAAAATGATAAATTACAAAAAAAATATTCATCTATTTTCACACAACTTTCTCGCTGACAAATTTTGTCTGACAAAAAAATCCTCGCTTACTACTTTTTTTCTTGTCATTGTAAACGCTATGTAAAATGTAAACAATAATCAAAATTATTTCGAAATTTTTTTAATATTTAAAAATGTAACCAATAGATTGCCAATATTAAGAGCTTTAATTTGTCGCATCTTACAGAATTGTACGACATTGGCTTCACTTTTAAATCGCGAGAGGAAGCCGTAAAGGTCACTGATTTTCGCAGTCTGTTTTCATACTCCGCCGGGACAGTTTTAACACAGCGAGATTGACTTTTTCATGCAGGTTAGTAGTCCGCGGCCAAGTCTACGGTTAAAAAACACAGCGAGACTGACTTTTTCATGCAGGTTAGTATCATTAGCATGTCGGTGACGCGAACCGAGGATTTTACCCTCTACCAAAACGCTCAACGCGCCTAAAGAAGTTTTCACTTCAAAAATGATAATTTCATAATTATCCTATGCCTTCAGCAACGGATCATGTTTGACCGTGGAATCTGTCAGTGTTCATTTGTTGACTTTATGCTTAGTAGCATACTCAAAGGTAGTGTGTTAATATCTTCCCTGTGTATTTTATTTATCATCCCTATTTCCTTTGAAGTTGATGGTTTTGGTTAAAGATGTATATGATAGAGAACACATCAGTATGGTACCAGTATAAGAGCATTTTCACTGAACATTCATCCCACATAAAGAACAAACCACAGCTCAAGTACTAGTTAATTAAATGTTGTAGTATTATTCTCCAACAAATGAAACCTCAATGACAGCTGCAGAATAAATTGCTCTGTCATTGAACCTCTCTCATAGCTTAACGTTTATCATTTCTGTACAATTTTTAAACTCATGCCTTTATCTATTTATGCCAATTCAAAGGTTTAAGAGTCAGTTGCACTTTGTTTGTATGACTTTATTTTCAATAGGAGAATTGTGGGAAATGTCGCATTTTAAATGTATTTATAATTAATACGCATACAAACGCTATTAAGTTTTTCAATATTGTTTTGGGTTATTCAGAAAAAAATTTAAACTTTTTTTGTACTTAAATGCTTAAAGATTAAAGAATTATATACTTGCCAAGGGAAAGTGAAAACTGTTTAGATATATACTTGTCAAGGAAAAGTGAAAACTGTTTAGCTATGTATCAGTTATCATTAAAACTAGATTTTTCTCACAATTTTCTAGGGGTGTTAATTAAAATTAGGGGGCGTAAAAGTGTTTGAAGCTTAATATTGTTCTTATTTGGTAAAACTCTAGGTTGTTTCATAACAGAATATAATAAGAGAATATCTCATCATATGTTAATGTGACACAGTTTGGACCAAAGGGGAAAATACTGACTGAGTTCAAGCTTCTTTCTAATAAATAATTATGCAAAAATTCTGTCAAGCTGATAGAAGAATTTATGTTTGTATCATCTATGGATAGTTCAACAGTGATACAAAATAACAATAAAATATTGAGGATCCTCATACATGGCTCTTCACCCAAATTACTTAAGTGAAGAGTGTAATTTTATTTGTCTTGTAAGAATGAAACTTCTGTAAAACTAACAAGTAATTTATGTAAAAAAAAACCACTTCAGTACATAGTCATAGTCATCATTTCTTTAATTGTGTATTAGTACAAAGGTGAAATAAGCACTGTATGGCCCTTTTACATTTTACCTTGAAACCAATTGCTAAACAAATACATAAATTCAGTAAAGGAATTTAGTCTACTTAAATCTGTTCGTAATTTTGGTAAATCTTTTAAAAATTAAAATTAAAACTAAATTTAACATTACTTTGCTTTTACATTACAAACAAAATATATTTTTAAACCCATTCTCTCAGTCATTTATTCAGCCTGCTTACACCCACATCCACACTATCGGTCTCGGCAGCCCGAGGTTATCCACTCTAAGAAGAGTTTATCGAAACTGCTTGAATTGAACCGTGCCCGGCTTTCCAGGTTTTTAATACCATCTGGAAGGGAATTCCAAGCTCTGCAACAATGAACAATGGTAACAATGAAGGACTGATTAAATATTGCTGTTCTATGACATGGAACAGCAGCATAGACGATGCAGTGGGGGTATTTCTTGCACTTCTACTGTTACAAATAAATTTGAAATCGTTGACAAAATATTGTGGAAACCCACTTTTAAGAATAGAATATAGCGCATTCAAAATTCAAATGCTTCTCAAATCATTTAATTTTAATTTTGATATGCTAATATAGTAAGTACATGGTCATATTTTCGTAATTCAAACAAAGTTTGATGCAATGATATGTACAGTTATAGTTTAAAATTTGTTGGTATTTACCCATGTAATTAAACTAGGAAAGGCACCGCAAATTGTTATTAGTACTAGTTATTATAACATGATTACACTGCAGATAAGACCTGACAAGGTGTTACCAGTAAGGAAATCATTGAATTTTAAAGTCAAGTCAAGGCCTATGATTAACGTTAAAATGAAAGTTGGGGTGTTTCCTGCTCAAAGTAATTTTGTTCAGTGAATACTTTCCAATCAGTGAGTGAGGAAGGAAGTGGATGCAAATGCAACCTTAAGACAGTTGTTATTTAAAAATAGTTTATTTTGGAGGTGTAGACTTAGACTGACTGGTTGAGCAGTGTTTGTTACTAGAACATGATTATTTAGACTAATTGAAGCAAAGCTGAAACACCATGTGCCAGTGAGTGTTTAAACTGTTTCTCAAAAACCACAACCAGAAGATTGTACAGGACTTAATGCTTCACTTCTAACTCAGGCAAGCTCTGATTGCTTTTTCTGTTACTAAGTTTGACCTAACCAATTAACCAAGTTAGTCTGTCTGACTTGAAATATTCTCATACGAAGGAACAGTACTTTTGTTTTAAGAATGTAATTGATCTGTTTGACTTCTTAATAACTTTTTATGTAATTTTTCTTAACCTATTGAAGGAAGAATTAATATTCACTCTGTAAAGTAAGCAAGTATATGAGATTTGTGCTTCATCTTTGGTTGGGTATTAGATCAGCAGGTACATTATGATCTGAGAATTGTCATTCTGGTATAACAAAAATATTCAAAATAGATCAAATATATAAATTCAGAAAAATAGACATGGAATTTATAACATGAGTACCGACTCTGTCTTTAAATTATGTGAACCCATTGCAAAAGTAAACTTTTTATATCATTCATAATACAAGCAATGGAAAATGACTCATTTAATGTGGAAGTTGAGGCTGGATATGTATCACTTAAGGAAAATGAAACAATAAATCAAGAAATGTTTGATTTAAAACAAAATAAAATACATTTCCAAACACACATAGAAGAAGTAAAAGAGCTGGAGGATAATCTCTCAACTATGAGAGGGAAAAGTTATAAATTAATTGAAGAGTTTTGCAATAAAATGAGAATCATGCAAGATACTATTAGAAAAGACAATGATTATAAAAGTAACTTAATAAACCATCTAGAGAGTGATAAATTAAAAAATGAAACACTTCTAAATAAGCAGGAGCAACAAATAGAACAATTAAAGGAACAGTTAAAAATGAGCAAGAACAAGTTAACAGAAGAACGGGACAAGTACCAGTCTCTCAAACTGGAATATGACAAATTAAAAGATTTTGAAGGAAACTGCAAAGTGTTTCCTCGTAAAAAAGTTATTTCCAATTTTGCAGTACCTACTGCTAATAGATATGAGATATTATATGGATTAACAGAAAATGAAGATGAAGATTCTAAATATGAAAGTAGCATAAGCAATTCTTATTCAAAAAAACTTATTGATAAATTATTTTACTCTAGATTAAGTGAGATACCTAAGAAGGGCATCAATTATCGTAATAAGAAACGTTCTTTATCTTGGTATCAACTTACAGACAGTGACATAAAATTATGGATTGATAATCTTCCGGCATTACCAAAAAATGCTGTGATATTGTATCCATGTGTGAGCCACATTATCAGATCCGAAATAGACTTTAACTTAGTGACGAATTTGTGTGATGACATGCATCTCAGGAATACAGCCTATGTCATTGCAGTAGTCAATAATCGTGGTGAACGAGAAGAAAGAGAATGGCTGTCATTGGTCATTGATGGTGTATGACAGGTCTACAAGCACAGGTTACCATTTAGACTCCATGGTCGACCTCAACCATGCAGCAGCTGCCCATCTTGTGAAACAGTTAACCAAGTACTACACAGGACAAACTGACTGTAATATAGTGGAACTGAAATGCCGACAGCAAAAAAGGAAATTCGAGTGTGGAGTGCATGTTCTGCACAACTTGAAAATAGTTTGCTCATCTCTTGTAACAGAACTTCCAATTTTTAACTGTGATTTGTATCTCCGGTACTTTTCTATTAACAATTACTACAGACAGATTGAATTGCTGCGTCAATCAAATCACAATCCGAATTCCATTCCACATGTTAAGAAAATAGGAAATAATATTAATTCATCAAATGAACCAGTCAATGATGGAAACATTCTTCAAGTCAGTGCAAACAAAACAGTTAATAACTCAAAACAAAACAACAAACACGGTGTTAATACCTACTCTGGTAGTCGTAGTAAACATTTACATAATCTCTTGACTCATCAGCTTCCTTCAAATTGTGACACATTTGTACATATTAAGCCTGATGATAATGCAAATCAAGTTCTTTTAAGTGCAACAGGTACGATAAAGGATCTGACAAAAAATGATGTAATAATAATTGCAGAAAACAGCAATATTAGTGATGTAACTTTTAAGAACCAAAAACCTGCAGACGAACTGCATGAAACTTATTCAAAGTTTGCTGAAAAAAATGACAATACAAATAATGTCTTTGTGGTTTCGCAACTTAGACATCATGATGTCCAAAATTACCATCTCCCAAATTATGAGGTTCATAATGCAATCGAGAAGCAGGGTCAATCAAAAATCTTTAGCCTCGTTGATATCAACAATTTCAGGACTCTGTTCACTGATCAGAGCCTTTATCTGAATAAATTGGGTAAAAAGATTGTAAACAAGAGAATTCCCACTGCTGTGAAAGCCTTCTTAAACCGTGACCACCAACAAACTGAAAGTATGAAGAATTGTGGCTCGCTTTCAGGAAATAAGGGTCTTGAAGCTGAGAATCAAGCCATATCTATAGAAGTGAAGTCAACTACAAAAGTGATCCATGATGTACAACGCAACTATGGCGGTACAGTGCTGGAAAAAGGAGTTTCTGATGGAAGTGTAAATGAGGATGATTCATTAAATTCAGAATCTGTCAGTGCCCGAATTCATTTAAATCGGAATGATTGTAAAAAGCACAGCGTTCAGTTCCCATCAATTGTAAATAGTAATATGAATGCAAAAAACATATTTGTAAATTTTTTCAAAAGGAGAAAAAGTTCTGTGTTTTAGTAACACTCATAAAGGAACTGAAATATTACGGTAAGTCAAGTAAAATTATCTTTATTTATATTATGCAGATAAGTACAATAAATAGTGGTAACTACAACTAAGTTGCTTTAATACTTTAAGTAATGAAGGCTTCATAACAATGTCATTGTATACAATATTTTAAATGAGTGTTATGCATTTTTAATTAAATATTCTATTAATTTCAGTTTAAACTTCTTGATATATTCAATACTTGTTATCATATTTTTAACTGATTTCAGAAATGTTATTCCAGCATAAAAAATATTTTCTTGAAATACTCTAAATTATGCTTAGGTAAAGCTAGTTTATTCATATTACTAGTGTTATGAGAATGAGTTTCACAACGGCTTTTAAAAACATTGTAATAATATATAATTGTCAGTAAAAAATAAAAAGTGTTTATTTTGTAATTAACATAAAACTAACACAAATTAAAAAAATTAACATTAACTTTTTAATTTTTTTTTTTTTGTGTGAAAAATATAGTTTAGGATGCTTTTATTAAATATCCCAAGTTTTTTAAATATTACTAAATGTTAATAAAAACACTACTTTATCCAAATTGTTTATTTTTTGGACGAGGCCTTTTGAAAACTCATGAACAATGAAGAGGGCCCTATTGAAAATTTCAATCTTCTTTCTTCTCAATTTATTCAAAAATTAAACTCTAGTCAAATCTAATTTTTCATACTGGCTGAAATATTTCCAAAATTTTTGTATTTACACTTTTACACCATGTTATTTTAATATTAATTATAACAAACAATGTGTAAATATTTATTTGTGGAGTTGCCTGAAGATGAAACCTTTGGTTTCGAAAGGCCTCGTCCAAAAAATAAACAATTTGGAAAAAGTAGTGTTTTTATTAACATTTAGTAATATTTAAAGAATTTTCCAATTACTCCAAGAGTCTACAATCCCAAGTTTTATTAAAATCTAAACAGTACAACTAGAGTAATGGAATTTTAAGTAAAATTCTCCATTTTGGGCCAAATTAATTGGATTTACTGTGGAGTTGAGAGGCTGGAAATACTAGTAGGCCAATGGGTTAAAAGTACATTTATAAGTCTTCTAACATACAAAACACATTCTAAAATGTAGACACTGTTAAAATGATCAGTTCAGTAAAATTATTTTTAATGAATCTTCCTCCCTAATTTTTTAAACATTATTCACAGGGCTCTTTTTTGCAATATAAGATTTTTATTTCAGTTTTGGTTTGTAGACCCTTTATACACACCTATTCCATGAACACTTTACCACCTAGGCATGGTAAACTGCATAAATAAGACAGGCTTTTAAAATATATACAATATCTAAGAGCAATGATATTTTTTATCTTGGAAGGCTTCATGTAAGCCTATACTGTATTTAATGAACAAAAATTTTGACTGTACCAAGCCTAAATTTTCAAAACCTTATTAACAATGCAGTGTATTATGACAACCTTTGTAGTAAAAACCATAAAAACGACCATAATACTAGATATAAATCTAATTTTCAATATCTCAGACTTCATCTAAAATTGGAGGAAAAGACACTTCTCAATAAATTACTTTTAAGGTTTAAGGAATTAATGTATAACATTCAGAGATAACATTAAGGAGCTGTTAGAACTTGAGTATTTTTTTATTTTTTAAGCTATGTATTACTATTTGTTGATATTGATTTTTATATTTTTAAATAGGTCTATAAGTTTACATAATTCTTTTCCTATGTTAAGTCAATTAATATCGTGTTTTATTGTGATTTGGTTTGTTTTATTCTATTTTATGTTTTGTTGTTAGGAAATGATATTTACTCATACACAAGTAGTGTAGCTTATATTAGACAATTATATCTGTTTTATAGTTGTGCTGTATTGTGAAATGCTTGTGACAAAGATTTATTTATTTAAAAGCATAAATTCCAGAATTTGTATGATTAATTATCTGCTCAATGTGCTAGCTAAGGTACTTGTCTATGATGAGACCTAGAAATATGTGTTATTAACTTGATCAAAATAGGTATCATATATTAAGATATTACACCTTAAATTTTTGTCTTGTTTTGTACTAAAAGAGATAAAGTTAGTTTTTTCTGTATTTAAAACCAATCTATTATCAATGAAACGTTTTGGTAATTTTGAAAGTTCCAATTATGTATGCAGTTATTTCTACTTTAGCTTGTGTTTTGGCAGATATGATTAGGTTAGAGTCATTTGCAAATATACAAGCTGATTTTTGTTCTTTTCAAGTTTACTAAAGCACTTTGGCATATCCTTTATGTAACATATAAATAATAAGGGACCCAGAATAGACCCTTGGGACACTCCATTTCTTATTATTTGGTTTTTAGATTGAAAATTTTGTAATCTGTTGTTTCTCATTTAAGATATATCAACATATTGTTTTCTATTAGAAAGTTATTGATTCCTAAATTTTTCAATTTTTGTGCAAATCCAAAAGCTTTTGATAAATCCATGAATATTCCTGGTACACATTCCCTTTTGTCTACAGAATCTATATCGATTCTGTAAACTGTATCAATGCAGTTGTGGTTTATTTATTTTTTCTAAATCCATGTTGTTTCATATCATAAAGATTATTTGCCTCTAGATGTTTGACTAGTCTGTAATACATGGTTCTTTAAAAAATTTGAAACTGATGGTAAAATGGAAATAGGATGATAATTTTGAATAATTGTTACTGAGCCTTTTTTGAAGACTGTGACAACCTTTAAATTTTTTAATTTATTGGGAAATATGCTTGTACCAAGAGAAGAATTTACTAGATGCAATAGTGGTTTGATTAAAGAATGCTTTACAAATTTTAACAATTTCACTGGAATTCTATCATAGCCTGTGAAATTTTATTTTTAAGCGAGTCCAAAATTTGTTTGAATTCAGTTTTAGTCAGAGGTGGGCATTGAAATTTTGAATAATTGATGCCGGTATTATTGTTTTCATGTTCTGGCTATACTAATTGAACACCTTTTAATAGTGCATCTGTCACATTTATAAAATAATCGTTTAAGCAGTAAGAGATGGATCGCTAATAGATTAATCTTTGGAATTTAAGACAAGCTTACCTTCACAACTATTTATATTCTTTTATGTTTCTTTATTTATATTTTATCATGATTTCTTGTTAATATTTTCTGTATTTTTAACTGTGTTATCAAAGTATTTTTATTTATTGTTTGTTTGAATTATATTGTTTAATTTTAATTTTGAATGATACTGTTAAACTTTATTCTTAACTTTGTTCTTATTGGATTTTGCAAGCCTCGATTACTGAGGTTAATATTTTCATTTTTTTCATCTTTTAAATCTTGTGTAGTCCAAGTATACTTTTTATGTATTATGTATTTATTTATTACTTATGTATTGTGTATTTATTTATTATTTATGTATTATATCCACATAAATGAATTATAATTGTTTATTTATTTGAAATACAAACTGTTTACTTATAACTAAGTTATTATAAATATATATATATATATATATATAGAAAAAAGTTATCTGAAAAAGTCTAATCTAAACTACAAAATTATGATGCAAAATGAAAACAAATAGCAAATTTAGAATTATTTATATTTCAAAGTATTTGAACAAACAAAATGCTTTCCTCTGAAAAGTCATTTCTGAAAGTTTGTCTCCAGTTATAGATGCTCTATGCTTGTCATTCATAATTTTGTATGTTTTCGGCAAAATTACAGAGAAGATTTCAAAACATTTTAGCCAAACTGCACAGATCTAATTAATTGTATTAAGCCATGTTTACACTGGGAAGTAAAGTTGTGAGAGAACTTGTGTTACTGCTGTCACGTAATGTGATATGCACAATCATGGAACTCAGTGTTCTTGCTAATGTTATGGAGATTACTCCACCATAACAAAATCGCATAAAAGTCAAAGTCATTAAAACAAATTTAACCTTTTTGTAACAAATCTCCCATGCTTTCAAACCCATTGAAACACGTTCTAATACTGTATAAATTCTAGTGACTCAGGAACATCTCTCGACATGAAAACAATAACACTTTATAAATCAAAACATTTAAATCCATTTATTTACCTCTTAAAAAGCCAATTTCGTTGAACATGGTCTCTATAGATATATTATAAAATATTAATGTCATGATCCCTTGCTACCGTCACAGTCCCTATTTTGATGGAAGTATGTCAAGAACTAAAAAAATTATGGTTGCCTGTAAAGTCGGTTTTACGGGCGAAGATTTTACGTGACAACGTCTTTTTCTCGGTAGAATATTTATTGATATGAATATTATTAAATTGCACAATAGGAACAAGGAATTGAATGAAAATAAGAATTGCACAAATTTTAACTATAGAAATATATTTTGTTTACTAAAACATTGTACATAATTTGAAATTAATTAAAATTTGTTATTGTAAATGGTAAAGTAGAAATAAAACATTTACTAAAATTGGAATTTGAAATTCTTGCTAAACACAGTTAAATTCTAACTCCGCGCGTGGTGATTAGTCGGTTTAGTTCGTTTGTTTGGTCGCACTGTTATGACAGGTTAGAGGTTATAATTTGTTATTTTAAATGTTTGACTAGCAATACGCGCTGTTTCTTCTCAATCGACTGAATTACGATTGATTGCAGAGTGATTTAAACTAATAATTTACTTAACACTATCAACATTTGTCAATAGTATGACATAACCTATAAACTCAGTTTCTCAACTTTTGTGTCAATCTAACAATTAATCAATCAATCATAGTTTACGATAATGAAATATCAGTGTACAATTATTTACCTTTATTGTTGTAGTTGTTGTAAATGACGAATCTAAGCACTCCACATTTTCACGAATAAACATAGTTATCTGCTTTATCCCGTGCGGCGGACCCACAGTTATCTGCTTTATCCCGTGCGGATCCTGTGCGGCGGACCCACTGGACGGGCATCGTAACGTTACCGGGCGTTACACTTTTTCATGAGTGACTCCGAGCCGCAACCTAATTTAAGACGTTGTCACGTCAAAAGTAACTCCTTAAACTTGAAATTATTACTCAAATCATCCAAATATAGTTTTAAATTTATGTTTTAATCTTTCCATTCTGAACATTACTTACTTTTTACTTTACATTCTGAACACCTACGTCCTGGGCACTCAGAAATTAGCTTCACCTTGAGTATATTACAAGATGTTGTAGAAACAAATTTAACAAACCGCAATACTAGTTTGTTAATTATGAGAAAAGATCTATTAACAGTTGTGTACAAAGTTAAACAAATTATTAAGAAATACTAGATTTCTTAAGTTTGAAACAAATGTAAAAGCATTTATAAAAGGTTCAGAGGAGTGTTTTAAAATCAATGGAACAAAACTGATTTTTAAAATCATACTATCATCAATACTAAGCTACAAGAAATGTTAAAAAAATAAATGCCTATTTTAGTTATATGTACATATTACATTGAATTTAGTAAACATGAAAAAGTTACCATATTGAATAATAAGACTTTCCATAAGAAATTTCAAAGTGGAGTGGAGGGATTAGTTATTGATAAAAATAGCAAGCACAATTTAACTATAGCATATTTTCTAGTTTACAGGTGTATGTATTATTGACATGAAATCAAATTCTAGACATTTTATTATAACATTCTGCAATACGTATACGTTTTAACTACTTTACCAAATGTAATAAACCAGTCCTCCTTGATTGTTATTTCAAATTACTTTTTTTTTGTAATGTAGTTGCCCTTTGTAATAAATTTATTTTTGAGTATACTGTTAACCTGTGGGATTTGCTAGTTAAATATCTGTTGTTTTACAATAGAAAACTACTGGAATTAATTGTTTAAATAGTTATAAACTCTAAACAATAATAACTGTATAATATTTCAGATACAAAAATAAGCCTCTGTAAACAAATTGATTAAACCATTTGTAATTTCCCATTTTGTATTTTTTTTTTTTTTTTTTTTTTTTTTTGAACTGATCAATTAACATGAGTCTGCTGAATAATGTTGTAAGCACCATGTTTTTCTAAGCAAATATTTGTGTGGAATAACAGCAATGAGTTTGTCTCTAGAGTAAAATTTACCAATATATTGCAGGCATTAATATTGGTTGGTAGCATTGATAACAATATAGCGAAGGATAAAAACCAGAGTAATACCAAAATAATTGCCAGAGTAACGTTCTAAAGGTACCAAAATATTTTTAAAAAAAACCATCCTCCCTCTTAACCTGTCCCTATGTCAAGCAGTTTTTGTTTACAAAATATTAACCAGCCACTTTTTAACAAAACATAATTTTAACTTGTCGTTATCAGCCAGAACTGAACTATGACGATGTTTCAACTAATCTATATAGCTCGTTACCAGTAGCAACATGAATGCTTTTTTTTATTCCTGTATAGTTTTGAAATAATGTCATTATTTTTCATTATTAGCTTATAAATATGTAAATTTAGCATTCAGGAAATTGTAATACAATGAGTTTTAGAGCATGTCCAGCCAAATCGTTATCTGGTAGGGCCTCTAGTCTAAAAGTAGCGTCAAATAGTCTGCTTGAGCTTCAAGTTCTCTTATACACATAAAAATAAAGCTAAATGTTTGTAACTGGAATTGTAAAAAATGGAAAATCTTAAATTCTGGAAATCTGTTTGTATTTAAGAAAAACTTCCACCTGCAAATGGGGGTTGTAACCACTACTTGCAAATTATTTGAACCACTAGTCACTTGGATTTTTTCTTCACAAATCATTGCAACATCCCTGTATTTTGCAAGTTTGTACATCCTTTATTGTTTATTGCTATAAGTCTACAAAGTTGAATAGTTAGCATTTAAAAATTATAATTTTCATATGACGAAGAAATATTTTTTTTTCTAAAAAGTTGTTAATTAAACATATTATTCATTAGGCATAATCTGTTTGTAAAAGACAATTCAGAGGTTACAAATAAACCAAAGTACGAAGATTAGAGACACTAATTAATTACTGATTTCATAACCTTTTTATGTGTAGCCTATAACTTGTAATTATATTTATATAGATAAGAGTGTACATTTTTATTGATATACTAGTAATATAGTTTAAGATTTGTTTTAATACCTCTGCAATTTCATTTTACTGTTACCATTTTGGAAGTACTTGTCTCCTTTGATACACAAATATTGAAAACGTTTTGTGCTAATAAATGGGTGTTGATTATTTATCATTAATCCTTTTCCACCCATACACCACACAAATTATTATTTATAATGAATGATAATATTAAATAGATACTTTCTATCTAAATTAGAACATTACCATTTTTGAGTGCACAAATAAACTTTAAAGATGTTGAAACATAGTTTTCTATATTACCAATATATGTAAAGCTGAGGTCTATGATAAAACAATTGGCATTTTAACTGAAAAAATTATAACAGATTCTTAAAGAAGGTGGAATAAATATTTGAATCACAGCACTTTTAATCTCATAATATTTGGTATTTTTATTTTATAGCAAAACCTTTGGGTTCTCTGCAGATCAGTCATGTTTTTTACTACAAATTAAATACAAAATATTTGCCATGGTGTCCGTATCAAGCTTATAAAGGATTGATAAGGTTCCAAAAGATACAAAAATGTTTTACTTTGCCTTGATGAAATAACAAATACGTTCTGACAAGGTCCTTGAATTTGATATGTCCAATGGGTAAATTGAGACATTTTAAAATGTTATAAGGTTGTAAAAACAAATATGTTACCACTTTACAGAATTTAAGTTAGGGTGTTCCTAACCAAAGTCAGCCATTGCCATTGTGTACTACGTAAAAAGTGAATATAGAATATTCATATCACATGTAAGGTTTTCCCTACCTATTAATTAAAGAGATAAAATGTAACGGATGAGTTGTTTTAAAGTGAAGAACATTTCATTACTTGTTTCATAAATATTTATGTGAAGGTGGAAATCCCAGAATTGTAATGAAGATAACATAACAAATCATGAAATCATTATTTTCATTATTAGCTTATATGTAAATTTAGCATTCAGGAAATTGTAATACAATGAGTTTTTAGAGCATGTCCAGCCAAATCGTTATCTGGTAGGGCCTCTAGTCTAAAAAGTAGCGTCAAATAGTCTGCTTTGAGCTTCAAGTTCTCTTATACACATAAAAATAAAGTTAACTGTTTTGTATCTGGAGTTGTAAAAAATGGAAAATATTAAATTCTGGAAATCTGTTTGTATTAAAGAAAAACTTCCACCTACAAATAGGGGTTGTAACCACTACTTGCAAATTATTTCAACCACTAGTCACTTGGATTTTTTCTTCACAAATCATTACAACTTCCCTTTATTTTGCAAGTTTGTACATCCTTTATTGTTTATTGCTAAAAGTATACAAAGTTGAATAGTTAAGCATTTAAAAATTATAAATTTTCATATGACAAAGAAATATTTTTGTTTCTAAAAAGTTGTTAATTAAACATATTATTCATTAGGCATAATCTGTTTGCAAAAGACATTTCAGAAGTTACAAATAAACCAAAGTACAAAGATTAGAGACCCTAATTAATTACAGATTTCATAACCTTTTTATGTGTAGCCTATAACTTGTAATTATATTTATATAGATAAGAGTGTACAATTTTTTATTGATATACTAGTAATATAGTTTAAGAATTGTTTTAATACCTCTGCAATTTCATTTTACTATTACCATTTTGGAAGTACTTGTCTCCTTTGATACACAAATATTGAAAACGTTTTGTGTTAATAAATGGGTGTTGATTATTTATTATTAATCCTTTCCACCCATACACCACACAAATTATTATTTATAATGAATGTTAAATAGATACTTTCTAATCTAAATTAGAACATTACCAATTTTTTGAGTGCACAAACACAAACTTTAAAGATGTTGAAACATGGTTTTCTATATTACCAATATATGTACAGCTGAGGTCTACGATAAAACAATTGGCATTTTAACTGAAAAAAAATATAACAGATTCTTAAAGAAGGTGGAATAAATATTTGAATCATCACAGCACTTTTAATCTCATAATATTTGGTATTTTTATTTTATAGCAAAACCTTTTGGGTTCTCTGCAGATCAGTCATGTTTTTTTACTACAAATTAAATACAAAATATTTGCCATGGTATCCGTATCAAGCTTATAAAGGATTGATAAGGTTCCAAAAGATACAAAAATGTTTTACTTTTGCCTTGATGAAATAACAAATACGTTCTGACAAGGTCCTTGAATTTGATATGTCCAATGGGGTAAATTGAGACATTTTAAAATGTTATTAGGTTGTAAAAACAAATATGTGACCACTTTACAGAATTTAAGTTAGGGTGTTCCCTAACCAAAGTCAGCCATTTGCCATTGTGTACTACATAAAAAGTGAAAATAGAAATATTCATATCACATGTAAGGTTTTCCCTACCTATTAATTAAAAGAGATTAAATGTAACGGATGAGTTGTTTTAAAGTGAAGAACACATTTCATTACTTGTTTCATAAATAATTTATGTGAAGGTGGAAATCCCAGAATTATAATGAAGATAACATAACAAATCATGAAATCATTATTTTTCATTATTAGCTTATATGTAAATTTAGCATTCAGGAAATTGTAATACAATGAGTTTTAGAGCATGTCCAGCCAAATCGTTATCTTGGTAGGGACTCTAGTCTAAAAGTAGCGTCAAATAGTCTGCTTGAGCTTCAAGTTCTCTTATACACATAAAAATAAAGTTAACTGTTTGTATCTGGAGTTGTAAAAAATGGAAAATATTAAATTCTGGAAATCTGTTTGTATTAAAGAAAAACTTCCACCTACAAATAGGGGTTGTAACCACTACTTGCAAATTATTTCAACCACTAGTCACTTGGATTTTTTTCTTCACAAATCATTACAACTTCCCTTTATTTTGCAAGTTTGTACATCCTTTATTGTTTATTGCTAAAAGTATACAAAGTTGAATAGTTAGCATTTAAAAAATTATAATTTTTTCATATGACAAAGAAATATTTTTGTTTCTAAAAAGTTGTTAATTAAACATATTATTCATTAGGCATAATCTGTTTGCAAAAGACATTTCAGAAGTTACAAATAAACCAAAGTACAAAGATTAGAGACCCTAATTAATTACAGATTTCATAACCTTTTTATGTGTAGCCCTATAACTTGTAATTATATTTATATAGATAAGAGTGTACATTTTTTATTGATATACTAGTAATATAGTTTAAGAATTGTTTTAATACCACTGCAATTTCATTTTACTATTACCATTTTGGGAAGTACTTGTCTCCTTTGATACACAAATATTGAAAACGTTTTGTGTTAAATAAATGGGTGTTGATTATTTATTATTAATCCTTTCCACCCATACACCACACAAATTATTATTTATAATGAATGTTAAATAGATAACTTTCTATCTAAATTTAGAACATTACCATTTTTTTTGAGTGCACAAACAAACTTTAAAAGATGTTTGAAACATGGTTTTCTATATTACCAATATATGTACAGCTTGAGTCTACGATAAAACAATTGGCATTTTAACTGAAAAAAATATAACAGATTCTTAAAGAAGGTGGAATAAATATTTGAATCACAGCACTTTTAATCTCATAATATTTGGTATTTTATATTTTATAGCAAAACCTTTGGGTTCTCTGCAGATCAGTCATGTTTTTTTACTACAAATTAAATACAAAATATTTGCCATGGTATCCGTATCAAGCTTATAAAGGATTGATAAGGTTCCAAAAGATACAAAAATGTTTTACTTTGCCTTGATGAAATAACAAATACGTTTCTGACAAGGTCCTTGAATTTGATATGTCCAATGGGTAAATTGAGACATTTTAAAATGTTATTAGGTTGTAAAAAACAAATATGTGACCACTTTACAGAATTTAAGTTAGGGTGTTCCTAACCAAAGTCAGCCATTGCCATTGTGTACTACATAAAAAGTGAAAATAGAATATTCATATCACATGTAAGGTTTTCCCTACCTATTAATTAAAGAGATTAAATGTAACGGATGAGTTGTTTTAAAGTGAAGAACATTTCATTACTTGTTTCATAAATATTTATGTGAAGGTGGAAATCCCAGAATTATAATGAAGATAACATAACAAATCATGAAATCATTATTTTTCATTATTAGCTTATATTGTAAATTTAGCATTCAGGAAATTGTAATACAATGAGTTTCTAGAGCATGTCCAGCCAAATCGTTATCTGGTAGGGGCCTCTCGTCTAGTCTAAAGTAGCGTCAAATAGTCTGCTTGAGCTTCAAGTTCTCTTATACACATAAAAATAAAGTTTAACTGTTTGTATCTGGAGTTGTAAAAAATGGAAAATATTAAATTCTGGAAATCTGTTTGTATTAAAAGAAAAACTTCCACCTACAAATAGGGGTTGTAACCACTACTTGCAAATTATTTCAACCACTAGCACTTGGATTTTTTCTTCACAAATCATTACAACTTCCCTTTATTTTGCAAGTTTGTACATCCTTTATTGTTTATTGCTAAAAGTATACAAAGTTGAATAGTTAGCATTTAAAAATTATAATTTTCATATGACAAAGAAATATTTTTGTTTCTAAAAAGTTGTTAATTAAACATATTATTCATTAGGCATAATCTGTTTGCAAAAGACATTTCAGAAGTTACAAATAAACCAAAGTACAAAGATTAGAGACCCTAATTAATTACAGATTTCATAACCTTTTTATGTGTAGCCTATAACTTGTAATTATATTTATATAGATAAGAGTGTACATTTTTATTGATATACTAGTAATATAGTTTAAGAATTGTTTTAATACCTCTTGCAATTTCATTTTACTATTACCATTTTGGAAGTACTTGTCTCCTTTGATACACAAATATTGAAAACGTTTTGTGTTAATAAATGGGTGTTGATTATTTATTATTAATCCTTTCCACCCATACACCACACAAATTATTATTTATAATGAATGTTAAATAGATACTTTCTATCTAAATTAGAACATTACCATTTTTTTGAGTGCACAAACAAACTTTAAAGATGTTGAAACATGGTTTTCTATATTACCAATATATGTACAGCTGAGGTCTACGATAAAACAATTGGCATTTTAAACTGAAAAAAATATAAACAGATTCTTAAAGAAGGTGGAATAAATATTTGAATCACAGCACTTTTAATCTCATAATATTTGGTATTTTTATTTTATAGCAAAACCTTTGGGGTTCTCTGCAGATCAGTCATGTTTTTTTACTACAAATTAAATACAACAATATTTGCCCATGGTATCCGTATCAAGCTTATAAAGGATTGATAAGGGTTCCAAAAGATACAAAAATGTTTTACTTTGCCTTGATGAAATAACAAATACGTTCTGACAAGGTCCTTGAATTTGATATGTCCCAATGGGTAAATTGAGACATTTTAAAATGTTATTAGGTTGTAAAAACAAATATGTGACCACTTTACAGAATTTAAGTTAGGGTGTTCCTAACCAAAAGTCAGCCATTGCCATTGTGTACTACATAAAAAGTGAAAATAGAATATTCATATCACATGTAAGGTTTTCCCTACCTATTAATTAAAGAGATTAAATGTAACGGATGAGTTGTTTTTTAAAGTGAAGAACATTTCATTACTTGTTTCATAAATATTTATGTGAGGTGGAAATCCCAGAATTATAATGAAGAAAACATAACAAATCATGAAATCATTATTTTTCATTATTAGCTTATATGTAAATTTAGCATTCAGGAAATTGTAATACAATGAGTTTTAGAGCCATGTCCAGCCAAATCGTTTATCTGGTAGGACTCTAGTCTAAAAAGTAGCGTCAAATAGTCTGCTTGAGCTTCAAGTTCTCTTATACACATAAAAATTAAAGTTAACTGTTTGTATCTGGAGTTGTAAAAAAATGGAAAATATTAAATTCTGGAAATCTGTTTGTATTAAAGAAAAAACTTCACCTACAAATAGGGGTTGTAACCACTACTTGCAAATTATTTCAACCACTAGTCACTTGGATTTTTCTTCACAAATCATTACAACTTCCCTTATTTTGCAAGTTTGTACATCCTTTATTGTTTTATTGCTAAAAGTATACAAAGTTGAATAGTTAGCATTTAAAAAATTTATAATTTTCATATGACAAAGAAATATTTTTGTTTCTAAAAAGTTGTGTTAATTAAACATTATTATTCATTAGGCATAAACTGTTTTGCAAAAGACATTTCAGAAGTTACAAATAAACCAAAGTACAAAGATTAGAGACCCTAATTAATTACAGATTTCATAACCTTTTTATGTGTAGCCTATAACTTGTAATTATATTTATATAGATAAGAGTGTACATTTTTATTGATATACTAGTAATATAGTTTAAGAATTGTTTTAATACCACTGCAATTTCATTTTACTATTACCATTTTGGAAGTACTTGTCTCCTTTGATACACAAATATATGAAAACGTTTTGTGTTAATAAATGGGTGTTGATTATTTATTATTAATCCTTTCCACCCATACACCACACAAATTATTATTTATAATGAATGTTAAATAGATTACTTTCTATCTAAATTAGAACATTACCATTTTTATTGAGTGCACAAACAAACTTTAAAGATGTTGAAACATGGTTTTCTATATTACCAATATAATGTACAGCTGAGGTCTACGATAAAACAATTGGCATTTTAACTGAAAAAAATATAACAGATTCTTAAAGAAGGTGGAATAAATATTTGAATCACAGCACTTTTAATCTCCATAATATTTGGTATTTTTATTTTATAGCAAAACCTTTGGGTTCTCTGCAGATCAGTCATGTTTTTTTTTACTACAAATAAATACAAAATATTTGCCATGGTATCCGTATCAAGCTTATAAAGGATTGATAAGGTTCCAAAAGATACAAAAATTTTTTACTTTGCCCTTGATGAAATAACAAATACGTTCTGACAAGGTCCTTGAATTTGATATGTCCAATGGGTAAATTGAGACATTTTAAAATGTTATTAGGTTGTTAAAAACAAATATGTGACCACTTTACAGAATTTAAGTTAGGGTGTTCCTAACCAAAGTCAGCCATTGCCATTGTGTACTACATAAAAAGTGAAAATAGAATATTCATATCACATGTAAGGTTTTCCCTACCTATTAATTAAAGAGATTAAATGTAACGGATGAGTTGTTTTAAAAGTGAAGAACATTTCATTACTTGTTTCATAAATATTTATGTGAAGGTGGAAAATCCCAGAATTATAATGAAGATAACATAACAAATCATGAAATCATTATTTTTCATTATTAGCTTATATGTAAATTTAGCATTCAGGAAATTGTAATACAATGAGTTTTTAGAGCATGTCCAGCCAAATCGTTATCTGGTAGGGCCTCTAGTCTAAAAGTAGCGTTCAAATAGTCTGCTTGAGCTTCAAGTTCTCTTATACACATAAAAATAAAGTTAACTGTTTGTATCTGGAGTTGTAAAAAATGGAAAATATTAAATTCTGGAAATCTGTTTGTATTAAAGAAAAACTTCCCACCTACAAATAGGGGTTGTAACCACTACTTGCAAATTATTTCAACCACTAGTCACTTGGATTTTTTCTTCACAAAATCATTACAACTTCCCTTTATTTTGCAAGTTTGTACATCCTTTATTGTTTATTGCTAAAAGTATACAAAGTTGAATAGTTAGCATTTAAAAATTATAATTTTTCATATGACAAAGAAATATTTTTGTTTCTAAAAAGTTGTTAATTAAACATATTATTCATTAGGCATAATCTGTTTGCAAAAGACATTTCAGAAGTTACAAATAAACCAAAGTACAAAGATTAGAGACCCTAATTAATTACAGATTTCATAACCCTTTTTATGTGTAGCCTATAACTTGTAATTATATTTATATAGATAAGAGTGTACATTTTTATTGATATACTAGTAATATAGTTTAAGAATTGTTTTAATACCTCTGCAATTTCATTTTACTATTACCATTTTGGAAGTACTTGTCTCCTTTGATACACAAATATTGAAAACGTTTTTGTGTTAATAAATGGGTGTTGATTATTTATTATTAATCCTTTCCACCCATACACCACACAAATTATTATTTATAATGAATGTTAAATAGATACTTTCTATCTAAATTAGAACATTACCATTTTTTTTTGAGTGCACAAACAAACTTTAAAGATGTTTGAAACATGGTTTTCTATATTAACAATATATGTACAGCTGAGGTCTACGATAAAACAATTGGCATTTTAACTGAAAAAAATATAACAGATTCTTAAAGAAGGTGGAATAAATATTTGAGAATCACAGCACTTTTAATCTCATAATATTTGGTATTTTTATTTTATAGCAAAACCTTTGGGTTCTCTGCAGATCAGTCATGTTTTTTTACTACAAATTAAATACAAAAATTATTTTGCCATGGTATCCGTATCAAGCTTATAAAGGATTGATAAGGTTCCAAAATATACAAAAATGTTTTACTTTGCCTTGATGAAATAACAAATACGTTCTGACAAGGTCCTTGAATTTGATATGTCCAATGGGTAAATTGAGACATTTTAAAATGTTATTAGGTTGTAAAAACAAATATGTGACCACTTTACAGAATTTAAGTTAGGGTGTTCCTAACCAAAGTCAGCCATTGCCATTGTGTACTACATAAAAAGTGAAAATAGAATATTCATATCACATGTAAGGTTTTCCCCTACCTATTAATTAAAGAGAATTAAATGTAACGGATGAGTTGTTTTAAAGTGAAGAACATTTCATTACTTGTTTCATAAATATTTATGTGAAGGTGGAAATCCCAGAATTATAATGAAGAATACATAACAAAATCATGAAATCGCATAAATTTTCATTGAGAAATTTCTTAACTATATTATTACAAAAAACCAATTAGAAATGTAATATATATTACAATATATATATATATATATATATATATTATATATATATATATATATATATATTATATATACCGGGTGAGTTTTTTTAAAGTGATCCAATAGCTAACTTTTTAATTACACGACTTAGCACCACACTTTTAAATTTGGAACTTGCTCAAATTTTAAGTTTCACTCAGAGATACACTTTCAAATTTTTTTGAAGATGGCCCGCCATTTTCCAATTATGGCAGCCTTTAACTTTAAAATCTTTTTTATGGAACACCCTGTATTTTATGTTGTTTTTAGATTTTACTCTACACAATAAGACATTTTTGCTTTTGAGAGTTTTTCAATATCTCTAATGGTTCAGAAGCTAACGTGGACTGGAAGTTTTCATCATCAGTCCGAAAAAAATCCGAAAAATTCCAGTACCACGTAGTTCCTGAACCATTAGAGATATAGTAAAACTTAAGTACTCAATAAAGAATATTCTTGTAAAGCTTTATTAGTTATGAAATTCTGTATTCCTCACCCAAGGCCACAAACATTTCAAATGGAGAACTGGCAACTCTACACTCTACACCAAACGCTTCAACTCAATTTGCCTAACAGTTTTTATCTAAACATTCAAATTGGACTAATTCACCAGGTTTATCTTCTTCTGACTGTTGTTCTCCAAAATCAAACATATACGAATGAAAGTTAAGATGTTATTGTTACACAATGTTTCAAATCAACTTTCAGCTCCTCCAAAGAATGACTTCAAATCATTTGATGAATGAAAACAGTGTTTGATGAATGTATTAGAAGGGACTACTTAAAATATTGTGGCTCAGGGCGTTGTACATTTAGTCATTAATTTGTAGTAATATGAGTCCTTTTGTATTTCGAGTAGGATCTTGTACAAATAAATATATATTTGCTTAAATGAACATAGTTTGATAGGTGTTAATAGAAATATATTTTAAAACTGCAACGGAAATATTAAGTCTCTCATTTGAAAAAAGTAAACTAGTTTGAGATAATTGCAAAATAGAAGCATAGAACAAAAGTAACCTTCGGTGTTCATTAACATGACTATCCTTCTGTAAAACTATTAGGCATAATTTAAATTCCAGTTGCAAAGCTTCTATTACACAACTGATTAGTGTATCAGTTATGTAATAGTATTGTCACAGTTTTTTATAACAAAACAAGTGAATCACTTGTGTAACTAGTAGCCTTTTTTATGTCTTTCTTCATATGCATTAAATTCATTACATGGTGCAACTCTCTGAGGTAATCTGACTGTAGCAAGAACGTTTTAAAACTGCCAGAAGAGTTTTAAAACCTTATTAAAGTGTTTCTAATAATATTTCTTATGTTTTCTGTAATCATTAATATGTTTAAATCTTGTCTTCTATTTTACTGCATCTCAAAAACATTATACTGATTTTATTTTAAGAATGAGATATGTATTTAATATACCTTTAACACAAGAAACAAGGAGAGAATCCAACCAGATTAAGTTAAAAAATTAACTATTAGTTAATTATTAGTCTATTAGTTTTTTAATTTAATTAATTACAAATTAGGAATTATCTTATAATTTTATAACTTTTTAGTATCATACCTTACTGTACGTAAGTTTTGTTCTCAGGAAAAAATTGGTAAAGGTTTATTTACTGTGTGCACATAAGCTAAAAAACAGTTTTCACACACTTTTTCTGGTAATTTTATTTTCAGTTTAATATTACCTGCCTAGACCTAGGACCAACTCCAGCTGCCTGTTATTACTTGTTCCTTCCATTGTATTAAGTTGTTTAAAATTTGACATCCAGTGTCTGGCAAATTTGACCATCTTAAAGAGGTAACCAAAGCAGTTCACAATAATATTGAAAGATATCACTACAACAGACACTCTTCTGTTCCAGGAATCTCATAAAAAAAGGATACCTGTTTAATGGATTACATTAAAATTTACAATTTTTCAGTCCCTTTAAAGGCAAAAACTGTTATGGCATCTATTTACAAAAAAACATTTATAATAAATGAAATGGCACAATTATTACAAGGTAGGAATGCCACACCACATATTGCGTAATGGCTTCACTGAAGTTGCATGTAAAATGTCAGACCTATAGCTCATTTCATGCTCAAAATGTTCTGTGAACAGATATATAAACAATCATACTGAAAGTAAATGAGTAGATCCCCCAGCATACAAAAAGATATTGCAGCTTTACTAAAAATTGATAGTCCTACCTAAGTGCTTCAATGATGTTTAGCCAAATTCCATGGTTGGGTATGCACCATAACAGAACTCATTTTTGTCCATGTATAGATGAAGTTTCATGCAAAAATTTAAAACCTCCAGATAATCTTTATCAAAATATCTTGTCAAATGATATTCACTTTTTTGTGCTTAAATAAGTGCTTAAAAATAATAAAAGTTTCGGTGATGTAGAGGGGTATTTAAATGCAGGAGTGCACTAAAATGTGATATTGTCACCAACTTTTTTACATTAACTTTCACTATATTATTTTTTAAAGTAAATAAGCTACATGTATTAATGTCACATGTCATATGATTGTATTTAGCTTGTTTACTCTTCTATATTATTGTTGCCATCATGGTTACTTATAATACCAATGTAAAAATGCTCAGCCAAATCCCATGGAATTGCATACACCATCATCAAACTTAGTGTTCCTTTTATATATATATATATATATATATATATATATATATATATATATATATATATGCATATAAGTGAAGTTTCATGCAAAATTTAAATTTTACAGGTCACTTCGTTTTTGAGATATCATGCAGAGAGACTGATAGACAGAAATTAAATTTTTCCAGACCCATGAGTGATGAGTTTTGCTAAAGCTCAGCCAATGATAGCTCAGTAAATTCTGTTACGGCTGAAGCTTGCGGGAGTGGATGGGCTCTAGAATCATCCTAAAAAGGAATTAAAGGCAGACCAGAGTTTCTTGTAAGATCATTCAATTGGAGATAGTAAACATGAAAAACGGACCTTTACTATATTGCAAAATATGTTCCAAAGATTGAAAAGTTATATTGGATAAAATATGTCTGTTCTCCCACACTAAATGTTAAAATTTAGGAAACTATTAAAATTCTATAAATACTATCCTAATGTGAGAATTATACCAATTTAAAATATATTTTACAAATTTTGTATAATATGATTACTAGTAACCACCTACCTATACAATCCCTCAGTCATATACATTCCAAAACATGGGCATATAAGATTTTTAATGACTCATCTGTGCAGAACCTGCAAAAAAACTGTGTAGACCATGTATTGATGTAACTAGAAATTTCATCGTCTCTAAGTCGATTTCAATGGGCTCAAGGTGTGAGCCTATGGATTGATGTAACTGAAAATTCCAGTAGTATTCGTCTCAGAAGCGTAAAGACCATGGATAAATGTGAGATTTTTAGCAACTCTGACAATGAGTCAGTTTCACAAGGCTGAAAATTCCAAGTCCGTACATTTTTTTTACAGATAATTTCAACGACTTTTGTACCAGTAGCCAGATTCCCTATGTTCATAAGTGCAAAAATAATGAATTTCGTAACTGACAAATTCAACAGTCCATGGATTGATGTAACAGGATTTTACCAACTCTTGTTCAGATATTCACTGATGTTGGAAAGTAAACCGAATTAAGGGACTGTTAGGAATTACAGGAATTTTTGGTCCAATCCTTTCTCTACTGTACTCTTTCTTGATGCCTTAATACCATCTCTGGACACCTTGAACCATAAGTGGCACATCTTCTAGATCCATTGAAATGGAAAATGGCTTCCACTTTCTAATGTCTTCTTTAGAAAGCTCATCTACACTCCTTATAAAAATACTGTACAGATCACAACTGCAATTCTATTTCACTAAATTGTGAATCATATGCATTGCTTCAATATTAAATTTAGGATAAAATTCTCATGGTGATAACATTCTGGTCAATTGTAATGAAATACTGATTGTCTATTTTTGAATATCACGCATCATCATTAAATACTAAAATATCCTTGATCATTTTTTTAAATATCGCCTAAGGGTATTTCCCAGATTATGAATCCCACTAATATTATAAATGCGAAAGTTTGAATGTTTGGAGGTTTGTCCTCGAATCACGCTGAAACTGTTATACGGATTGTGCTGAAATTTGGAACAGGTATAGCTTTTGGTCTGAATTAACATTTAGAGTGCTTTTTACCACCCATAACACATTCATTTCACCAAATAAAGTCGAATTCAAATTGAAAAATTAGTTTGTTTACATTTGAATGTTAAGATAAGAACGAAACGTATTTTAACAGCTGTTGACAGCTATAGTTCGACAAACTTTCTGAAACATCTGTTTACATTTGAATTTTATCAATAATAAGTAAACAGTGCTTGATCGGTAGTGTAATGCAGATAGTAAATAAAACATTAATATATAAATTTTACTCCCGATTGCGCCAGTGACGAATTAAAATCATCTAATGCATTAAATACTGTTATAAAACTAACCTTAATAAACAAAGTTATGAATGATTTCACATAAGTTGTTTTAAACTGACGGGCTTCCTTGACATAATGATATTACATTTTAACAATGGCTAATGGATAAACAGAGAAATGAATACTAACATGCCTCAACGATTCATTCTTTCCCTGGCTACAGTCCAAAAAACAAGTGCAACACAAAACTTTAATAACGATTATTTTGGAAAGTTGCAAAACCTTAATAAGAATTTCCCTCTTATACCGAAAGTACATAGTAAGTAGGTAGGACTCTCCCCTAGGTCGTAATAGGCTTTTCAGCGATACTTATGTGTGTATTTTCTTCATCAGGACAAGGTAAACTCAACTATGTCAACACGAATTTGACCAAAGTAGATTTCTGAGAACTAGATAATCGAACATATATAAAATTTGATCGAGGCAATATGGCAAGCTAAACTGTGACATAGTAGGTAAGTGAATTTAAATGGTCTTAAGTAGGCACTATTTAACTGAAGTAGGCATCTCGGTCCTACTTAAGTGTATATATATAAATTGGTAAAGGTTTATTTACTGTGTGCACATAAGCTAAAAAAACAGTTTTCACACACTTTTTCTGGTAATTTTATTTTCAGTTTAATATTACCTGCCTAGACCTAGGATCAACTCCAGCTGTTATTACTTGTTTCTTCCATTGTATTAAGTTGTTTAAAATTTGACATCCAGTGTCTGGCAAATTTGACCATCTTAAAGAGGTAACCAAAGCAGTTCACTATAATACTGAGAGATATCACTACAACAGACACTCTTCTGTTCCAGGAATCTCATAAAAAAAGGATACCTGTTTAATGGATTACATTAAAATTTACAATTTTTCAGTCTCTTTAAAGGCAAAAACTGTTTATGGCATCTATTTACAAAAAACATTTATAATAAATGAAATGGCACAATTATTACAAGGTAGGAATGCCACACCACATATTGTGTAATGGCTTCACTGAAGTTGCATGTAAAATGTCCAAACCTATAACTCATTTCATTTCAAGATGTTCTGTGAACAGATATATAAACAATCATACTGAAAGGAAATGTGTGCATTCCCACAGCATAAAAAAAACGATATTGCAGCTTTACTAAAAATTATAGTCCTACCCAAGTGCTTCAATGATGTTTAGCCAAATTCCATGGTTTGGGTATGCACCATAACAGAACTCATTTTTGTCCATGTATAGATGAAGTTTCATGCAAAAATTTAAAACCTCCAGATAATCTTTATCAAAATATCTTGTCAAATGATATTCACTTTTTTGTGCTTAAATAAGTGCTTAAAAATAATAAAAGTTTCGGTGATGTAGAGGGGTATGTAAATGCAAGGGTGCACTGAAATGAGATCTTGTCACCAACTTTTACATTAACTTTCACTATATTGTTTTTTAAAGTAAATAAGCTACATGTATTAATGTCACATGTCATATGATTGTATTTAGCTTGTTTACTCTTCTATATTATTGTTGCCATCATGGTTACTTTATAATACCAATGTAAAAATGCTCAGCCAAATCCCATGAATTGCATACACCATCATCAAACTTAGTGTTCCTTTTATATATATAATATATATATATATATATATATATATATATATATATATATTATATATATATCTATATATATATATGCATATAAGTGAAGTTTCATGCAAAATTTAAATTTTACAGGTCACTTCGTTTTTGAGATATCATGCGGAGAGACAGATAGACAGAAATTAAATTTTTCCAGACCATGAGTGATGAGTTTTGCTAAAGCTCAGCCAATGATAGCTCAGTAAATTCTGTTACGGCTGAAGCTTGCAGGAGTGGATGGGCTCTAGAATCATCCTAAAAAGGAATTAAAGGCAGACCAGAGTTTCTTGTAAGATCATTCAATGGAGATAGTAAACATGAAAAACGGACACTTTACTATATTGCAAAAATATGTTCCAAAGATTGGATAAAATGTGTCTGTTGTCCCACAGTAAATGTTAAAATTTAGGAAACTATTAAAATTCTATAAATACTATCCTAATGTGAGAATTATACCAATTTAAAATATATTTTACAAATTTTGTATAATATGATTACTAGTAACCACCTACCTATACAATCCCTCAGTCATATACATTCCAAAACATGGGCATATAAGATTTTTTAATAACCCATCTGTGCAGAACCTGCAACAAAAACTGTGTAGACTGTGTATTGATGTAACTAGGAATTTCATCATCTCTAAGTCGATTTCAATGGGCTCAAGGTGTGAGCCATGGACTGATGTAACTGAAAATTCCAGTAGCATTTGTCTCAGAAGCGTAAAGACCATGGATAAATGTGAGATTTTTAGTAACTCTGCCAATGAGTCAGTTTCACAAGGCTGAAAATTCCAAGTCCATAAATTTTTTTTCAGATAATTTCAACGACTTTGGTACCAGTAGCCAGATTCCCTATGTTCATAAGTGCAAAAATAATGAATTTCGTAACTGACAAATTCAACAGTCCATGGAGTGATGTAACAGGATTTTCCCAACTCTTGTTCAGATATTCACTGATGTTTGGAAAGTAAACCGAATTAAGGGACCGTTAGGAATTACAGGAATTTTTGGTCCAATCCCTTTCTCTACTGTACTCTTTCTTGATGCCTTAATACCATCTCTGGACACCTTGAACCATAAGTGGCACATCTTCTAGATCCATTTGAAATGGAAAATGGCTTCCACTTTCTAATGTCTTCTTTAGAAAGCTCATCTACACTCCTTATAAAAATACTGTACAGATCACAACTGCAATTCTATTTCACTAAATTGTGAATCATATGCATTGCTTCAATATTAAATTTAGGATAAAAATTCTCATGGTAATAACATTCTGGTCAATGGTAATGAAATACTTATTGTCTATTTTTGAATATCACGCATCATCATTAAATACTAAAATCTCCTTGATCATTTTTTTAAATATCGCCTAAGGGTATTTCCCAGATTATGAATCCCACTAATATTATAAATGCGAAAGTTTGAATGTTTGGAGGTTTGTCCTCGAATCACGCTGAAACTGTTATACGGATTGTGCTGAAATTTGGAACAGGTATAGCTTTTGGTCTGAATTAACATTTAGAGTGCTTTTTACCACCCATTAACACATTCATTTCACCAAATAAAGTCGAATTCAAATTGAAAAAATTAGTTTGTTTACATTTGAATGTTAAGATAAGAACGAAACGTATTTTAACAGCTGTTGACAGCTATAGTTCGACAAACTTTCTGAAACATCTGTTTACATTTGAATTTTATCAATAATAAGTAAACAGTGCTTGATCGGTAGTGTAATGCAGATAGTAAATAAAACATTAATATATAAATTTTACTCCGATTGCGCCAGTGACGAATTAAAATCGTCTAATGCATTAAAATACTGTTATAAAACTAACCTTAATAAACAAAGTTATGAATGTTTTTCACATAAGTTGTTTTAAACTGACGGGCTTCCTTGACATTATGATATTACATTTTAACAATGGCTAATGGATAAACAGAGAAATGAATACTAACATGCCTCAACGATTCATTCTTTCCCTGGCTACAGTCCAAGAAACAAGTGTAACACAAAACTGTAATAACGATTATTTTGGAAAGTTGCAAAACCTTAATAAGAATTTCCCTCTTATACCGAAAGTACATAGTAAGTAGGACTCTCCCCTAGGTCGTAATAGGCTTTTCAGTCCTACTTATGTGTGTATTTTCTTCATCAGGACAAGGTAAACTCAACTATGTCAACACGAATTTGACCAAAGTAGATTTCTGAGAACTAGATAATCGAACGTACATAAAATTTGATCGAGACAATATGGCAAGCTAAACTGTGACATAGTAGGTAAGTGAATTTAAATGGTCTTAAGTAGGCACTATTTAACGGAAGTAGGCATCTCGGTCCTACTTAAGTGTATATATATATATATATTTCTCCTTCATCAGAACAACAAGGAAAACTCTACTATAGTACTGGAAATATCTTAGACCTGAAATATATGACAAGGACTGGAAATATACGCTTTTTGACCGAAGTAAGTTTCCGAGACCTGTGTGATCTGAGATTTGTGTTTTCTTGATCGGGATGAAAAGGCAGATTCAGCTGTAACGTTATGTATATAATTAATTAGAACCAGAAATGCTCCTACACGTGCCAAACATGATATAATAATTAAGTTAAACTCTGATACTATTTACCACAAATTTAAATAATATCTACCTGATGTATGCCTACTTACGTTTTAAAATTTTTATAGGACTCCCATCATATTACATCATAATTGCTTTTACTAAGTAATTTATAAGGATTTTGGTTTTAAGATTGCGTGCGAAGCCGCGGTTAACAGCTAGTGTAGCAGTAAGTTAGTCCAGACTGAAGTAATTAAAAAAATTGTAATATTAAAGAATTAATTTTGAAGGTTACTAAGATTTTAAAACAAGACAAAAGCCTATATACCTGAAAAGTGTATCTAGAGAAATTATTTTAACAAGGTATAACACAAGAAGTTATATTTACTTCATAACATGAACCAAAATATCCTGTTAAGCAAAATATGTTTTAAAACATTAAGAACTATTTCAATATTATATCTGTTGTAGGAATATACATTATTATTTTGATTTAAAATATGACTAAAAATGCAGGTGAGTGAGGCAGCAGAATTCTATGACATGGAATTTCAAAGTTTATCCCCCACTATTATAAGTGCCTGGATTCGTATGGGGATTATGTAGAAAAGTAGTATTGTAGTCCCTCTTTAGATGTATATAAAACATTTTCTTCTTGTACTTGATGTTTTTATGGTTCCAAAGCGTTCCTTACTTTCTGAATGGCCCTCGTATTTTAATATTGTGAGTTTTATTAAATTTTATTAATTAAATTTTATTAATTAAATTTTAAAATTATTCATTTGAATTACTACTATTGTTGTTGAATAGTTTAATATGTTAAGTGAATACTTTTTAACAGTTATTTTCGGAGTTTATAAATAGGTTTTACGAAGTTCATGTAGCATAAACCAACTATAATAAAAAAGGCCCTCTCCTGTTTCCTCCTTTAAGATATATATACCTTTAAGGTAACAGATTTTAACATTGGTTGCAATATCTTCTCTTAGCGTTGCATAATCAAAGGTGTCACTATCAATTAGTTTTTATTAATAATTTGTTTATACTATCGTGTTAATATCATTCAGGTTCCTAAGTAACCAAGTCTAACATGGAGTTTCCACTTTTTCTGAGCATTAGCCTATCACGTAATCAAAGTTGTTCGTATCTGAAACATTAATAAATGAGTTGTGGAAAATGTTTATTATTTATCATAAGCATGATGGAGGGGTGAAAAACAATTGATCTAGATATTAGAATGTTCTAGTATTTGCAATCGAACAGTCTATTAATAGTTACGGTACTGTCAAGTTTTCTTTATCTTACAATTATTACGAGATAAGGAGATATGGGGCCACTCTGTTTGAATTTCTTTTTGCTTTACCCCTAATTTGAAACTCGGTGAAGGTGTTCACTCTGTCTTATCAATCATGATGACTAGAATAATACACAAAAGGCAAATTCATCATTTACATATTGGAGATTAGTAATGTGTCATATAGCTACATCAATTATAAATAATTTAATATAGTGTCTTCTTTCAGTGTTCCTCTTTTATAAATTCATCCATTGAGAAGACAGGTCTCTTCAGATGAAGGTCTTCTACTGTTCTGCAGATACAGTAGGTTTTGCAGTTCTTCTGGCAGTAGTTTGAACTGTTTATTGGTTTTTGCTGTACAGACTACTGTAAGGTGGTGGGGGATATGACAAGGTTTGAGGCATGTCTTATGTTATGGCGGTGAATGGTTGAATGTGTTGGTTGTAAAGTAGACACTGTGTCAAAGATATAAAAATGCACCACATCTATAAGACGTCTAACAGCTCTATTTTGAAAGGATAACAGGATTTCGGACATTTGCCATCGTTATAGGTTATAAAAGGTATAACAACGTTTCGAGGAGTGGAATCTATCCTCTTCGTCAGGTGGGGAAGATATTAATACATATAAAAATAAAGAACAGGAAGAAATAAAGAAGGGAATAGCATCCTGGACTGGACACCAAGCAACTTTTGGGTATGTTTGAACCCTTTTCTTTCCCTTCTTTACTTCTTTCTGTTCATTATTTTTTATGTATTAATACCTCCCCCACCTGACGAAGAGGATTGGAAGAGGATTGATTGGCCTCGAAACGTTGTGTTATACCTTTATAACCTATAACGAAATACTGTTATCTTTTCAAACCTTCGATCCAGTAACAAACTTTAAACAAAGAAGAAGGTCTATTTTGTTGAATAAGGTTTCTTTCTAGATTTGAGGAAGTTATTTCTCACCAAGAAGCTATATCACCGTAACTTACATGTACATGAGACTCTAGAAAACAGCCAGTTCTTGTTGCCTACAGACTGCTTCGCTCAGCTGCAGCGTGTCGCCTGTATTTGTTTGAGCTATTGCCCGCTGGACTCTCCTGCCCAGCTCGTAGCTGACTGCATTCATCAGGGTCTTTACCTCTCTCCAACGGCATCTTCGGGCCGCGCTGCGCCGTTATCTCTGAGATTAGGTTAACAGTTTTATCACAGACTATAGATATTTATTTATGTTCTATATCAATATCTATAGTCTATGGTTTTATAAAAAAGTAAGCTTAATCTCTGATAACAACTCCTACTCTATCACAAGGAAAATCACATAAATAATTGCAAAAAGATTTGTCCTTAGCCTATTCTGCCACAATCAACTTATTTTGAATACTGATTTTTTTACACTCGACGATAAATACAGTTGTGTGCACTGATCGGAAGTTAGAAAAAAGGATTTTTGGTTGTGCGTAAGTCTCTTAATAACATAACAAGTTTTGATGTCCTGCAAAATATAGCTGATTTTAGTACTTCAAACTAAAATAGTTCATAACGTGTATTGTACGATTCTCATATTTATTATCGGAAAAGCTTTCATGTTGCTAGCAATTCCAGATATTATATTTTTTACCGTACTTTGCCATTTGCAAGTTTTAAAAGAACAAATCTTTTTCTTGCTTTGGGCGTTTGCAGTTGAATAGGCGTCTTCGGTGATGTAGATGATTGCTGTCAGGCTTTGCTATTCAATTCCTTCTGCTATTTCATCCTGTCATCAGAGTTCAGCTGCTAGAGACCCTTATCAGTGAAAATGCTTAAACATCTATGGAACAGTAACAAAATAAAGTTTTTAAAAATAAAACATGAAGTTCAATTTTAATTTTGGAAATAGTCTGAATTCATCCACATCGCAAAACACATTTTTAGTAAAAATTATTTTGATTTAGCACTAAACGATCGAGAATTTTGTTCATTCTTAACGTTTTCAGGCAAAAAATTAAAAAGGACATCCTCCAGAATAAGAGGGGAGATTTTCATACACGTTCAGTCTATGATGATGTGGCCTAACATGTCCATTAAATCTGTTATTATGTGAATACACATCCCTGCCTGTTGTTAGCGTGTTGTAACGAGAAAACATAATTGTTTTCAATATGTCCAAAGAAGGCGGAGTGAGAATTCCAAAATGATGAAAAGCACCTTCTACATGATTCAATATTTTTAAGATAGGATATTACGTTCAAAGTTTTTTCTTTGTTATTAAAATAAACAATCTTTCTAATTCTCTTGCTGCCCATTTACTCCTTACCTCTATACTATATCATAGGCATGGGAAAATCATTCCATAATATACAGTTAATAAAATATTTGGATGGCAGATCTTTGATAGATGTGTGATAACATATATGTTACGAGGCACCTTGGAACATAGATAAGTAATTAATATTTTCATTCCAGGTCAGTTCCTTATCTAGGAATATTCCTAAGAACTTATTATCATTGACTACATTCATAATTTCATCATTACTGTTGGACCTATGTCATCAGTAGGACAATTACATTTTAATAGCAATGAGGATAGATTAAAAATTCAGTAGCCCAAGGTTTTGACACTATTTTGCGTGGTACTTAACTCAAGAAACAGCAAGAAATGAGAAACTAAATCATAAATTCCTAATATTGCTAAAATAAACCTTGATTGTTTTATGGTGATTTCAGGCAACTAAATCTACTGTTTAGTACATAATTAGTGTCAATCGAAAGCTCCTATCCTCTAGATTTGCCTTTTCTGGATCGATCTTATCCGTCATTATGAGTCCATGGGCCAACTCAATATCAGATGGTTAGTTAAAATTCACTAATTAATCACCTTATTCCTTTGTAATGGTTTACACTCATATCTTATATTTTGATAGGATGTATACACAGCTATATTTTGTTACACCCTTCTAACCAATTATCAAATCAACAGAAAAACATTTACATGACTTATTGACCATAACAATATACAGAAGACTTGACTTATTAATTTTAATTCTCCATTTTACTTTACACGGCAGTCTGTAACCAAAGTTTACAACTAGTATTAACTTTGTTCGCGACATTTAGTTTCAAACTTTTTATTTTTAAACTAATATGTTGCAAGCGAGCTATGTTTGTGCTTTAAAAGTGTTTGAAACACCTTTTTATTTGAATGGCTAGTATTGCGTATTTAAGATGAGTCAGAATGGATGACGTAATTGCAGCTATAAGTGTGTGTTATATTTTGGCTGCCTAACGAGCACAAAGAAGATATAGACAAGACTGTCACTAAAACGAGCAAAAACGAGAAATAGTGACACTGCACTTTTAGCAGATCTGAACAGGAATGACATTGATCTACTGTCAGGAGAACTGAGGACAGAAATTGGGGGACCTGTCTAATAAAGCAACAACAGCTGATTGGGAGACAGACGGCTAGACAATACGTCAGCAATACAACCAGCTGATCAACTGAAAAGCTGCGCAGGCGCAGAAAGGAATACAGCCGTTATGCAACTAAAAGATAGCAACGTTTGGTGCACTTTTGAGTTTTAAGCAAAGATCAAGGGAAGTTTCAGTATTGTACCCACTACTAGTGGAAACGCGAAATTCGGTTTGCAACGATAGGATTTTGTTCAATGCCAGAAAGGTTTGTAGCAAATTTACAAATTGCATTTAGAACAATTTCAAATTCTCTATAAAAGTTGCAAACTTACAGTATCACACTGCTATGTAAACTGCTCATCGTCCAGGACTAGATCAACTCGTATTATTTGTATCAAAACTAAATCTTAATAGTTAACGGAGGCATGCTAAGGATCATTATTATTTTGAATGTGTTAAATTATCACAAAAAGTTTAGACTGCTTGGTACAGAAAAGCCTCATTCATCATAGCCTACTGAAAGATGAATTAAAGCCGTAATCTTTGAATATGGCGCAGATTGTGTTTGAAGCTATAGAATTATATGGACAATGGTAAACATCTTCCTGGACGATAGAGCATTGTGTTCACGAGACTTATGGACAATGCCAGCAATTTCAACATCCTCAAAGAAGACCCTATCGAAGTATAGCCACAAACGATTCAGTAGTATGTCGTCAGAAAAAGATGATTGCGGAATTCCATAGAAGTATCCAGGGTGGGGGCGTTTGGGGTTTTAACCCCTCCCCATCGATACAAACATTCAAGGTGTGTTTATTGAACTTGCAATAAACTGAAGGTATACTCGTAATCGAACCATAGTAGTAACAAACAAAAGTACAAACCCTTTAGTTCGCTGATTTTACTATTTTAAAATATTTTATTTCTTAACATTAATTAAATGTTATCTTGTACACTGTTACTGTTTTACTTATCCAGTGTTGTGTTAACAAAAATTGTTCGAAACATATATATACTAAATTAGATGGTTAGCAAAACGTGTTTTACAGTTGACCTATATATAATACTGACTGTCAACTCTTCGGCGGTGACTTCTGGTGCAGTATGCAATAACCTATTTAATTGATCTTATTATATATTTTAATCAAATGTTCACAAAAACTTTTAGTCTACAACCAAAGCAAAACAATACCGTGATCTTTTAAATAATATCTGACTGGAGTTTGTATTTTCTAAATGTTTTATTTACACACTAGAAACATGTTTTGTTTACTATTTATTCCACGAATATAATAAAAATAATTAATAATGATAAATATAATTAGAAATTAAATGTTAAGCTCGTATTAAAATAAAAATCTAGAATTTATGCAAACAGTAAAATGCCTTTCCGACAAGATAACTTACTAATTTTGAAAAGTTACATAGTTTAGGACAAAAGTAAAGAATTGTATTCTTATAAATGTGTGACTTCAATGTCCTCTGTTTTTGGCTAATTTTATCTTCTATTGCTTGATTTATGTTCTGGAACTGTTGTAATTGAAAACAAAATCATTTCAATGATAAATCAATAAAAATAGGAGTGAATAGACGCTATCTGACAAAAAGTATTCTCTGGAACCTTCTCGCAGTCTGAGACTCCAAGTCTGCGGAATAAACATTCTATTAAAATTATGAAGAAATTAGTAAAATCTCCAGAAAACTATGCCATATCTAAAATATTCCAGGTTAAGTCGCTCTGAGGGTCTCGTGGTCAGCAAAGTTAAAAGCCTAAATTAAATAGTAAAAGAGAGTACAATTACTGCGAATAGCTGAAAAAACTAATTTTTACTAGTGAGAAAAAACCAATTGTAAGACTCTTTTTAAGAGATTGCATCCGGACTCTGAATTAACTGGACTTTGTGGAAACAAAATTGAATAAAATATATTAATAATAGAAAAGTTTAAATGTTTAGATTGAACAGTGGTAAGACTGCCCAAGTTTACTGGAATAAAAGGATTTAGATTTTACTGTGGCAGGGTCTTCGATAAAGTCAGTATATAAAACTATACAAATTTCTTGGAGATCTTGTGTGATAATCCCGTTAATTTTCAATTCACCCACCTCAAGTTTAGATTACGAAAGTTATACGTTTAAATTGGTGATAATGTTCCAGATTGCCCTCAAAGGGTTGCCACCGGAAACCATCAAGCCTTTGACATGGTCGAATTTTACTCTAGAAAGAAATTATATGTTATAATCATGTATATAAGTTAATAACTATTTAATTTTCGTCGGGCATTGATCTGTAAAATATCAACATCTAAAACTTATTTCTAATTTTACGATTAACAACTTTGGCTTCATGTTGCAATATTTTTTAATAGATACTATCACTTTTATTTTATAAGGTTCAAACTTGCTTCTAGGAAACTGCTAAATAAAAGGCTAATTTGATATGTGAAAGATGAACAAAAATGTGTATATCGTCCGTCCCGTCAGATCTCTGATTGATGCCTCTTATAGTTTGTCTAAAACTGTATCCAAAAGGATGTCTAATATGACATTGGAGTCTTTTTTATGAATAGTAGAATGACATTAAAATCACCAACAAACAAAATAGATTACATTTCGTCGATTTATATTCGTGTACATTCATTAATTCTTACAATAGTTATTTACCGATCACTATAACGTGTTCCTGTCGCTCTTTGTGAGTGAAAACCCAGAATTAGACAGTCAACGTTACGAAATATCGTGCCTTGTAAATTATATTTAACTGGAATTTCATATTTTCTATATCTATATTTGATCGCCGAGCGTCTGCGCATATATGCACAATGAACGCAGTGGACGTCATCCGCTCATTGGCAGTAAAAACGGTAAAAACACACAATTACTTTCATATCTCAAAATTTAATTAATTATGTACACAGTAAACATATCTTGTATAAAAATATATGAAGATTTATATCCCAGCATTTCTTATAAGGGACGGTATGGTTTGAATATAAAAAGCGTTGAAATATAAAATATATATTATTTACGTAACACTAAAATATACGCCATATTTTTAAGTAAAATATATGTATCCTGGAAGCCCATTTTAGAATGTGTAAATTCTAGGTAAAAGGTGGAGGGTGTGTCTTGTCGTTCGTCATTGCCAAAATCCTCATTATCCCATTGACAACACCTTATTATTTTGTAAGATTCAATATATTGTGCTGAAACGTATTTAAAAAAATTTTATTTGTATTTTCAACTGAAGTAAATAAGTACCTACGGATTTCCTTCCCGTAATTTCGTGATGTTTGAAGGTAAAGTTTATTTATTTTCATATACAGGGTGTCAATTAAGTCTGGAACCTCTTTTTTAATTTTTGAACCATAATATAAAAAAATACCAAAGTTCACACGTGCTTACTGGTGATAGTAACGCACACATCTGCCCAATTACCGAGCGGATAATCCCTTTGGGGGACGGTCCACAAGGAGTCAGACAAAATTCTTAAATAGCAGCATAGGTCAAGTGTGGTATCAAATTAAAGGTCTTACTTAGCAGAGTACAATGCCGCAAACCGAACTTAAAAAGGTGGATTCATTCAGTAGTTATAGCTATTTGAATTTTAAAACAATTGAACAATGTAAATTATTAAGTATTACAAGTAAACACCAATTTTTAAGTACCTGTGATCAAAGTAAGTGTTCAAAATGTTCCCCTACCATCGTTTGGCAATGTCCTAGGCGGTTGTAAAAGCCAACCACTGCATTTTGAAGGTAGTCACGAGGAATATCTTGAGCTTCTTGGACTATGAGATCACAGGTACTTAAAAATTGGTGTTTACTTGTAATACTTAATAATTTACATTGTTCAATTGTTTTAAAATTCAAATAGCTATAACTACTGAATGAATCCACCTTTTTAAGTTCGGTTTGCGGCATTGTACTCTGCTAAGTAAGACCTTTAATTTGATACCAAACTTGACCTATGCTGCTATTTAAGAATTTTGCCTGACTCCTTGTGGACCGTCCCCAAAGGGATTATCTGGTCGGTAATTGGGCAGATATGTGCGTTACTATCACCAGTAAGCACGTGTGAACTTTGGTATTTTTTTATATTGTGGTTTAAAAATTAAAAAAGAGGTTCCAGACTTAATTGACACCCTGTAGTTTCACGCATATATTCATATTCAAATATTTACCGCAACAAAAGCCACAAGAATCAATGTTGAAAGATTTAATTAGAGTGTGTTGAATGAACGTTTTAAATACAAATTTATTTTTTAACACGTCATCTTTCTACAAATTTGTAATATACAAATATCAGCTGAAACAGAGCTACAGCATTTGTTTTAGGGATTGGGACTAATGTCTAACCAATGTGTATTCTAGATGAAATTACATTAACAATACAATTATACCGCGCTGGTGCATATCAATATAGTAATACGTTCTTAAATGAACATAGTAGTACGTTCATAAAAATAAATAATTTTAACACTATTAATTTTGAAGTAATGTTTTAGCCAGTTTCCAATTTTAAGTTATTTCAGTATTGATTGGAGGTAACTTACGTACTTAGAAATTTATTTGTGTTTTTCTTGTATATCAAAAAGTATATATGAGCAAACTTTGAACTTTAGGTTGATCCAATATACTCGTTACTAAAGCGCAAAATTAAGTTTCTGCCTATGCATTTGTTTTAGTCGTACCCCCATTTCCTAACATGTACTAGATAAGAATAATGTTCTAGCTGAAAACTATTATTAGTTTTATATTAACCATACTTCAAGTACAATCTAACACATTTCTTACTTTACCTTATTTTAAAAATAAAAAAGGTAAAAAGGCAAGTATTGTGATATAATGGAATAACTATACGGTGTGAGTTAAAAGTACGGATATATTCTGTTTAGTTTTTTATGAATATAGATAGAGGGATGGAACTAGAGACACCTTTCTATGAAATAGAAGTGAACTTCTTAGTCAATGATGCAACTTTGCTCATTTCTCAAAAATGGAATTTGGGGGGCTCGAAATTTTTAAATGAAAAAACTTATTAAGTAACACCTCATTTGAAAAGTCTTGATAACAAAAGAACAGTGGAAACTAGAGCCTTCTATCACAAAGCAGTACAAAATGGCAGCTCATTTAAATTAATTAAGTTAACAGCATAAATAGAAAAATGAAACTCATGAAACTCCTCTAGGAAACCAAAGCGAACCGTATCCCCAAAATGGGCTTTTTGGGGAGCAGTTTAAAAGTAAAGTTACAATAGCATTATTATTTACAATGACGTTAAGCAATAAAACAGCAAAAACTTACTAACCTGTGTATATATCAGATGTTCAAGTTGCTGTTCTATTACAGTTTGATAATGTCCAAGCCGGTTGTAGGAACTTGAAACGGCAAGCTGTATGGATTCACGCGGGATTTTTTGGATTTCTACAACTATTCTGTCCCTAAGGTAATTTTAATGCACTCAAGGTAATGCACTGAGGTTTCGTTTTATAGACGTTTTTTAAGTGATCCCACACAAAGTGGTCAAGTGGAGATAGATCTGGCAATCTTGGTGGCCACTCAATACTTCCTCTTCTCCCTATCCAGCGATTTGGAAAAATATTATTTAAATACTCGCGGATATGCAAGCCATAGTGTGGAGGTGTTCCATTCTGCTGGAACCAAATTTCATTACAGCTTTTGGTTGCTACTTGGATAGCTAGATAAAACTGATTTTGTAACATTTCCTCATATACCTTGTCATTGAGGTTTCCATCAATAAAAATGGCCCAACAAACTGATCCCTTACAACTCCAAGCCAAACATTTAATTTTTCAGGGTGCTGGGTATGTTGCTCTCTCATTCAATGAGGGTTAACATCAGTCCAATAACCAGCATTGTGTCTGTTAACGTTACCGTTTAAGATAAAATTTACTTCATCTGAGAAAGCAATGTTTAATCTAATTGTATTATTATCAATGTTTTACATAATTATTTCACAAATTGTTAATCGACGCTCAAAATCGTCCGCACTTTGCTCATGAACTAAACGAATTTGGTACGCTTTATAACCACTGTCATGTAAAACTTTACAAACTGATGTTTGAGATATACCTAATATTTGAAAAACATTTTTTATTGAGGCATGAGGATCTTCTACAACAGACTGTATAACGTCAAGTGACAATGGTTTGCAGTCGATCTTGGTCGTCCAGGTTTGGTGCAGTCTTTAACGATGCCTGCTTCCTGGAAACGTTAGATTGTTTTTTAAACTCCTGATTTAGATACAGGGGTTTGATTGGGATGATTGTCATTAAATACATTCCATACTTCATCATAAGATCTTACCCGGTCTCCGCAGCCTCGCGTCATCAGGATCATAATACGTTCTTGTTTACTTAAACACTCCATTTTAACGTAAAGTATCACAAAACATGTCTTAACTTTGTTAATTCCAACTAGAGACTGAACATGATACTTGACTTCCTCAAAACTGATGAGATAAGGGAGGTCTGCCCTACAGCATGTAATAACTGTAAAACAGGTTTGAGTTTGTAAGGAAGGTGTTTGTCTATTGAAGTTATTTACCTTCAGGATGTGAATGTTCATTTTTGCCTCAGTTAATTTTTAATTAATTTTAATGAGCTTCCATTTTGTGCTGGATTGTGATAGTGGCTCTATCAATACCTGTCAATTGAGGTGACACGATGGGGTCTCTACATTTAAAACTTTTGATCCACCCCCCCAAAATCCCATTTTTGGGAAATGGGCAAAATTGTAACAGTGACTAAAAAGTGTACTTCTATTTACTAGAAAGGTGCCACGAGTTCAATCCCTCCATCTTTATCCACCAAAACCTAAACAGAGTGTATTCATATTTTCAACTCACACTCTATTATATTTTACTTGAATAAGTCTGCAACTGCTGACAACGTTTTAAGTGTCAACAAATTAAAAAGACTGTTTTTTTTCTAGTCTCATGGTTTCAACAATACACTATAATACGAGTTCTTTGATGTTGCATGTGCATGAAATGTGGCTGAGCGTAGTTAAAGCCTATCACCAGTAGGCAGATACAAAATCTTTGGGATTTAAAAATGCTTTTGCCGTATGATTGTTTGTCGTTCTGTCAATAATGGAATTAGCTATAGACTTACAATTTTGCATTGGACCTCAGAGGAGCCTGTCACGTGACACGATGGCGTGTACTTCTACCGTGTGTCACTCTACCATGTGTCACTCTACCTTGTGTCACTCTACCTTGTGTCACTCTACCATGTGTCACTCTACCTTGTGTCACTCTACCATGTGTCACTCTACCTTGTGTCACTCTACCTTGTGTCACTCTACCTTGTGTCACTCTACCTTGTGTCACTCTACCATGTGTCACTCTACCTTGTGTCACTCTACCTTGTGTCACTCTACCTTGTGTCACTCTACCATGTGTCACTCTACCTTGTGTCACTCTACCTTGTGTCACTCTACCTTGTGTCATTCTACCTTGTGTCACTCCACCTTGTTCACTATTAACAATGAATGCAAAAAACCTAGTATCAGATAGTAACCCAGCTTTTCGATATAGATATAGACACTAAAGTTGTACATGAAAAATATTGCGTTACAACTATTCCTGCCCCTTAGGTATCGTACGGGAAATACGCATTTGTAACAACACTGGCGTGTGGATATAGAACAAACAAGTAAACGAAAGTTGATTTTCTGACCAACCTGCACAAAAGTTTTGCTTGCACTCAGCTAAATTAAAAACTGTAAATCAAAATTACCTTAAATCAATAACTTTTGAGTAGATTATATCTACCACCATCTATTATTCATCTTGTCAAGTGAAGATAATCTGATTTGTTCGTTTATACGATGAGTATGGACTATGATTTGAAACAAGACTGTTTAACTAAGTTTCACAACTTTTATAAACTGCCTTGTTGTAACCCCGAAACAAATAATATTAAACTGATTCAGCCATATTCCACTATTTACTTCGAAATAAAATATGTACATCAAAATAAACCGAGCTGTATATATTTTAATGTTTTAATTACTTATACAGAGTAATCCAAAGTCAGTGGCCACCCCTTTTATTTCTAGAGGGTTTGACCAATAAAAATAAAAATATGGAAATCATTGTAGGTTAATACATACTTTTTGGCGTATCAAATAATTGTGCACACCAACACAAAATTTTAAAATATATCAACCCCCCCTAACATGTGACACAACGTTAGAAAAGGAATAAACAAAAAATAACAATAAATCAAATAAATAACAAAGAAAAATGTATTATAAAATATAATACGCATTTTGGTCCAACAGGAAGTCGCATCTATTACCGTATCAAGATAGTCGCTAAATCGCTAGACACGTATAAGTGATATCACAAGATGGTGGCATCAAACAAGGGGGAGAAAGGGGTTATCCTTTGTCCACCGGTTATTTTCGGTGTATTAGAATGAACATCGGTATCTGAGGGGGTTTTTCAGATCCAGAAGCACGAAATTTAAATCCGTTTTCAAGAATACCTACCTGTTTTCAAAGTAGAGGCGTTAGATTGGTATCGTCATTTTTTCTACAAGGACGTCTTTGTCCAGATAATTTAGTTTAGATTTAGTTTAGATTAACTATCTAATCAGTTAATTAATCATAGACTGGTTGCTGATTAAGGAATTGTAATTTATATATGTTTGTAATTGGCCAAACTACTTGTAAAATTGGCCAGTTTTTTTTTTCTCAATGGTTCAAATGATTGTATTGTGGAATTTCTATATGGGAAATAAATTCATTTATTCATTTAGTTCAATTCCGTCTTTTCAATGTTCATGCTACATCCATTAATTTTTAATTATTTTGATATATTTTTCTTTAAAATTGAAAACAAATTCTGCCATTAATTTTATTTTGTGTGTGTTTATGCTATCGTCACTATTGGAACCGAGTAAAGGCTCTCGTGAAGTTATGATATAAATTACCTTGCTCGAAAGTAACTTCATTTCCAGCACATTTATCCTGCGAAATATTTGACTTGAACTGTAAACCGTGTAATGTCCAAGTAATGTTTGTTCCCCTATGACTAGAATACCATTATGATTTTCATCAGATTTCAGAACTTCTCCAAGTGGTCCTCCATCAGCTCTCAAAACCTAAATTACACTACGAGAATTTGATTTTGGAATGTGCTAAATTTCCCAAGCTACAGAGCTTATAAGAGTTACGTCCACCTAAAATTTACTACTAATCCTAATCCTAATAATATTTTAAATGCAAAAGTGGCTGTTTGTTTGTTACGCCTTTAAGCATAAACTATTCAACCGATTGTACTGGAACTTTACATGGACATTCATAAGGTCCTTGGTATGCATATAGGCCTGCTCTTATATCGAAATTCCCTCTGGGCTACACCCACTGGTGTCTAAATTTATAAAAATACTATCTTGGCCTCTAAGTTGTATTAGAGCAAACAAATATTATTAATTGAAAGAGCCTATTGAGTTTATTAAATTTTGTTGTGGAAACAATGTTTTATAACAGCACAACAGCATGGTTATTAATTTAACCACTATATCTAATTTGTTTTCATTTATAGTTTTGAAAGCATAGAGTAAGCTTGATAATAACAACACGTCTTATTTCAATCTTTTCTGCAACCGCTGGTGTTCACATAGTAAGAAACTAACCGGAGAAGAAAACTAAAAGTTTTAGTAAAAATATACTTTTTAACTGTACGTTTTAGCAAATATTAAGTATGCAGTGCTCAGTCAGTACTGTAATGCAGATATAAAAGGCAAAGTTATTATCAAACGTTTATTGTGCATTAAGGCTGTTAAAACACCAATTTTTGTTGTCATTTGACAGAAGTAGGTTTCTCAGATATGTATATATGTATTTTTTGGTCGGGAAACAAGGCAAAAGCAACATTGGAGTTGGAATATAATTCACTCGAACCAGAAATGCTCATACGCGTGAAAAGCATACGAAATTGACGTTAGTCACACTATGTTTGATGAGGTTCAAAATGGGTAACGAAATTGAAAAAATACCAAATTATTAAATTTTTACGAGTACTATACTTGTTAGCTCGACACCCTTATGTCCGTCAGGCATAACAATAATAAATATATGCCACCAACCGACGAGTTATATAGATTGAAAATGTCACATTTAAGTGTCAAAATCCAAAATAGGATCTGTAAAAAAATTTATATTTTGGTATTTTATAACTCTTTTTCTAACCCCACACTTCATTAACTGTCCAAACTAGTGTGACTTATAAATTATCTTTATTTTATTGGAAGAAAAAGAATTTTTCTATTGATTTCTCGAAAACAAACTTTGCGTTCCTATAAAATTCAAGTTGGCTCAAGCTGCCCAGAGTATTATCTTTCAGAGATTGTGACAAAAAATATAATTCTACGTTTCGAGGATTGGCATTTATCCTCTTTGTCAGGTGGGGGAGGCATACTGCAGGGGTAAAACTTCCGTATTCAACAGCACAGGACTGCCACGTTCGAACGTTTACCATCCGAGATCGGTGTAAGGTTGATAAATAAGCTCCCTGATGAAATAAAAAATTTTAATGATCCTAAAAACTTCAAATCTCGATTGAGAAACCTATTGGTGTTGTGGATGTTCTACTCTGTTGAAGAGTTTACGATGCGCCGCTGAGATCAAACTTGAAGTTAATTGAAATGAATTGGTCAAGTCCTTCAGTTATGTTCTAAATTGTAATCAACATATCTGAAAACCTTTTTAAAAGTGAAATGACGTGTATTTAAATTGGTTTATACAGTTCAATTTATTTACTACATGTATATTGACGATTGTATACAATTTTCTTAAATTGTGAACGCAATAAAGATTTATTATTATACAAAAACAATACCTCCCACACCTGACGAAGAGGATGGATTCCAATCCTCGAAACGTTATATTATACCTTTTATAACCTATAACGATGGCAAATGTGCGAATCATGTTATCCTTTCAAACCTTACATCTTCAATAACAAACTTTAAACAAAGAACATATGATTCTTCCTAGCATTTTATTTATTTTGTAGAGCAGGGGATAGAGATGAACTTAAAAATAAAACTTTGTTTTGCAATAAAATAAATATTCCAGGTTAAGTCAGGTACTTGAGGAGAAGCTACAGTATACTGTACCAGCTGGAGTGGTGTCACCGCCATGTGACCGCAGGCACCTGTGGTTGCATATATACAGCGGGCGACCAGTTCTGCCCTCAGTAAGCAGCAGAACGCGAGATGCAGCAAAAGAAGCAGTGGTCGGTTGGCGCGTCCAGTATCGCGCGCAACACGCACAACCCCATCCGCGCCATAGTGGAGAACTTGCGCATAGAACCCAACCCAGACAAGCACATGATCGCGCTCTCTATAGGTAACTACTTATAACTTGTACACTTCACGTAGTATTGTTAGCATGTGATCCATCGACTACATAAATTGTTGAACATTCAGTGACAATATTTTGCAAATATATGCACAATATGTAAGTAAGGAAATTCAACTTCAACGGTAATTTGACTTTTGTACGTTTGCACATTTAAAGGAACCATATGTTGCTTAATTTGTCTTGTGAGATAAAATAAAATGATTCCTTATCTAATTTTATTCTACGATGGTTTACAATAGTCCCGTGCTTCTTCAACTCCCACCTACCGTTTCATGTGTTTTAATGTAAAATTGCAACTTAAAGCTAATTATGTTTGGGATTTTGTATCCCCAAACAAAGACATGAAAACTGTTTTTATTACATTGCAGGTAAAAATCCTTAATGGCTGCTATCTTGTATTTTACAACACACATTTTCGTTTTAACTTTTTCTCAAATTTGTAAATAAAAATTATTTATTTATTATACTTCAATTTCAATAGATATCTACTTTATTTTGAAATGTTCAAATATATTTTCAGCACTCCAACATGAGATGTAGTGTTCTACACAAATTAATACATTTATCTAAACTTCGGAATTAGGACATTAGATCAAAGAAAATAGTTTTTGGACGTAATTTACTATTTTGTACAATTTCTCTCTGAGTCCATGAGATCTAGAGGTTACGGTGCTTATAGAGTAACACATCTAATTATGTAATACTTTTTCAAGTATCGTCTGAAATACAAGAAAACTAGAAACATATTAACGTAAAGGCAAATTGAATCAGAAAGTTGTTGATGTCTCTCACCAGCTTACGTTTTCCTCAAATGTAAATAAGAAAATGGTTTAATATAATTAATTATTTTGTAGTAAGTGGTATTTTGCGTTATACAAATTTTTTAAACTGCTATTATAACTATAACTGCAAAGGCATAGATAGCATAGTGATACATGTATTTAGTGCAACTTTTCGTATCAGCTTATATGTATTTATTTTAACGGATTCCTATTTGTTATTTGTTATTGTCTTGTAAAGATTAAAATCTCTAAAATGTTTCGTTGCACATCAACATTTCTTTAAACGACTTATTTATGTTTTCATGAGATAAGGGTTTGAATATTTACACTATGTATTTGAAACATGGCTAGTGGGAATTACATTATATTTAGGGCCTATATATTAAGAATTTCCGTGGGATTTTTTTATTTGAACATGTGTATTTAAGATTGTATTTCATTAATGCGAATAAATTATTGTTTCTTAAAATTATAAACCATTAAAATATATACGTCTCTGCTTAAAGGGATACATTTTTACATATTTTAAAAATCGTAAAATATTCACTTTTTTATCTTCAGCAATTTTAATTTATTGAATTATAACATCTTAAAGAATTTCGTATTTTAATTAGTATAATAATATCCAATTGCAAAAAACGCACGTACAGTTAACTATAATTGAAAGTTATTATAGTTTTATTCCAAATTTATATCCACAAAGTTTGGTGATACAAATCTCTGTTAACAGTCGCCTTATTTGTATCTAGGTTTTATTTGTACTAGTTACTATTATAAAATTAACTAGTAAAGGTTTAACGTGGTTCAGGCTTTGGTTTCAGACTTCGAAATAGGATTAGGAATAGGAAATATAGCTAAACATCTCGTTAAACAATTAACTTTATTTCAGTATGTGAAATAGTATGACAATCAGAGGTTCAGGAGTTCGACATAGGTCAGACTTTGGTATCGTACTACGACATCGTTCACACATGGGTCAAGTAGCTAAACATATCGTTAAACAGTTAACTTTATTTCAGTATGTGAAATAGTATGACAATCAGAGGTTCAGGGGTTCGACATAGGTCAGACTTTGGTATCGTACTACGACATCGTTCACACATGGGTCAAGTAGCTAAACATATCGTTAAACAGTTAACTTTATTTCAGTATGTGAAATAGTATGACAATCAGAGGTTCAGGGGTTCGACATAGGTCAGACTTTGGTATCGTACTACGACATCGTTCACACATGGGTCAAGTAGCTAAACATATCGTTAAACAGTTAACTTTATTTCAGTATGTGAAATAGTATGACAATCAGAGGTTCAGGAGTTCGACATAGGTCAGACTTTGGTATCGTACTACGACATCGTTCACACATGGGTCAAGTAGCTAAACATATCGTTAAACAGTTAACTTTATTTCAGTATGTGAAATAGTATGACAATCAGAGGTTCAGGAGTTCGACATAGGTCAGACTTTGGTATCGTACTACGACATCGTTCACACATGGGTCAAGTAGCTAAACATCTCATTAAACAGTTAACTTTATTTCAGTATGTGAAATAGTATGACAATCAGAGGTTCAGGAGTTCGATATAGGTCAGACTTTGGTATCGTACTACGACATCGTTCACACATGGGTCAAATAGCTAAACATCTCATTAAACAATTAACTTTATTTCAGTATGAGTTATAAGATAATCATCAGAGGTGTGGGAGTTTCGCATAGGTCGGACTTCGAAATGGGGTCAGACACGGGTAAGATATTAGAATATGTCGTTAAATAATTACTTTTATTTCAGTATGTGAAATAAGATGACCATCAGAGATTCAGGACATCGATATTGTTCAGATTTTTGTGTCAGATTTCAACTAGGACAGACATGGACAGATAGCTGAATAACTCGTTAAACAATTACCTTTATTTCACTATGTGAAATAAGATGACCATCAGAGGTTCAATATGATTCAGACTTTGGTTTCATACTTCGGCATGGGGCGAGACTTGGACAGATAGCTGAATAACTTGTTAAACAATTACATTTACTTCAGTATGTGAAATAGGATCTGAGGTTCAGAGGTTCTACATGGTTCAGACTTTGGTGTCAAACTTCCACATTGGGTCAGACATGGGTCAAATAGCTGAATATCTTGTTAAACATCGTATTGAGTTTATTTCAGTAATTGAAATGATTACAAATAGAGGTGCAGGGGTCTGAGTTGGATCAGACATTCCAAGCGACCCGATAATACTGTAAATCTCAATTACCTTAATCAAAGGAAATCTGAATTTAAGCGACTTATAACAGGGCAAGAAAGAATTTGCAACCACAAGTTACATTATTTAAACAAAATATATATGACAGCTCGTTAAGTTACCATTTTATGGTAAATCAAACGTTTGTTTATGTTGAATATACTCTGAACATGAAAATATTGTATGAAATGTAACGATGAAGGTCTATCACCCAAGTTGCTGCTTCTGAAAATTCAGAATGTTTTCAGTGCTTTCTTATCGACATAGCAAAATTTTAAGAAATTTGCTATGTCGATAAGACTAGTTTATATAAACGGCTTTTTGACTAAGATAAAAGTCGACCCAACACTTATTTCAAAAGGAAACAGTTACTCTAGATACAATTTTAATTAACCAAGAGATAATCCGAATGAAGGAAGTTTTGATTAGATCCTTCCTTGAATCAGATGGAAATGGGTGCCGTTTAAAAGAAGGTAAAATTTTAACTTTCTTAGGGTCCTTTATTTCATGGGGTCCTTTTAGATACCTCTAATTTTTACAAATCTTTAATCTACATCTTTAAAATGAGATAGCATACGATGCGGTTACTGCTACAATACATTTACATAGAAATGCCCTTCAAACATCCATTCTTGCAAGAGATTAATCATTTTTGAAACGCCAAAAAACACCGGCTATAATCATTCACTGAAATACTCATCATTATTTAAATTTTGTGAAAAACTAACATTAGAGGGGCGTATATTGTGATATATTATAACCTTTTTACCCCTCACCCAAACATGTGGGTTTGTAGGAACAAGTAAAAGATTTCTCATATTAAAGATCTTCATAAAAGATGAATAATCGTGAAAAATAAATATCCAAGTTGACTCCGACATTTTTTTTAGGTAGGCCTATCACTCAGTGGGACATTTCATTTAAAATCTTTCGTTTGCTACCATCCACCAATCTAGAAGAGAGTATGATCATTTAGAATCTCCAGAAAAAGACAAAATAAAATCATTAAATAATAAGGAATGTTAATCATAAAGCTTTGAACATTCTCAACAATGGAAGAGAGTCTAAAGGTGAAGTTTAATGATAATAGGCAGTCTTATGTCGTAATACCTTTTTAAACGAAGTACTCGTATGTAACATAATTCTCAACTACAATACATATAACTTGCATCACAGGGAGAATTTCATCATGTCAAAGAAACAGTAATTATAAGTTTATAATAATATTGAACATTAATGTGATCAACGTATTGCATCAATCAACACCGATAACACGATTCTTCTGACAAGGTCACTGCATTTAATAGTATATGCAATCAGTTATGTCGCAATCCTTGCTTGCAGACCCTGTACACTGCACAGGATCATAAAAAATTGAGTTTTCCGACTGGATTATACAACAAAATGTATTATATAATGGATGACATGTAGGTGACTTCCCTCAAGGTTCCTCGCACAAGTTCAGGCCAAGGTTGGAAACTTGATTATTCAGTCTTCATCGGCATTCCTGATCTCGTCGGTGAGTAGTTTGTACTGAACTAGGCTGTTGATAGCCCAGTGGAAATTTACACCACAAGAGATAACACCGAAAAGAATCTGGATTCGTCTGGGACTTTCTATTTTGACAGACCAAATGACTTGTTTAAGAAAGCGATGGCTATTCTTCTGCATAATATATTGCAGCTTGTCCATAAAATAGTACCCAGAAAGTAAATAAAGCAAAAGTGTTGGGCATTGGCTGAAATAGTAACAACCGACCTAAAATCAAAATTGGAATAGTCCTGCCCGCTTTGCTGAGTTTCTCGATCTTCTTGCCTTGTGGACGGGTTTTCTTTTACGAAGAGGGATTGAATCATATACTGTTTTTTGAGTTATCCAAAAGCTAAAGACACATTCATATTCAGACCATATCTTCACAATTCGTGTCGAGAGGCCTAATAACAATGTTTTATTACGTGTTATTTTATTTGTGTTTACTAAAACAGGCATTAAATTGCGCATTTGATTCCTCGTTGGCTTAATACGTAGAACAGCTGAAAAGAAGAAGAAAATTGCCACGTTTGGAGGTCGTGGATGGGGGAGGGGGAAAGAGCGAAACGGGTTTGATTTCTGGGCAACAAGAAGGACGTCGAGTTCAGGTCATCGACCTTTTGCAAATTTAATTTTTTTTTTTTTTCAGATAAGATTTTAACCTACATTTTACTTATATAGTGTAGAATGTTTTACCATCCATTTTACATGTACGTAAGAGTGGTGCCATAGCGAGGCCGACGAATTCGCTTCGCATTTCTGTAGTCATTAGTGCCAAGCAAAATGTCCTAAATGTTCCATTTTCCCAAGAGTATATTATGTCACACAAATTTAAATGTTAACTGAATGTTCAATAAATTAATTTAAAGTATAATTAATAAGGACTTTCATATCTTTAGTTAATCTTAAGTATCTTAAGTTGTGTTAAGGTGTCCTAGACTTAAAACAAGAGTTTTTACTTTAACAGGACCGTTTAACGTTTTAGCATACTTTAAGTGATATACCTTATTTTTGATCAGACTCATGTTTTTGATCTTGCAGTCCTCTTACACTTCCTATAAGATAGGCTTTTTCTAATTACGTTACCTTTGACAAATACTTTGATTAGCGCTGTTTTCGTTGTTATTTGTCTTTTGGGAATAATCTAAAAGCGGCAACGTACTGAAATAATTTTGAAACCAAAGCATACTGATACGAATACAGTTTTTGATATGGTATGTTTTCGGTATTTGCAATGTTCACATTTTTTTTAGAAATGTAATATAAGTTGATAACAAAGCCACCACTTTAAGTTGAATATTCTTTAGATGTTTAATTAAAAATAAAATCATTACATATTGTATTATGGGTACAACAATTGTTTAAGTCAAAGCATAAGTATCACTTAATCAATGATATACCAGGGTCAAGTCTACAATCATTGTTACACTCTGTTAATCCTATACCTAATCAATAAATCTGATGGTTTCAAATGACGGTGATATTTGGGGAAAATCCAGTCCAAACATTATGCGGTACTGCCGGTACTGAGAGTTTAAAACTTTACTAAACATTTATTCAAACCCCACATAGATATATTATACCCCCAAAGCTATCACAATGTATTGACCGACATGTGTTTGAAAACTCCCCTAGTCTAAACGTTTGACAGTACCCTTAAGCTGGATTTCGAGGTTTATTTTACAGAAACAGCTCGTACAGAGTACAACATTCCAGGTTGTCCAACCCATGCTCAGAAAATTTTAGTTGTCTTGGTATTTTAATTGCTATGCCCCATATTCTAATTCTATAAATAAAACAAACTATTTTGCAAATCATGTTGTTAAATTGGTATTTTGGCAGATACGCTTTGGTATTTTCTTAGGAAATCGACACCATAGATTAAACTACAACGTTGAAACTACTTATTAAAATACCTAATCTCGCAAAATTACGTCATCACATGCGTAGGTAACTTACTGAAATATGTAAACAACATACATGTGCGCATTTGCTAATTTGTTTATTCCACGTTTGTTAGTATACTCGTAGGACATGTTTAGGCTTTCAATAAGCCCAACGTCAAATGTTTACAATTGTATAATCTATTATTACTTAAAAAAAGAGTTTTACTACAGTAAATGATGACGCAGTTTTTATGAAGGCCAGGACTTTGATGAATCGTTCTGTTGGACAGCAACGTGTAATAATCATTTTAAAAGATTGCAATTCCAAAAGCAGTTATATATTGATGTTTTCACTTTTTGTATAAAGTGTTATTTGTATTTTTAAAGACACTTTATTATTTAAAACGTTACACAAACAAAGTAGAATAAACGCCCACAAAAAAGGTTATATATGTAGTTGTCTACGAAAAAGAGTGCAGGAAGGAGGGAGTTGTTACAGTCTGCAATGTGCGTAGTATTGTAAACATACGGTAATGCGCATCTGCGTAATACACAGGCTATGGCAGTAGACTATTCATTGTCGTTAGCTTGTGGTTGAATATAGGAATGAAATTATTCGCGCTAACTTGCAGATTTTTGTGAAATCTGCGAGGATGCAAATGAAGTTGGAGCAGCTTGGCAAATGCCACCGACAGGCTAGTCGACCGACAGGTTTCTGGAATGAAGTACTGGAAAACTGCCAACAAACATGTTCTGGCCCCCGGAGCTGGAACTGGAACTAACTACGGACTACTGTTGCGTTTTAGATGTGAGCAAACAATATCACTTAGCAAACAGGATGTTAAAGTAAACACAATCCATAGAGCTGTTTACTATGTATAATATCTGTTTTCAAAACACCTCCAGCGCTGACCTTGAGATGGTATGGAAACGCACTGGGTCACAAACAGAAACTCTCTGGACAAGGTATACCGCGTTATTGCTCAGATCAAGACAAACATATTTCACCATATTATCATGGGTCTCCGATGCTTAGTTTCCTATCTATCCGTCTGTATATGTTTTTAATAAACAATTTCATATCTTAAAAACCAATAAATTAAATTTTAGCAAATCTGGCTCAAATGTTTATAACAAGGCCAGTTACTAAAAAAATATCATAGAACTATCTTTAGTATTTTGAAAATGGCGGCCATTACAACTTTTAAACTTTGAATATCCAACAGTTTTTCTCAAGAACTACAAGAATAACACTTCTTAGTGGATATTATCACAAATCTAATGACGCCAAAATTATTTAAATCGAATAATAAATCATTGATTTAGAGTAGATTTACTGTGACACGACATGGCCCATATTGAGAGCTGTTTTTCATTTAGTTTTCGTATTATTGATTATTCCCTGTTTATTTAACATCACGTTGAAATAAACCACTACTGAGAATACCCATAAAGCGGATGACGTACGAACAGAGGCTTCATACTCTCTCTTTCCAAAACGTGACATGCACTGTGGACTCGGTTCCAATTCGAACAATGCTTCTTAGTTGCTGTAGACCACAATATACCTGTAGAGGGCGACAAGGGTCTCGGGGGCTTTGAACTTTCACTTAACTTTAAATTTAACAAGTAAACCTTTTCAATCAAGTCCCTCAGAAACAGATTATATAGATTAACCGATCAACGAAATCTTTGCTCTTTGATCATTATTTATCACTTTCAAAGCATGCTTTAATCTTTAAAAGGAATACTTAACGTCAACTTTTAAAAACGTAATACTTAGACCTAGTATATAGTCTAATAACTTTATGACTTAAATAAATATGAGCAAATATCGTATAAAAACGCAGTGATGTTATAATATTCCTAAAATTATCTCCTTTAGACAACCTAACAGTGAATGGCGGCAATAGCTATATCAGTTCCTCATCTCCAACTCAAAATGTTACTAGAAAAGCTTTTGTTGTGGTAATATCACAGTAACACGTATGTGAAGATACGTGTAATCTGTTTGTTATTATGTTCTGATGCTTCTAGATCGCATTGGAAGGACGAACTAGAGATACTCAAAATAACTTCGTCTGTCAACGTCTGAATGCACCTCATAGCTGCGCCCTTTTCAAGTTCAATAACATTTTACTTATAAACATCCAGGGCCGTACTCAGCTTTGACGGGCCCCGAATAAGATATTCGAACGGGCCCTATCATGTCCCGACACAGCGCGTCCGCGCTGAAGATGTACCGAATCCGTCGAGAAGTACAGTTCGAGGACTTTAGCTGTGCGCGTAGGGCCCTAATACTACCCTTTCAACAAATAAACGCTATCTGTGTGGCGGGTTGCGTTTACGTGCTAGCCGCTGAGATGAAGGCGCGACAATTTCTTTAACAACTTTAAATTCACGATTTCGATTTGCAGATTAGTATTGACAAATACGTTATTTTCAAAAACACATTAAACAACACTATAACAACTGAAAAATAAGGATAAGTCCTATTATTGCTATTATTTTAAATTCTCTTGTTTTTTAATTCCACCACAATCAGCACTGTCACAAAACAGACTGATTTTAGCGAGTGTGATGAGTTATTTGGGCCAATACGATTTCTGAAAGGAGGGTTTTACCTATGTGTCACAGGAAATGTTTTCGGGACGCAGCGCATAATACTACCCCGCCACCCCTCCCGCATAACACCTTACACTCAAGGTCACGCGCACAGCTAGTCCTCGAACTGTAGACGTGGTCTCTTCAAATAGACGTGTGGCGAGGCCCCGGCAACGTTGTCCGAAAACCCGGTCTGAGCATAACACTGATGACGACTGATAACACTTTTATTATTATTAGGTTATAGTAATCTTAGTATTTTTATTTGCGTTTATCTAGATTTTATATTATCACTATCATGAATAATTTCTGTTTTAAACCCCCCCCCCCGCGCTAACCTTGAGATGGTATGGAAATGCACTGGATCACGTAGGATCAGGAGCATCAAGTATTTCTGTGAATTTATTAACTTTTATATTTTCCTATGTACTCTGCTGAAGTTACATACCTGTTTTTGTGCATGGATGATTGGAACTTCTAACACGGCAAGGATGTAGCCAGCGAGGGAGTCCGAGGGGTCCGGACCCCCCACATTTTTAATGGTTTGAACAACTTTTTTAGTAAACTATTATTATTATTACTTAAATAATTCTGTATTACTGACATGTACTGTTGAAAGATCGTTCTCAAGATACTTAACGGGTCAAGAACTTTTTAAGGAACAAAATGAGGCCTTACTTTCTGTCCACTTTGGAAAAATATCAGTTGTCTTGGCCCCCTTACCCCAAAAGTTTTTCCTGGCTACGTTCTTGTTACAAGGAACTATTTTATTACACTATTTCACGCTTCCACTTTAAAATACAGGTATTAATCGAATATAAGGCTTGGTCCAGATGATTATTGTTAGTGTGGAAAATGCCGTGATCAAACCGGGGTTCGAACCTTGGTTCCTGGAGTGATAAACCGAAACGCTAACCTCTCAGCTTGCAGCAACTGTTGAAAATGTGAAAAAGTTCGGCATGTACTCGGTTACAATCCTGTAGCCACCTACAGTCCTTTAAAAAACCATATACCGTATTAAGAATTTGATCAGATGATTCCTCAACTGCAGTGTATGTAATTAGATTTTTAGTATTTAATACTTTTGGTGGATTGGTGTAAAATCTTTCTTCTGGTATATTATTTATGTGTTTAAGTAAATATATTCTCTATATAAACTGTAATATCATGTTAGGAAATATTTAATTTTACTACCTTATCACATTATAATCTTTTCTTGCATTAATGATGTACATAACGTATGCTCGAAACAATATAGTTGAGAGAATTATGGTACATGACAAACAAAGGTAGCCATTTTGTGTCATCAATTTGATGGCAAGTGCTTGTGTTTTGTACGCCTTTATCATTGCAGCTGTTCTCTCAGCAGCAGGTCTGCCATGTAGCCTCTCTTCTCCCCAGTCGAGACAAGATTGAAGAGTTTACGACTGTGCTGAGCTCGGAAGGTACAGTAACAGGTCTTCTCAAGTACTTCAAAGTGTGTTTAACTGTTCCAAATTTCATATTAGTTTGGAATATTAACAACTGTTAATAGTTTCTTTGGTAAATTAGTATTACAGTATATTACTATGGGACTTTTAGGTATTATTTAACAAGAAGTAGATTATTACTTTATACAAATACACGTCCCTAGTTATAATTAAATTACTATATAAAATTTTTTCTATTTTTTATATTCTGCGTCCCGTTATTTTCTGCGGGGCAGAAGTCGAAGATGAACTGCAGTGTTTACTGTTGGAGGATGTATTTTTATATATTTTGTGAAGTTGGTAGGATGTAAGGTAGTACCCTCTATAATTACAGTACTAAGCTTAAATTTAATGCGTAAATAAGCCGTCAGCACATATAGATACGTTAATATAAAATAGCGCATTTTGTAGGCAGATTCTAATGTCATTATATACATATATATGTAATGACCTTTAGCTGCATTTGTTTATAATTTACCCCAAGAAGCGTTTATTATTATCTACTTAAATGTACGTTTGGTCGGTAGAAACGGTAAAAGAAATCATTCTGTTGGTAATTGACTACTTTATCTATGTTGACGGTGATTTAGGGAAATGAAACTGATGACACTGCTAGAATGTGAAACAAATATCAATAATTTAATTTAATGGCATTGTCACCTCTTGTAAGCTTGGTGCTCTCAGTTTGCTTATGTTTTTGTTACGATCTTTCAAATGTCATCCATCCAGGTCTCGTTTCATCTATTCTTTATCTCTCTTGTGTTTGTCTACTAGCAGGAATTTTGTGATGTGCGTTTGTAAACTGATACCATTATTTATCAAAATCAACAAACTACATTTGGAGTAGTATTATGAAAAAGCAAATATAATCTAGATATACTACGTATATATATCTTAAATATAATTGAATAACATAATATATATATAGGATTTTTAGAAAACAAATATGTGTAGTTAGTTCTACACATATATATTCTTCAAAACAACGTACAAAATATAATAGTTTCGCTTTTTGAAGAAAATATTAAATGTTTGTCGTTATCAATGGATTCTTGAGTATAGGTTCTGTCGAGATTTTTTTTAATTTGTATAATATGTAATTATATACTTCGTATTATAAATACAATACAATAAATATATAATAATACGCTAATAACATTTCGTATATGGCAATCTATTAATTAAATAAACCCATCAAGAACTGATTACATTACATTATTATTTATTTTAACCTGAAAGTTACTATTGTAGTGCTAATTATTCGCTTGAATGGATGTTGATGGTGCTCATTGGGCAGTATACCTGTACATTTTAAATCGTATATACTAGACAAACATGCGTACTCGTTTAATCGTAGTGTTAATAAGTTGTTATTAAACCTCAAGTCAACCTAACAGTTTCGACTTCTAGACTAATGCTATTCGCCAATGTGCATGTATGCTAGTCGCAGATCCATAGCGTCGAAATTATCAGTCTTAACACTCTAGGTGACATTGTGTAAGGTGCTCTAATAAATCGTAAATTTAATTATTTGTAATATCTGTTTTATACCACCTTTAACTTTGTGGATTGCAACACATTTGTGTCGGTGTAGCCAACGAGTTAACAAAACAATTATTATCTTACAGGTGATCCTACAGTATTCGGCAACTTGTCACCGCCCAACGAAGCGATCTCAGCGCTCCACGAGAGTGTCGACAGTCAGCGATACAACGGATACGCTCCAGCCTCAGGTAAGGAGATTGTTAATAAATTACATGTAACCTAAAGGTTTTACAATCGGTATTTGGATGGTTACATTATGCTCTGAAATTTTTAAAATTTTTTATTAAAACCTTCTAAGATATAAATCGTGTGGGGCCAACTCCTCAAATCAACATGAAAGTTTAGCAGGAGGACTGGGATGGATCTATTCTACTATCTAAATTCTATTGTATAAAACATATTTTGGAGTGAAATCGTTAGAGGACTTCGCCGTGAGAAAGAACTCGAATTTCAGTCGCTCTAGCTTTTGAGGAGTCAATACAGGACGAGGAGTTATATTGAGGAGTTTCAAATAACTCTTTTTTGACAGGTTATTATGTTTTACTGAGATGTTTAAAACCAAGCGTTCAACATGCAAATAATAATTACATCAACGTCAACCAACGAGATAAAGAAAATAATGACCCAATTTTAAGTCACAATAATTTTCAGTCCCTCAAGTTTCTGACGGTGTCGTGGTAAAAGATAGTAGTATCTGAAGGTCGCTTTTAAGTGAAACAGATATATGTTTTGGAAACAATTATAATTTGATTGTTTTACCAATTTGTAAGCCTTCCATTTTGTCACAAAAAACTTATCAATACGCATTAAAAGGCGATTTAGTTTTGTTTTTGTATCGTTATGGTTTTCTACAACCAATAAATATTTTGAAAAGCTACAAAAAAGGCGTTTGGATGCATATTATATATATTTTTTAAATAGTACATCTCGGATAATTCTATCACTACAAAGAAGGGGCTAAAATCAGGATGGCCGCCAATACACCCTGCTCTTAAACAACGGAAATTGGTTTTCGTTTCCTGGACTAATACTAACACCATTATGCTAGAACTTAAGCCTATCAATATGTAGTAACTAAAGGATTGTGTTGTTAAATAGCTACAGGTCTGGCTTGTTCACCCTGTGGCTATATATCAAGAATGCTCATTAGTAGCTAACTCTAATTCTTTCGTAGAAACTTGATGGTTTATTAATGCTTCTTCTAACATATCACATTTGAACAGCTTGTAAGTCTTGTCTCAGTGAACTATAGTTTTTATTGCATTATGTTATATATATCCGGTAGTTATTGTTCATCGACTGATCATGATGACCAAAAACTGTTTGTCCTATGTTTCTTTATATATTTTTTCTATAAATATACTACAAATCCCATTAAATGTTGTTATTATTATGGAAGATGTGGCATATCTGTTAATGAACTAAACAATCCAGAAAGAATGTTATTACTTCAAATAATATTAACGTCAGACTTGTTTACACATGTGTCAGATCTAGCAGACACCCCTGTCCACTCAGTGAAACCTCTCGACGTTAATTTTTTAAGAAACTTTACAGTCCAACTCTTTCCTTAGTTTATGTTCAAAAATATGATCTTCTAATCCAAATTCTATAAGATCAATCACTTAGGGGACACAAATCAAGAGCATGTATGCATATCTGCCTGATAAAGTTACTTGTAAAAACATTACTCTCCTAATACAATTAATTATGATATAGACTTATTGTAAAATAATTTTACGTAATGGAATATTTACATATTACGCAAATACAGTCTGTTTAGCCTATATATTTTCTAACTATTGTGTTTTTGTAATACAGGGTACAAAGAAGCAAGGGAAGCAGTTGCCAAGTACTCGTCATGTTCAGGTCTACAAGTTAGTCCTGAGGTGAGCTGAGTTTATCATCAGAGTAGCGCTAACTTTTAATTATCTTAAGCTGGTGCAATAAATTGTACAGTATACGTTGTATAGAAGCCGATAGCCAAGTGGTTATGGACCAGCATCGTTGGGTTAGTGTCAGCATCAGTTAGCTTGCAGGTGACCTGAGCTTGTTATCGTTTTTGACAACCCAGCACCACAGAATAGATAAAACACAGAAGTTTCACTGAAACACTGTTTACAGCATGATCTAGCGGCCAGACAAAGGAACTAGCATTTGCAAAACATAGGTAGCGCTCCTGTAGCAATTTCTGTTGGCTGGACGTGGACGTAGTCATTAATCTCAGTGAAACTACAGTTTTTGGTTTGTCTTCACCCAGCACTGCACCCTTGATTATACTCGTAGATCCGAAGGACTGTACACTTTTCTTTCTTATTAGATTCCATAAAATCCTCACAGAGGCTTGTTATTGACTGCAAGCATGAGGTTGGAATAAAGTCGAATCTTACAAAAACAAAATTCATTCTTTCCAGATAAGGTACAAGGTCGGAAAAATTATATTATTCTTACATTTGCAACTGTAAATTACTTTTATTTGGACAAAATATTTTTGATTACTTCTTAATTAATTGTACTGTGGAAGGTGAGTTGTACGTGATTCTATCAATTCCAACTACAGGTTGAGACAGATATTGAATAATTTTTTAAGCTGACAATAGTTCTGAACAGCTGAAACTGATAACAGCTGATGAAAAAATTACTGGCTTGACCGTGGTGCTTGAGTTACTTCATACTTATGAGATTCTCAATGTTCAGTTTCTTTACTAATCTCGTGGCTATTACCTAATAAGTATTTTTAAATCTTAATAACTCTGTGATTTTTAATGAATGTAGATGTTCTGTTAGAAAGGTTTAAATACTTTTTAGATCAATTTCTCTACCCTTATTTTCTAATTCTGTTTCTTTACAATTAACCAGAGTTTTTAAAATAAAACATTTCTTGGAGAAAAGTAAATGTTATCCTATATATTACATAACAACATATTATTTTAATTCTTTTTTATCACAACTCATGATAATGTATGGTTCCTTAATGAAAAAATTTGAAATAAGGCGTAAAATTAAATATGTATATTTACTATTTTAAGTTGGAGGGGTAAATTGTGAGTTTTAGTTTTGTAAGACAGTTTATTCAATACAACAAACCCTATTCATTTCAATTTAAAACACATCAGTTTGTTTTCATATGTGCTGTAAATTTGATTTGTTATGTATCATTTTTGTAAACTCAAAACTCATTTTCTTAAAAATCAAGATCTCTTGATTTTTAAGAAATATATTATTTTAAAGTTTGTTCTAAAACATTTCAGACTAATACTTTTTAACTAATTTAAATCTGATGGCAGTTTTACCTCAGTCCTTGCAAGATTTAAAAGCGAATTTGCAAATATTTTTTATATAATATACCTATATCTAAAAATAAGGTTGTAATAGGAGAACCATTGCACACTAAGATTGAATTTGAGTTTTGCAGTCGTGAATATAGCTTAAAATTTGTATTTGTAGTTTTAGAAACTTTCTCATCTATTTCTTCAACATGATACCCTAACATTTTCTTTTTTTCTTCTTTAAAACCCAAACACCAAACTTTTACTAATTAAGGAATTAAGAAATTGTATGCTTGCCCTTAGGATGTGGTGCTCTGCAGTGGATGTTCATGTTCCATTGATCTATGTATTACCGTGTTGGCAAACCCAGGCCAGACTATCCTTGTACCCTGTCCAGGCTTCTCTATTTACCGCACTCTGGCTGAAGGACTGGGTATCAACGTCAAGACCTACCAACTGCTGGTCAGTATTGACTGTTACCTACTGTGTTATATAAAGGATTTTTGTATTTTAAAACAGCCCCAATCAGGTTTTTGTAAACGTGTAGGTAGTCTAATTTTGTTTGCTACATGATTGCTTAAACTGAGAGGGAATTATAAACATTATTTTATTAATCCAAACACTTATTCCACTCTGGAGAAACCAGAGCTCCCATCTAAAATTATGAAAACTTATCAATTTATTTATCTTATCAACAAAATTTTTCAACCAGAATGATGAAAACAATGTAGTTTTTAAGTAAAAAATCTTTAAAAAATCTAAAAAATGTCAAAAACAATCTGGAATTTAAATTATTGACGGATTAAACTACATGTTAAACAATGAGAATTTTATTTTGAAAAAGCCGAATCCATCTTGCATACAGTATTTTTGAGGGAGACATTAACTTGCTTTTTTAAGTTATGTATCTTACTTATTATGTCAAGGCATGTAATGTATTATAGGGTAGAATATGTTTGGAAAATGTGAACCAAAATCTTGACAAACAGTTAGGTAGTTTAAATAACAAAATATTTTTATGACATATATTTTACAGTCCACTTTTATCATCATTTTCCATGAGTCTGAATTTTAAAATTTGTAATTAAAACATCATATCCAATTGCAACCGAATATTTAAATATCGTTCCAAACAAAACTTTTATAATTTTATTAAATTTATAAACGAGTGTTTAAAATCTATGTCTATAATTAGAGAATCTTTTCTGACAGAGGATATGGAAAAATTACCTCTATTCCCTTTATACAAGGAGTGCACCAAACCACCTGTCGCATAATATGCTTCCTGAGATTTCATGCAAAATTTCTAGTTTATAGGTCAGATTATTCTCAAGATATTGTGCAGACAGACAGAAATGAAACTTTTCCACTCCCTTCAGTAATAGGCTTTGCTAACGCTCAGTCAATTATGTGACAATAATTTAACGTGAACCAACTAGCATATTTATTTTCTCTACTCTTATAAAATAACCTTCATAGGTAGTAATACTATTCAGAAAAAGTCCTAAACCTTGTTGCTTTAAGTCCAACTTATAAATTTCACAATACATTTAATTAACACATATGCTTGCCTCTGGGACTAAACAAGTCAAATAAAGATAGGTTCTTACTTTCCGACTCAAATCAGTGCTAGCATGGTTTTAAATATACTGTAGTATGCAATAGGATTCAACAAATTTAAGTAATAGTAGTGTTAATATTAATGATTTGTATAGCAATATGCTTATCGTCAAAACATTAGGGCTCTGATTGAATAGTTACATTTTAAAATCTATACTGATATTTCATTAAAGTGTCGTGATCCGTGATCCATATGCAGGCTCGCCAACCTTATCTCAGTTACTGCTGAACCTGATTACAGCTATTTCAGGGGTTTTCTTAGCTATGTCAGATCGAAATAAGCAATTCAAATCTGCAAAGTATATGAACAATTTCATTTTCATTTATTTTATCTTCTTCCTACGGTTGAGGGATAAGAGGCAGACACGCCATTGATACCAAAAGTCATAAAAAACAGATCATCACAAAGTATCACAAATTGCCTTAAATTGACTATTTATATTGTATTATTTTAACAATTAATTTTCATTCATTACTGATTTACCGTTATAGCGAATCAGATTGAAATAAGCAATTCAAATCTGCAAAGTATATGAACAATTTTATTTTCATTTATTTTATCTTCTTCCTACAGTTGAGGGATAAGAGGCAGACACGCCATTGATACCAAAAGTCAAAAAACAGATCATCACAAAGTATCACAAATTGCCTTAAATTGGCTATTTATATTGTATTATTTTAACAATTAAGTTTCATTCATTACTGATTTTACCGTTATAGCCCGACCAGAATTGGGAAATAGACTTGGATGATTTGGACCGTCAGATAGACCGAGGACACTGTGGCTATTGTGATCAACAACCCCTCCAACCCTTGTGGCTCTGTGTACTCGGCAGAACACTTATCAGCCGTGTTGGAAGTGGCCAAACATCACAGAGTACCCATCATTGCAGATGAGATCTACGAACACCTGGTACGGAACTTTGGTGGTAAACAGAGGTTATAGTAGATATAATGTGCAGTTATCCCAGCCAGACCCATCTGTGAACCACTTGCAAACGGAAGGGAATTCATCATTCTTCAGGAAACAAAATGTTTGAACTGATCATCTACTGTACACTTATATGATCTGATTTTTAAGTACTGGTTCTAGTTTATTTTTTTCAGTTCACTTAAAATAATTATGAAATGAAATCACATAAGTGACAAATAACATAAGTGATAAAGCAAATGATGCATATTAGATAAATGTAACTTGGGCAACAAGCTGCATCATCTTAAATATTGCATTAATTATTTTGTTTTGAATTACGTATAAGATTATTATATTTAAAAAACTACAGATTATTATATTTAACTGTAACTTTTGGATTGGAGACTATTAAGAATTTCGGTTCTGCTATTTGAATTTTAAGGACTGGTCTCCAAAGTCACCTTACCACTCATTTTGTGTTTTGTTACTGATGAGAGAAGCACACAAAATGTATGGCCTGGTTCATCTACTCAATCTATTCATTAAACAAATCCTTCACACTGAACCACTGTTTATTGTAAATATTATATGCTAAGCAATATCAAAAACGAAAAATTTAATTGCACTAATTTTGTGCCAGTCCTAAAAGTCTAATTTCTTTAGCTTATTACTGAAGCCTCCTCTAATAGAAACTAATTTTGATTGGTTTTGATAATACGAATGTAAGAGCGATTTTTTAAAATCCATTTTTTATAAACCTATTTTTTATATTTTCTATCAAGGTTTTGAAGTTGTATGAGCAACTTTTACTAATATTGCATTTTTTAAACTGTTCAGGATCAAATGTTTCTTTCTGAATTTACCAGTACAATACAAATAATAATTATTCCATTGTATTCTATAAATGTCATTGTTACAAAAACTCCAAATTATCATGTTTTATTTTTTTAATTAAACCTTCAGTTCGAGACCTGGAATGCACTCATAAAACATAATAATACTAATGGGTATTATAGGTACATATCTTGAACTTTTAATTGTCAACAAATTAATACATAATCATTACAATACACATAAATTACTAACTATATCATTGATACAGGTATTTCCTGGACACAAGTACCATCCGATGGCTTCTCTCTCCACTGATGTGCCGATTCTATCTTGCAGCGGTCTTACTAAAAGGTAATATTGTGTTATCACTGAACTTTGCGATGTACTTCAAGTTTAAAAACCCCCTTTTATACTCAGATTAATGATTAACATAAGTACAGCCACAATCATACTGAGCATATCAAAAGTTTAATTTTAATGAATAATATATCCAATGGAACTTTTTAAGTAATATTTAAAACCGAAATTACAAATTATTTGCACAGTAACAATTAAAACTTGTATTGTAGTATGTGATACTGTGAAACTAATTTTTTTTTCTTTTAAATACTTTTAGTATCCTGAGATTAATTGAAAACTCTCTATATGATGTTTAATAAAAAATGGTGATTTTTGTGATCATAAAATAAAAACTAACTGATGATGTGATTTTTTTAAAGGTTTCTAACTCCAGGCTGGAGAATGGGATGGATTGTCCATCCATGACCGGAACAATATATTTGGAGAGAAGAGGTAAGCTTATTTTAATGCAGTGAATGAAACCGAAATAAGATACATCACTACTGTACAATGTTCAAATGTAGAATAAAAGATTTATAAGATCACTGATGGTTTTAGATTCGTACAGGACTACAAAACCTGAGCATGAGGATAATAGGAAGTAATACTCTAGTGCAGGGAGCACTGCCTAAGATCCTCAGCGATACACCCCGAGTCTTTCTTCAATAACACAATAAATACCTTGCAGGTAGGTTGTATATCAGTACTGTAGAGAGCTTGCTCTCTTTTTAGAATAAAATAGTTATACTAGTTATAGTTATATACAAGTTTTATCAACAGACTCTTTAAATAATTGTTTGATAACAGTTATGATAGTTTAGAGAACACAACAAAAATACAAGTTTCTATTTGGTTATGTTCATGGAAATATTACACATATTTAGTACACAAGGGGTTAAGATTTGCTAGTAGTTTCTTTCATGGAAAAAGCGATTTCTGATCATTACAATGTTATTTTCAGACAAATGCCTCATTAGCTTTTAAAATGCTCTCGGAAATTCCTGGTTTGAAGCCAACGATGCCTCAAGGAGCCATGTACATGATGGTGAGTTATTACCTTTAAAATTGATTTGGTTTATTTATTTGGTTAATTGTATACTAGTTTAAATTATTAAAAACTGAGGGTATAACATTATTAACATTTCAAATTCTTTTATTCAGTGGCTTAAGATATTCACGACATGTACCCCATCGGATACACACGATAATATCATAACTGCTGTAGTGTACCCAATCGGGTACACACTGAGCTTTTATAAAGTCCCTGATGCAATACACATTAAGTATTTTACTATGGGTGTTTTCATTGTTTGCCTTACTTGGTTTGTGAAATATGAATTCGCACTTAAAGAAACACTTCAGACTAATGTGTACCCTGTTGTGTACTGGATTGCTTAATTTTTTAGGTAAATTAATTTTTTTAATATCACTTGGGGTACAAATAAACATTGAAAAAACATACTGAAATATTATTTTGTGCAAAATTGCGAAGCCCACAAACTTTTCTCGTTATACTTAGATGTTTAACGTTTAAAAAATATTATGGTTCTCTGTAATAAAATATCCAGAAATTAGCCGGCATCATAAATGTGTTAAAATCGTGATACGATCAAAAATTTGTAAGCTAATTTTTTAACAATAAACAATCAACATTGGAGTATCTTAAGTGGATTGATCACCAATTCTAAATTGAAACGTATCTGTATTTTTGCCTTAAAAGTCCTTATCATTCAGAACTTTAGAAATCTTTTAATAGAAATCATTATTAGAAAAAGTTCAAATTTTGTATCTCCAATATCTTAAAAACGAATTAGATAAAGACCAAAATGCACCAAACTAATTGGTTTTTGTTCCCTTTCCAGTAATGTATCACAAAATAAGCGTTACCACAATTTTGAACTTCAATAGACAAAAAGTGTGTCTCATTGATCTAGATATGTTCTTTTAGTTTTCTTCTTCTATAATGCTATTATAAAAAAGTAGCATGAAACAGACTTTTAAATTCCTCTTTTTATTAAAATGTGTTCTTATTTTTGTTTTGAAATAAATGGTTTAACAACCTAATTTTAATATCAATTATTTTGGACTACATTTATGTAAAATAATAGTCTAAATTTTCTAAAAATTTAAATTTTGTTATTTGTGTTGCAAAATAATACATTGGTCCAATAAAAAAAGTAAAACAACGTATTCTTCAAATAATTATAGCTGAATCAAGGATATTATTTTACAATTATATTAGTAGAGTTTATTACTGTTTCCAAAAGTACTCACTTCTGAAAATACTATACAAAATTAATTATAATTCAAAATGTTCAAATTGTAATACCTTCATTTTACTTGAGGGTACAGTTAATTTAATTTATTATGGGCATAAATAATTTCTTTATGAAGATGAAATTTACTTCTGTAGTCCTTACAGGATAGATAACTCACAGTGACAAATTTTTAAACGATTTACCGTACTCACATATGGTAATAATATGTGTGTAAGAGAAATATGCGTTCTCTAATGATCCAAAAGTAGTAGACACTCAACTAAAGGTAAGGGACTATGTCTTCACTCGTATTAGCAATGTTTGTGACTCGTATTGACAGTATGGGAGTCTCAATTAAGATTCATGAGACCTAAACCCCCAAAGTACTGCTTAGCACTGAAAATTAATAAAATCCCACAATTCATTATAGTATAGCCAGTTTTGAAAATGTACAACTACAGCAAAAAAAACCTAAAAAGACAATATTCAATAATTAATATGACGCCAAAATATGAGTTTAACTTTTTTATTTTACACTGTATAAAATAAATATAGCCTACCTTTTTGTGTAGATTACTTAATGTAGATAAAAGCAATTAGTGAAAAAATCTCTCTACTAATGCTTGTGTCACACTCTAGGTCGGAATTAACATGAACCAATTCCCAACAATGACATCAACTCTGGACTTTGTTGAGAAACTGGTGTCGGAGGAGTCTGTGTTCTGTCTACCGGGAGAGGTGAGTTGGAGAGTATTTTTAATTAAAAAATACAAAACAAATTTTGTGAGATGTTGTAAAAATCCTTTTAATTGTATGCTTAAAGAAAAACATAATTGGTACAGAAAGTATTAATAGTATAAAAGCATTCTCGAGTTAAGTTTTTAAGATTTAAAAGCATGTCTTCTTGATTAAATGAGTTATAGCATTTTAAGTACTTCTATTAAGTTGTTTAACGGATGGACTTGAGGTCACTATGTTTGCAAATGGAAACTAAAATTTAAATAGCAATGACCATGAGTACGAAAGGATAATAATTGAAGGAATAATACAGACTACAACAGAATAATTTAAACCAAACAGAATAATATTTTTATGTCTACTAGTAAGTCAGTTGTAATTTCCAAAAACACGAATTGTAATGTAATACTATTTTAGGAATCAGTGTACTACTACAAAGTATCCACTCATGGCAAATTCGTCTCCATATAACTATGCAGAAAATATAATTACTTTTATCTGATAAAATACAAATTTCCACGTGACGTTTAACATTTAAACAATCAATCAAATTGAGCTGATTTGAGTGCTCAAAATTGTTGGTTATGGTCATCCTGTAACAAGAACAATTTAACAGAAGGCTACAAAGACTTTAAAACTAATTTTAAGACTGATATTTTTTTAAGGTAAAGTGCAATAAGCGGCCTATGGATTTAAACGAAGGTTAGTGCATTACAGACTAACACGTTTACAGCCTTAAAAATGTTTGTTAAAAAAACCATATTATGTTAATTTTTTTCAACAAAAATAATTTTATCTTGCATCTAATTCTGTGTTATGAAATAGTGCTTTTCTAAGGCAAAAAATGTTTCTTTACTAACGCTTAAAAAAAATAAATAGCCAAGAGAAAATAATTTTAAGTTTCATTTAACAAAATAAATATTGAATTTTTACATACATAGTAATAAATTGAAAGATATATTTTTGTAATAATAAACAAATTTGAATAACCAACCCTTTAACGTGGAGAAGGTAACAATAGGTTTATGTGAGAGTTGACACTGTGTCTTATTTAAGAAAACATTGCTTGGATGTTTCCGATTCCATACATTTTATAGTTGTAAATTCCACACTTATAATGGCAAAACGACGGATCTTTACAGGAGGTGGCCCTTTCCCCAACCTCACCCATAACCTGTTATATCCGGAAAGCAGCACAAGAGGCCCTTTTAGGACTAATTGTAATTTCTCAGCTGTCTTGTCTTAAGAGAAGAAAAAAAGATTTTAATTTTTCCATAAAAACTTTTTGAGGCCAATATTTGCATATTAATTGCCATTGTTCTTTTCAATGTCACTAACCTTCTCCTGCATAAAACGAAATAACAACAGCTGTGTAGTGACTTCACTAGTCTAGAATAAAGTAAGCTTGCGATGATTTAATTATGAGGGGAGACTTTAATAAGCGGCCCTACACTCATATTCGCTTGTTTTAATCGAATGGTTTTGATTAATTATCCAACTTCGATATAATAAAATCGTCCACAATAAGTTGTAATAAATTACTGTAGCCAAGAAGAATCTCGATACATTACAATTTTAAAAACAGAAATTTAACAATAAATCAACGTACAAAACAACAAAACCACACTATGGCCTACTCTTAGATATCAAAGAAACCTTATACAATATTTAATAACTTATCCAGCTTGATATCAATAGAGTAACCGCTTTTTGTGAAATGGGAGAAAGAAAGGAAATTTCTTTCTCCCCATGGGGTTACTACCCAGGAGCCAAAAACCAAGCATGTTCGAAGCCACTTAAACAAATCTCGTCACTTGATAAGAAATACCATCACAATATATTCCTCGGTATTATTTATCGCCAATTTTCGAAAAACTCAAAATATTAGTTACTTTTAGCGATATTATTGTTTTTAAAATTACTAATAGCTAATAAGTAGAAATCATATGTTAAGTTAAATAAATTGTAATATCGAATTATTCCGGATAAAAACATTGAACCATTCGATAAAAACAACTGAATAACGGGTATAGGCCGTTTATTAAAGTCTACCCAATTATGAATATCTATAAGTCAAATTTTGTATTCAACTATTGATAATCATCATCCAATGATTGGTATGTAATAATACATACGACTTGGTTTTGAGATATATTATTATATCGACTATTTTCTTTACCCACATTATATCTAAAACCACTTCCAACAATTTCCTTATTACCTAGTAATATATTTTGATTTCCACAAAAGATTTTTTAGCATACACAACAAACACCATACATTTTTCTAAAAGGGAGTTTTCCTACCTAACAGATAATAGACTATTTTTTAGATCTGTCAAGCATTTGTGATAAGACTCTAGAATTTTGATATTTTATCAATACTTACTTCTACTTTTAATATAAAATTTATGGTTTAATATTATCAATCATTTGAGTGTTGGACGAATATTATACAGCAGCCATAGACAATGTTTGGAATTTCTTTTAACTAGCCTATTTTAATATAAGTACAATATTTTCTAGATCTCTCATTTAACATGTATTTAAAATTATATGTTTTGTATCTCACTATTCCTGATTCACAATATATCGTTAACTAAATAAAATAATCAGTTAGACCTAAATCTTTTAAAAAAATTATAAAGTTACATCAGATTCCAGACCATCAATACACCGGGTTTTACATAATTTTTCATGCTCTAGGGATTATACTAACGACCTTGTTGTAACACATAAATATGGACAGAAAACAAAATTTATTAAGTATTAAAATAAACTAATATATTATGTTATAACATTAACTGACTATAAAATACAATTTACCTTTTATTAACCTACAAACTTAACCCCATGCAGTCTCTTAACAGCTATTCACTTAGGCAGAAGGCATAAGCAAGAGAGTACCTACCTACCTAGTAGATAATGAGAAGACCCAAGGAGAAAGAATGAAAACAGCTGTATAGGATTGTGGTTACCAAAGAATATATCATAAATAATAATATATATAATTTATGTTCAACTGTATAAGCCAATTCCTTATTTGTTACAGTCAAACCCCATTCACACAAGTTTTTCAAGTTCAAAGTTTTTTGAAAATAACTTAACTGCGGCAAATATTCTATCTCTGAGGTCACTTTTGATGGTGTATTTTTCACTCTTTTTTCTAATGATCAGTTTCCTGCAAATTTTGACGACAACATCTTTTCTGCTTTTCTAAGATGTCGATCGACGTAATGATGATTTATTTAAACTAAATCCTACATCCTAATGTAGTACATACATTGACTGTTAACGTCCAGGAATTTTTGCCGTGTTCTGAATAAAATCAACACTTTTATGGCTGCGGCTTCGATTCTATTCCCTTTTCAGCTATTGCATTTTCCCGCAACATTTTGAAACGTCCTATTACCGGATTTTTAACGGATAATTATCAGGCATAATCATTCTAGTATTCTCAATTTATTATTATTACATTTATTATTCCCATACATAGAATGACCTTATTAATAATGTCAAGAACTATCGACCGTAAACACCTTGAAAGTGTTCGCTTTACAGGACCATAATAATTATTGAAGGAACAACTTCTTTTGGGGGGCTAAGGATGTATGTTTTCCATGGGGGAAAACTTTCGTTTCGAATCATAGGACGTAACGCCACGCTTGTTCGCTCTGTAGCCACTAGAGGCGGGATTTTGGGGAGGACGTTTCTCCGTTCAGTGGCTATCCAGATGTGAAAGGTTACTGTCGCTCCATCTTCAAATGACTACGTCTATTGGCGGACTATTGATATACCGGGTGTCCCACGAAGAGGTTTAAACGTTTGATTTAATATTAGTTGCCCATTTATGCACCGAAAATTTCAAACTCTACACAATTCATTAACTAGGTTTTAAAAATATTCTATGAAAATTTCAGCACTCTAGCAATTGTTGAAACAAAAGGGTAGCATTTTGAAAAACTATACTTTAAAAAACAGCTAAAAAAAACAATACTTTTGGTTTTGTAAAATCATTTATTGTCATATTCTAGAGAAATGAAGCATTTCAATCGGAAAATTACAACATAGCTTATACATAGCAAAACCTACAATTATAGTCCATAATTATTCGAACTATAATCCATCCACAGCTATAGACTGATTACAGTGCTTAACGAATGAGTCGTAAGTTTTTACCAAGAAATTCTGCGGTATTCGGAGAAGTTCCTCTTCAATTGGTTGTTTTATTTCCTCACAATTATTGAAGCTACGAGTATAAACTTGTTCTTTTAAGTAACTCATATAGAAAGGAAATCACACACAATTAATTCTGGAGATCTGAGTAACCAATATAAAAATCACTCCAACCAATCCAACGGCCATGAAGGTTGTCATTTAGTAATCGCTTAACAGGAGGGAATCGCACAATCTTGTTGGAAAGATTGCTTGATCTATTTCTAGGAACCGTAAAATGAGGCAAGGACTTGTTCACTTAAAACCTGTTCATACCTATTCTCAGTCATTGTACTGTCTGAAATGTCGTAAAGATAGCACCCCATTACAAGTGGCAGCTGCCCAAACAGTATTTCCTTTTGATTTGAGTAGAGTCTTCAGTGGATTACCGGTGTTGTAATAATTACAATTATGCCTATTTACAGCACCGTGACGGTAGAACGTAGACCCGTCTGCAAAAAACAATTTGAGTATAACAATTAGGATCTAGCCTCATGGTGGTATATACTATATATATATATATATATATATATATTATTTTTTTTTTTTTTTTTTGCCGAAGAAACGTCAGAAATATTAATTACCTTTTTTTATATAATTTAAATTTAACAATTTCAAACGATGAAAATATAAGTACAATGGGATGTGAACAACAATAAGTGCTGTGTTTACAACACATTTCGCAAGATTTTATTCCAAAATTATTATTACTTATTTCAGTTAATATATGCCTAAACCCATAATTTTATTTTTAGAATATGACAATGAAAATGAAGTAATTATTGTGGAAATACAAAATTGTAGGGAAAATGGTAATAAACAAATTGTAGGAACTAATACAAACAATAATAATGGAAATTGACAAATATTTATTACTTTAATATTTTAGAAGTTAGTGATCATTGTACTAATTGAAATGTAAAAAAAATATTTCTAAAAGTATGTGTAAAATTAATGAAAAAATATGACACATTTTATGTTAAAGAATTGTGTGCCTCACATTATTTTCAAATATAAAAAAATAGTGTTTAATAATTAGCAAAGTTACTTATCCAAGATATATATTCACAGACCGTTATAAAGAAAATAGTCACTTCCGTCGGTCAATCTCACGACGGCCTTTCCATTTTTTATATTGACAGAGTGGTTTTATACGATAATGTTTTTCTGCCATAAATAGTTTGAACGTTCAAAGTTTATATTTTAGAGGCATTATTAAAGCTTAAGAGGAGTTTTAACAAAATAGAGTATTAAAAAGACTTTTAGATAATAAAAAGGATCTGATACCAGATTTTCTTGAAATTATTCTTGAGTAACAATTAAATATTTTTCCAAATCTCATTTTAATCTAACATAATTTGCGAACATTTACAGGTTTTTAACATTTGTCCTTTACAAATTTTTATTTATAGTTTATTTTTGAGCAATTTGAAAGATATTTCTCAAAGCAGAAATTATTCATCAAATTGAACTAATATGTTTTATTTTCTTGAAGTTTGAATCCAGGCTTTACGATATATAGGCCTGCTAACTTAACATTGTTGGTGTCTATAATAATAATTTGTTAAAACTATTATAATGGTTATTTTGTAACTGTTATTAAAACATGCTTCTGTACCACTTATATTTTCTGAAACAAAACTAGATTTTGCTTAAAAATACTGGTCATATAAAGTATTAAAAGTAGTATTGATCGCATTAGGTCTCAAATTAGTCTTAGAGAAATTAAAGATAACATGCTAATAAGATGACAAATTAATATTCGGCAAATACGTAAAAAATCTGTTGCGACAACGCTTAATCGCTTATGTTATAGTGGGTAGGTTAGAGATTTCAATGCGTTTTCTCTTCAAATACTGCGTTGTGCAAGTGCCGTCTGCAGCAGTGCAGTGTCGGGTCGTCGTCACATCTTCTAACAACAAACCATAAGAGACGTAGCGCGTAGAACTATGGTCGTATATTGTCCATGTGTTCCTATGGTTTTGGAGGGTTATGGGATTTTCTATTTGTATTTGAATTATAATTTATAGATACACTTAAGTTATTAATGTGGTTAATTTGGATGGTTCTGGCAAAATAATTCAATCTTTTTTGGGGAAGCGTTAAGTTTAAAGGAAAACTCTTACCAATAATACAAACTGTTATGAGGAGTGGTGGTAGAATATTACTTAAGTCTTTTGCAATTATCCCTTTTTATGAAATAGCCAACAAATTAACATTTCATCAATTTTTTTAAATTTTGGTCAAAACTAGGTAATGTTGAGGTACCCTTGTGGTCACAATCAGAGAAAAATATTTTAAAAAGAGTATAATTTATGGGCTATCGTAATTTACTCTGGTCATTAGTATTGTTCCTATACTTGAATTTTGTCTTGCTTCCCCATCAATCAAATATATTCTATACATATATTCTGAGAAGCCTACTTCTGTCCAAAAAGGACAACTAAGATGTGTTTTAGGTGTATAACAGTCTAACATTTATAGCTAAAGTTTAGATAAGTAATTTTTGAATTTTAATATCTACTCCTTTAAAATTTCAAACTAAGGTAAGTGCCACCAGTAGTAGACACTGTTCCAGTAGTTGTCAGGTTTGATTTTGATTGCTAATAATAAGGAAACCTATCAGCTGATTGTTTTTTATAAGACGGTAAAAAAAAATTATACATATTCATATGTTGCATTACAACTCCTTGCAGCAGTTCAGTTAATTGTTTCCCTTCCGAAATTGTTATTGTGTAACATACTCTACAAGGAGCTTCTGCCGATTTTACTGTTTTCCTAGGAAGATAACATAAGGAAGGTAAGTTCATCTTTATTTATGTTTGTTGCAATAATGTGCTATTAGAATTCAATACTATTGAATTTCAGTTTATTAAAAAGTAAAGACTATTTGTTTTTAGTTATACAGTTTGATTGAAAATATTAGGTTAGGCCAATTAGGTGTGGCAACCTACTAACACACAAATTATGCCATTTTTTCAGTAAGTTGGACACCCACCTGTCAACTACCACAAACATAATTTTTTTTATAAATCTTTGAGGTCAGATGTTATTGACATACAGTTCATTTTAATGAATTCACGCCTTATTACAATTGTCCAAATTTGGCCCTTGTTCCAGTATGTTGGGACATGGGGTGACAACTTACCCACTCAAGTCATGTCAAAACTCAAAACAACACTTTCGTAAATTTTCAATTACATTTTGTCAGTGTTTTAATTTGTTTATAATGATTAATCTTTAATCAAATTTATTTTTTGTCACTAATTGACATTAAATTCATAGCAATAACACCTACTAAAAGGGTCACTTTATAATCCTAGGCTTATGAATATAAATACACCCATACTCTTCTTTAAAGTTCAAAATCTTGTGTTGAAGTTACAAGTTATTCAAACATGATGATTTTTTTGTTATGTTTTCTAAAGGTTACATTACGAATAAATATATTCTGCTTTTTTGTAGGCCTAGTAATAAAGGGTTATTGTTTCTGATCAAGATGCCACCTGTTAAAGGACAAATGCATTAATATTCTGAAGAGCAAATGCTAAAAGCTATAGCTGATGTAATCGAGTGGAAGATCATGTTGCTTCTGCTGCTAAAAGGCAAATAGTGTTCCAAGAACCCCCCCACTTTGCTTAGCAAAATTAATGGAAAAACAACCATACCATCGCCGTCGATGGGACCAGAGGCAAATATTATCAAAATCCCAAGTAAACTTACTTGTTCAGTGGGTTGTTCGAAATGGCAAAGATGCGGTTTTCCCGTAGGCCAAATACAATTCTTAGACACAGTCCAGTGTTTAATAAAACATCTAAAGAAGGAAACCCCATTCACAGATCGGTATAGACCTGGTTAGGTCTTGGTTTGCAGGACAACACCCTTTTGTAAGAGAAAATCCTCAAGTAAGTGCAAGAATAGCACAGATATTTGACCTGCATCAAGAGCAGCAGTTTCCAAAATTTAGTTTGGGATAACTGGTTTATAGATGTTTATAATCATCTCAAAGAAGAAGGCAATGACATACCATAAGTGGATATGACCCTTTCTAGAATTTTTAACGCTGATGAAGCAGCATTTTTCTTAAACCCTAAAAGCAATAATGTTTTGGTGACTCGGGGATCAATGATCGTTTATCAAGTAGTTAATACCGATGAGATGGAGTGTGCTTACAGTATTAATAATTTGCAGTGCCAGTTGAGATATTGCACCCCCCATGATTGTATTTAATTATGAAAGAATCCCTACAGACATCGCTGAAAGTGGGCCTTCAGACTGGGCAGTAGGAAAATCAGACAGCGGGTGGATCGACAGGGGAGCGGTTCTTTGAGTACATAACGTAAATATTCTATACATGGTTGTTGAAAGAAAATGTTGCAAGACCAGTTATACTATTCATAGATGGACTTGTTTCTCAACTCACTTTACCTACTAGCACATTTTGTTCAAAAAATGGAATAATTTTAGTGGCTCTATTTACAAATTCCAATCACCTTAAACAGCCAATGGATGTGGGGGCGGGGGGCTGTGTTTTCGAAACTTTGAAAGATGGCTGGAAGGAAGCAGTGAAAAAGTGGAGGATTGATCACTTTGAAAAACCCGTATTTAAAAAGTAGTATTTTGCTCCTGTTTTAAAAGAAACAATAAAAAGGATAGTGTTACAGCTCCTGTTCTGAAGAAATGGGTTTAGAAAATGTGGTTTGTACCCATGGAACTCTCAGGCTTTAGATTTCTCTAAAATAACTAACCACACAGCAGTTGAATAACCACAAGTACCTCAAGTAAAACCTGCAAGTGCAACACCAGCTTTTCCCTCCAACAAGAGGACAATAACTACAGTAGGACTAAAAATTTTTAGAAGAACGTATAGGAGACATTAAACTACAACAGTTTAAAGCAACTCAAGGGCCAGTGGGAAGGTGATGTCCGGGACATACTCGTTATTTTACATATGAAGGGGAATTGTCAACCGAAGTAGAAAAAAAAGGGTGAAAATGTGAACATAGCACACACACACTCACAATTGGAAGATGTTGAACACTTTGACAATATTTGAAGCTATAGGTATCACAGGAAAATATCCCTCTTGAAAAATCTAGATGTAAAATTTGTCAGGAGACTTAGAGTTTGAAGAACATCTAGATTTGGTAGAAGATACCTCTCTTGCTAATGTTTTTATTTTGGACGAAGGATCGGATATTCAAACCTGTGGAAGGAGCTATTGGGAAAAGGAGAAAAAAATGTAGACATTGTACAAAAGGAAAATAACATTGATCGTAATGGAGGAAGAAAAATATAATGGTAATTGAGGATGAAGATCTTATAATGCAAATTATAGGGAAAAGACATGATCAATAGTAATGAAGAAGACCAAGACTAGTGAACAAAATGTATTGTGGATGGTGAAACGTAAATCTGAAGAGGACATCCCAATACACCTAAGAGTGGCAACGAAAATTGTACGAAGGGTCAATTTATTCCATCACCTTTTAAAAAGGCTTTATTTTTGGCCAGAACCCAAAAAGTATAATAAAAGAAAGAGAAGAAAAGAAAAAATCACCCTGTGTTGCTTCTGGAGAACAATGGAGGAAATAACCATCAAAAGAAACAACTTGTAAAGAAGGAAAAAGAGGAAGCTAAAGCTAAGCGAGCAGCAAAAAGGAAAAAGCAACTAGAAGAACAAGCCGTGCAAAATGAATAAAGTGCAAATCGAAAGAACACTAAAAACAGGGATTAATTTGTGTATGAGCTGTAATGCTTCATGGAATGAAGAAAATTTTTTAGGCATTTAAATCTGTTGGGATTGATTGCGATAAATGTCATTGGTTAGCGTCCACGTCAAATGCGTTACCAAAGAAACATCGGTCAGTTAAATTTTGCGTTTGGATGATCCAAGTTTTTGGAGATTCAGAATTGTGATTTTTGCTGTGAAAATATGTGAAAATTTTGATGACCTAAACATTATTCTTAAATTAGATAATATTATTTGTTATATTTTGAAATTGGGGTTCAATGTTGCATTACTGGTGGATAATAAAAAAAATTTAAAAAAGTTTCCCCCCCCCCCCCACCCCCCCCCCCCCCCACCCCCCCCCCCCCCCACCCCCCCCCCCCCCCACCCCCCCCCCCCCCCACCCCCCCCCCCCCCCACCCCCACAGCGACAACAATTACCGATTCACAATACCTGGAAATGCTTGTAAGTTTGTAATTTTGTAATTGAAGAGTTGTTTTTTCGTTCTATCATGTTTGTTTCTATAAATTTCTATTTTTGTTGTTCTTCATACTAGTGTGGTCGGTATAATCCCAAAGTACCGAAATTTGTTTAAATAGTTTGCATCAATGTAACTTTTCTTTTTCAAAATATCCAGCTTATGCGATTTCATTTGCTATATTGCCCTTTTTTAATATAATAACAGTGATTGCTTCCTAATAAAGGTAGTTTTTAGCTTACATTAGTTTTTTAGTGTAGAGAATGTCTTGGAAACATAATAAACTATAAACTGTCATAATACCCAAGCTCGAAAATTTGTTTTTGACTTTATTGTTCCAAATCAAGCGTCAAAATACTACTTTTTGTAGTATTAGTATCTCTAATTTCAATTAAATTTGTATGTAGCTTTATAAATGTATAAGCCAAACACAATTGCAGAGTCTACATAAGAAAGTAAAGGAGTCTTAAAGCATTGATTAAACAAATTTGTGACATTCTGTAAATTACAAAATAATCCGGAGGTAATTTTTTAAAGAACTAGATCAAACATGCAAATCCCAAGTTAACTGATTTAAACAATGTATCTTTAAATAGAATTACTGGCTTATTGATTAATTTGTTTAGAGGAGAAAACAATAAAATTAGTTTCACTTTCATTAATCAATAGTTGATGTTCATTTAGAGCTAAATTTGGCATTATCAAGATCTATAAAATATTGTCAAAGTCAAGTAGGTCACTGAGCTTAAACATTAGTATCATCAGTAAATAAGAAACATTTATTTAGTGAGTAATCATTGACCAACTGTGGCAAACCCTTTAAATAAATCATAAGTAAAAGAGGTACTAAAATAGACCCTTGAGGTACACTATGTTTAATTTCTAAGGTACTTTGGGATTATACCGACCACACCCAGACATGAATCGTTATTTCCACATTTCGTTTCTACTGATTACTAGATTAGCGTAGAACAATATTTCGTCAATATAAAACAGGAATTGTCTTATCGCAAACACCTCCCCATCCTCAGACAGAGGTCAAAGTCGAGCGTCTAGTAGATAACGTGATTGCAGAGCTCTCGCCGCCGTTCAGCTGGTGCATCGCTTTGTGTTGTACTTCCGTGTTTGTAACCTCTACATTTCTCCAAACACAAAAATTCAACAAAAACAAACATTTACCAAACTAAACTTTTTATTAAAAAAAAACACTCAAAACTTGTTTTTATTCTTGATCACATTCCGCCACCCAAAATGCGAGTGCCTCCGGCCATCAGCGCGGGCTTCGGCAGCACCTTCGGTGCTGCCCCCGCGCTGATGTCGACGAAAGAAAAACATCCCTCGAGATAGTACCCTATCAGTAAAATATCAAATTCTAGAGGGGCTAATCAGAAAATATGAAATTGAATTGTAATGGAAAGGCAATGATGTACCGTGCAAATCACGTGATGCCGCGCGCGGCCTGCCGTAATCAGGATTCTCGAGAAGATAAGATAAAGAACAGCGACAACAATACCGATCACAATACCTGGAATATGCTTGTAAGTTTGTAATTGAAGAGTTTGTTTTTTCGTTCTATCATGTTTGTTTCTATAAATTTCTATTTTTTGTGTTCTTCATACTGGTGTGGTCGGTATAATTCCCAAAGTACCATTTCTAATAATGGAGATGAATTGTTTGTTATTGTGTTGTTAACCTTAGTGTCTAATTTCAACATATTGTTTCCTGTTTGTCAAATGATTCTTAACCATCAGCGCTCGCCAGGGTGGGGTCGGCCTGCCGATGCATTGTTTCACCGAGTTCTCGCAGGACAGGGCCGATCTGCCTACTGCGTAGCTAACCGCCTTATTGCGTCATAGACAGAATATTTCAGTGTGAAAACCGTAGTAGAATCTATCTTAACACATATTTCAATACATGATAACAATCGAAATAATCGACTTTGAGAAAACTGGTAGCTTCCAAACACTGAATAACTTAATTTCCAAATCAGTTGTTTAGGTTTATTGCCGCAAACGTCATGTGGATTGGTAGAAAAGGTAAGAGAAAGAAAAAACACAATTTTCCTACTAGGCCATCATGTTTTACGTAAGTATGTAATGTATTTTTTACCCTGTGTACAAATGTTCTTGTTATGTTTCAGTGGATGGAGGCCACAGGGCTGGTCATCTTTGAACAGGTTCAACGGCGTATCAAGCAAGGAGTGGTGGGAGAGGGAATCACACTTTTTTATTACCCTGGGTTGCAGAGACCCCTCATATTTGATGTTCGTCGATCACGCCCAAGAAACGTTCCTGTCATAACTGGAAGCAAAGGTTTGATATTAACGAATTCGATCTATTTTGTAATAATAACATGGTTACGAAAATGTGGTAGAGGTTAAAAAAGGTGGATGTGCAGTAGACATGTGATGTCACTGGAGTTAGCCATTTTCGTATCATCATTATAATAGTTTGAAGATTTATTACTTTTATATCCATTCTAAGATATCCATACTAAGATATCCATTCAAGATGGCCGACAAAGTAACATTCAAGTGAAAGTTGACCTCTTAAAAAATGTGCAGTATTAGTAGTGTTTTAACCAACAAATATTCATGAAAATACTCACAACATTGTAACTAAGAAACTGTAAGTTTATTCCATTATAATATATAACAAATACTTACTCAAACATACAAAAAAAAAAAACAAAATCTTCACATGCAAGTCAAGAAGACTCTTTTCAAGAGTTTTATCCACATTAAGTAACAATTAAAACTATTAATCAATTATTTATTTTAAAGCTTATTTAAACACTTTATCCAATTACATTGACATAACTTTTTTTCAATAACATTACTACTACAAAATTTAGTTGTTGAAAAATCACCAAATCTGGTGTGACGTCATAATAGCCAACTCACTGCTATTAAGCTTCCAACGCTACACCAATAGAGCGACAGGTGACAGACAGACTGCTGGAATAAGTAGATCAGGCAGTGCCAGGAGCATTAACCTCTAGTGCTGACAGTGTGTCTGCTGTAACTGACCTTCCACATCTGCTCACTGTTCATTACACTGACTCTAGTATAGTACTGTAAAACTGCTTGATTTCATAAGTTTACAGAAACTGTCTGTTCCACTCAAATTAAATATCTGACAATACATCTCTACTGTGTAAAAATGCCAACTACTAAATATCCCCTGTGGTGTATGTAGCGTTGGAGTAAAGTAATGCAGGGATACAGTGTAAGGGTAACTGTCAACTGTGGTTTCATGCACTATGTTGTTGGATTATCTAATAAAAGTCTGTCAAAGATGTGCAAGTTAGATGAGACCTGGTCTTGCAATAACTGTAACTCTTTTGAATCAAAGAGCAGTGACCAGGTCTCAGAGCTGGAAGGAGTGAAGTCAAAGGTACGGGCCCATGAAACACTAGATGAAAATGACACTTGGAAACTTCATTGACTTTAGAGCTGCAGAGGCGGGAAGGGAAATGCCACTATTACATGAAAATATTAAACTGAAGCAAGATATCGAAAATATACATAATTATAAGACAACCCTAGAAGCCAATTTAGCCAGCATGGAAGCCAAAATGGAAGAACTTTTAACAAGTGAGGAAGGAAACTATATAACTAAAATTGAAGCACTTCCAAGATAAACTACAAGACACATTTCTACAGCTAGAGAAAAGTAAAACAAGACCAGGTTAGAGCTACAAAAATATTTTTGAGGACCATGATCAGTCTCAAATTAAACTGCTAGCACAATATACAGCAAAGATAAGCAATCTGGAAAAAACTGTTGTAAAACTTAAAAATGAAGAAAATAATTTATTTTTCAGTACTGAAACAAAAAATCCAAAATATTACAAGACAGTAGAAACCCAAACACATGACGGAATTTTGGCTTCTGTGTCAGCCATACCCCTACTCTTTGAAAATGAAGCAGCTAGGTAAAAGGCAAGATGAAATGGAACTAAAGATTAAGGAACTTTCTGCTCAGCTTAGTGAAAAGCTCAGAACTGAACATGATCAAAACAGTAAAATTTCTAGTCTAGACCTAGACCTAAGAAAATTAAAACAATGTAAAACAAAACCAAAAGTCCAGGCAATCCCTAGGTTAATTAAACCTAAAACATCTGATTAAAAAAGAGAATATTTTCAGTGTCTCTCTGCAGGTAGCAAAAAGTAAAACAATAGTAGAGATTTCTAACAACCTGAAAAATTTAATGGCAACAGGAATTATCAGAGAAAACCAGCCAAACCCTGTCAGAAAAACTGCCTTCAACTATGACAGAGACTTCTAGCCACATGACAACTTTTCAGGCAACAGAGTTAACTGGGGGAATCAGTCAAACCCCGACAGAAAAAACTGTCCTTAAAAACTCTGACAGAGGATTCTAGCCACAAGACAACTTTTCAGGCAACAGGGTTGACAGGGGGAATCAGTCAAACCCCGACAGAAAAAAACTGTCTTTAACAAACGTGGAACAAGATTTTTATCCACACGACAAATTTACAGGCAATAAAGCAGACTAACTCATTGACCAAAGACACTTACTCAAAGGAGAAACCCCTCTCTCCTACGAGTGATCATAAAGATTATGACATCATAGTTGTTGAGGCTCAGGTTCATCACCCTGCTCCAGCATTTAGAAGGGAGTGTAAGCCTCCTTCCTCAGCCATTAAGTTAAGGAAAAGGGCAGTCACACACGAGGATTTCTTTAGAGAACACATTAAACAATGTGAAGACAGCTGCCTCCTGGACCAATAGCTCTAATCAAATAACTACTAAGGAAGCTTTTCAGATCCAGTCTAAAGAATCAGATGAAGCTGCATTTCACGCACCTAGAAACTCACCATCTCATTTTTTATTCTATCGCCAGACAAAGAAATCAAGAGACAAAATGATATTCAACACCAGAACTATAGTAAATTCATCACTGAGAACATATACTTAAGAGAAGAACAATTGAGACAGGTTGTGAAACCTCTGAACTTGCGTAGTACTCTCGAGAGGCTATTCACGAATTTAAACAGACAAACAGAAATGGGCTTACAATCTTTCATCAAAAACACAGATAGAATAAATAATAAGATTGACAGACTCAACCATCTGCTTCACACGATGTCTCCTGATCTACTAATTGTTACTGGAACATGGCCAGAACAATATTGAGATGGCTAAACACTAGGCTTAGTGACTACAGTTTGGTTTCATCTTTCTGTCGGCAGAATATCCTAAAGGGTGGAGTGGCTATTTATAAACACATCAGCTTGGAGGAATGAAATAGAATCGTTGGAAATTGAAAATATAAGCATTCCTTTAATATGTGAGGTATCAGCAGTCACAATCAAACTTAATAAGAGGGAAACTATTAACCTACTAGGAATTTACCGTCCTCCCAAAAAATGACAAACAATCTTATACTGCTGCACTGCGTTACTCTTTCCTCAGTGCTTGACAGGTGGATATCTCAGGATAATATTATTATTGTCATGGGAGACTTCAACGTAGATTCCATCATCCCATCTCCTGAAGGAAGACAGCTTGTGGAACTTCTGGCGACCTACAACATCCATAGGTTGGATCTCCCTCCTACACGAATTAACTAACACCAGCAGCAGCACCTCTATAGACATCTTTTGCATTTCTGCTGAGCATAAAGATTATGTAAATATCCAAATCACTAATACCGGAATCTCAGATCACACTGGGCAACTATGTACATTAAATTTCAAGATGAAGAGGACACCTACAATTTCATCAACAGGCAGATGCATAAATAGCAACTTCCTTGGAAAATCTAAGGATCTTCCTCTCGTTGCAGTCCTGGAAAGAGGTCTTGGAATGTAACAACTTGGGATAGAGCATATGGTTGTATTTTTAATGATTATCACCCTAGCTCTTAACACTACTTGTCCATTAAGGAAACTCCCGACAGAGACCAAACAGCTTCAGTAAAGCATATATTCGATGCTGAAGCAAGTCACCTCAAGAAACAATTTCTTACTGCACTAGATACTTATACACTAAGTGGACGAAATGAAGACAAAAAAATATTCATCTGAAATTAACGAAATTGTATGACTTAAAACTCAGGACCCTCAGGAGAGGGGCATGTGCTGCTTTTTATTGCTGATTCTGACAACAAATCCAAAGCAGTTTGGAGAATGATCAACAGTGAGAGGAAAGGCAAAGCTGAGCCGGCGGACATTAGACGCCTAGAGTTTGGAGATTTATCGTTGACTGAACCTGTTGATATTGCCAACCAATTTAAACTCCTACTTTACCACTATTGCAGAGGAGGACATTGAAGGCGAATCCGGCGAGAGGGTGGACATCGCTTTCAGTTCAAAGACTGGGAGGGTGGAGAGTCCCACATCAACATGGGCGCCAACATCTGGGAAAGAGCTCCTCGGGAGGATTATCTCTTCAATGAAAAGCAAAGACATCTGCTGGCCTGGACGATTTCTCTTCACTGATGCTCAAGTACTGCCGTTATGAATTATTGACCTCCATTGTTACATTGTTTTGCAATCTCAGCCTTGACCAGGGTCTATTTCCGAGTAAAATGAAGACCTCTAAAAGTTGTACCCCTACATAAGAAGGGCAGCAGACACAGGTTAGAAAACTACAGACCCATTTCGTTGGTGCCTACATTCTCCAAGTTGATAGAGAAAATAATATTGGGCAAGAATATCGGTCCATCTGGAGGCCAATAACCTACTTTTTATCAGGGCAACATGGGTTCATCCAGCAAAAGTCTACTACAACTGCACTCGTAGATCTTGTAGAAGAACACATGATAAATAAGATCGAGGAGGGTGTGGAAAGCGTCGTAGGTTTCTACTTAGACTTAAAGTAAGGCCTTTTGATTGCTTGGATCATGCAATGATACTGACTAAGCTTGAGTACTTGGGCTTTAGGAGCACTGCTTTTTGTCATGGTTTGCAAACTATTTGAAGGATCGAGACCAACTGGTTGAACTTAAGCAGAAGCATGAAAGGAATAAAAGTCTTGTATAGATCCAATAGACTCCCTGTAAAGAGAGGTGTACCACAGGGGGTCTGTCCTAGGGCCTGTTCTGTTTGTCCTCTTTACATCTGACTTTCCAGGATACATGGAACCCTACAGTAACACCATAATGTATGCCGATGACACGGTTCTTTTTGATTTCTGGAAAGAATAGAGAGGCACTTGAAGTACAGTCATACATTGCATTGAATGTTGCTGTTGAGTACTGTGCAGTGAACGACCTTGTTTTTAACGAATCAAAGACGAAAAAACAATGACTCTTGGCAGCTTGAAAGAACAATTGCCAGGATTCCCCAACCTTGACTCTGTAAATTCAGTGGAGCATCTTGGTGTTGTGGTTGACAACAGAATATCGTGGATGGACCATGTTGATAAACTGTGCAGCAGACTGAGTAGTGCCATCTTTGCAGTTAGAAGAATCAAGCATGTCGGCACAGAGGATACAGTGAGAATAGCTTACAACTCTCTGTTCGAGTCCTATCTCAGATATGGCATTGTCTTGTGGGGCGCTACGGCGAGTGGCAACCTGGAGCGTGTTCTCATCATTCAAAAAAAAGGTTATAAGAATACTGGCTGATCTTGACTGGAGAGACAGCTGCAGGTGTGCTTTTAAAGAAATGGGAATATTGACAGTCACTAATATTTACCTGCTGGAAGTGATCTACCTGGCATCCTCAAGACAACTGCAGCGCCACATGGATACTCACACCTACCAAACCAGGAATGCCACAGACTTTGCTCTGCCGATTCACCACAGTGGTCGCTTTCAATCAAAGCCTTCATATGCTGGAGCCAAGTTTTTCAACATCCTTCCTGACACAATCAAGAGAGCTGACCCAATTATCTTAAAGAAAAAACTTCAAGCTTGGTTGCTCCAACGACCGTTCTACACCATAAATGAATTTCTGGACTGGCCAAATTTTACTATGTAAAGCAAGTTCTGGACTGAAATTACCATAACAAATGTATTGTACTAAGTGACACCATTTTCAATCTTGAAGATTGTAAAATAAAGATATTCTCTCTCTTCTCTCTCTCTCTCTCTCTCTCTTTGTGGCTAAATGTCAAGTGTTTTCAATGATAATGTAAATAATTCTCGTACTTCGTAGTATCGTTTAGTTTAATAAAAGTACATAAATATGTTAGCACCTTAAAAAGGCATTACCATAACATTAATTAATTGATACCACAGAGCAGCGGTTTTCAACTAGGGGGGTGCTCCCTGGGGAGGTGTAGAACATTTTTAAGGGAGGTGTCAGTGTATTACAATAATAGGAAAGTGTTGGAGAACACAGTTTGCAAGCGATTCTTGTAATGCTACTTGTCATTTTGTTTATCGTGTGATTCATGATGCTTGTATGGTTTATTAATTTAGTTTACTCCGCTTTGTTGGAATAAACATAAAAAGTGGGACAGAAAACTTGTATATTATTGTAATATGCCTGCAAATTGGTAATTAACTGCAAAAAATACTGTATAGTGACGATTGTATTAAATATGAATTAATTTTCATTCACAAAAACTGCTGTTATTTACCTCAGAGCGTTTTTTTGTAATGCTATTTTGAGTAATTAGGGCCATTCCACGCCAAATCATCCAGCCAAAAGTAGAATTGACACCCAAGGTTCTCTGATTTCAATAAAAGTTTACATAGATAATATATACATATAAATAAGAAGAAATCCAAAATTGTAGCTTATTCTAACAAAGGGTTTCAGAGATACGGCCATTTGAAGTTTTATGCTAATTCAGTTTCCAAGGCCCATTTTGCCGCCAAGTGAGCGTACACGTATTCTCGTCTTTCCATGTAGAATGGACAATTATGAAGCTAGAGGCTTCAAATTTTACTCATATGTTCAAAACTTAATGCAGAATCATATAATACTATTAAAATGGGATTTATTATCTTCTATCACCATAAAAAATAATTCATAAACACAAATAATTTGATTTTTCTGAAATCGGAACATTAAGTTACAAAAAGTGTTGTAGCAAAAATCTCTCTCCACCTACCCTTATAAAAGTATATATCACTGGAAAGAGGATAGAATCATCTTTCAAATGGTATAATAATATGAGTGGGGTTTTGAGTATTAACATTTTTATCATATATCAAAGTCAAAAATTAAATTTTAAGACACTAAAATGTGATTGTATACAAAATATTTATGTGATGAAGAAAAATTAAATTCTAAGGTGTAAAAATGTATTATATTTGTTTGAAAATATCTGAAAATATATGAAGGTGAAATAAAATATTGTGTTCTAAGTTTTTAAGTGTGTATAAATAAAAAAGAAAATTAAGTTTCTTTAAAAAATTTAGTAAGTCAATGAATTAAAGTATTATTTTACACAAATAATTATTGGCCTAACTAAATTGGCCTACAATACTTTTACCTACAACATGGCTAATAATAACTTTACAAGCATTAAAATAATATTTTATACAACATTTAAAACTTTAACATTCTGAATAAAAAAAAAAAACAACACTTTATTAACTATTAAAGGTCAAACATCAATATTACATTATATGCTAATTACTAATATTTTATAAAACACAAAACCACAATGGGTGACATCTAGACCAGTTCAAACCAGTGTTTGAAATTACTCTTGTGGAGACATGAAACATTCATTCAAGTCTCAACATGAAAGAAACTTACTCTTGTGGAGACATGAAACACACAAGTCTCAACATGACTCAGTAAGTCACACTGCAAGCTATTGTCAGTATGTGAGGATCTGTGGTTCAGTTAACATTGGTGCTGTGTACTACATATTTTTGTGAATTGTCTATTTTAAATGAATGAATTAATTTATTTATTATAAATATGTAATTAATTGTGAAGTGTTTTATTTTTATCATGGAAGAAATTGCTGGACCAAGTCAAGTGAGACCAAATTTAATTTGTACAGTAGGTAAACTTTCAGACTCTTCTTGTGAAAACTTTACTCTGACAAAAGATAAAAGTGTACATTTAATTTTTCAAAAGCTTTCAAGTGAAGAAGTAGAAACATTGAGTTGGCGGACAAATAATCAGTATCGTGAAAATGACACAATTTGTTCTCATCATTTTTGTTATTTTTTTGAAATATTTTGAAAAAAGCCAAAAATCATGTTGTGACCCTTTTCAAAAACATGCTGTACCTTTGACAAAGAAAAAAGATTTAAGAGTAATTACCTTAGAAAAGGCGAAAGATGTTAGAGAACATAAAGACATAATTTTAGTCCCAGGAAAGCTTTTGTGCAGTAATTGTAGAAAGTTATTGAATGTAGAAAACAAAGGTTTAAATAATGATGAAACTGCATTTCATGAGAGTGATGAAGATATTGGCAAAGATCTTACGACTGCCAAAAGAGTAGTGGAAAAAGAAGTTCTAAATGAGTCTCTGTTAGGTTTAGATGTGACACCTCTGAAACTCCAGTCCTTATCTACTCATTCAAAAAAAATATATGCCAGGAAAAAGTTAAAGCAGGCAAAATTACAAGTCAAGAAGAAACTATCTTTTGTCCTACAAGTAAATGATGATTCTTTAAATGAGTCTTCGAGTGATGGCGAAGAAAAATTTCATGATGAGGAAAAGAAAAAATCTGAAGATCTTGATTATTTAATGGATGCTATTAAGCAAAAGCTGAGGACCAATATAACCAGAAGGGAAAAAATACAATTACTAACAATTGCTCCTAAGTCATGGTCCCGCAGAAAAGTAGCTGAAAAACTGAATGTTTCAGAATACTTAGTACGAAAAAGCTAGGGCTGTTTGTAATGAAAAGGGCATTTTGGCGATGCCAGAACCAAAAGAAGGTAGAAAACTACCTGAAGAGACAATTGAAGCAGTAAAACAGTTCTATGAAGATGATGAATTTTTCTTATATGTTTCCAGGAGCGAAAGACAGAGTTAGTGTACAAAAAAATACCTACATGCAAAAAAGACTACTTTTATGTAATTTAGAAGAACTGTTTATTGCATTCAAAGAAAAAACATCCAAATTTAAAAATAGGATTTTCAAAATTTTGCTCTCTGAGGCCAAAATGGTGTGTACTGGCTGGTTCTCCAGGCACGCATTGCGTTTGTGTATGCCTATACCATCAAAATGTCGAGCTTTTGGCTAATGCCATAAATCAGCATGATAAAGAAGCCATACATATTATGATGGAAAAATTAGTCTGCAACAGACAGTCCAGAAATTGTATGCTGAAACGTTGTGATGAATGTCCAAAAAACAAACGAGCCATTAAGACAATACTTGGAGGATATTTTAGAAGATTTTGATGATGAGGAAGAAAGAAATCAAATTCTCACAGTGGATAAGTGATGGTCACATGAAGCTGCAGACAATGCTTCTTCCACGCCAAGAGTTTATTGGCTTTGTAATTGATAAAAATTGAATCACTCATTCCACATTCTTTCATAACTAAATCACAAAACACCTATATGAGGGAAAGGAAGGAGAATTTACAATATGATGTAGCCTTAGTCCTAATGGACTTCGCTGAAAATTACAATTTTGTCCTACAAAATGAAGTGCAATCCTATCATTGGAGTCATTTAAGTTGTTCAATTCATCCTGTTGTTGTTTACTCAAGAAGCGAGGGTGAAATAACAAAAGAATCCTCTTTGTGTTTTATTTCCGATGATTTGAAACATGATGTACCATTCGTCTATTCCGTTCAAGAAAAAACCGTTGAGTACATTAAGTCCAACTTTCCTAACGTAACCAAAATTGAATACCTAACAGATGGTTGCAGTGCCCAATATAAAAATTACAAGTCAATGGTAAATTTGTGTTACCATAAAGAAGATTTTGGGCTAGAAGCAAGTTGGTCATTCCATGCAACAAGTCACGGGAAAAACTGTTTGTGATGGGATCGGAGGAACAGTTAAGAGGACTGTAACAAAGAAAAACTTACAAAGTGCCAGAGATTCAGACCAAATCATAAATGCTGAAGAAATGTACTCATTTTGTGCAAATCAGTTCTCGAAAATTAGTTTTTTCTTTTTGAAAGAGAACGATATTGAAAACAAAAGAAAGTCTCTTGAAACCCGTTTTGAATGTTGTGAAACTATTAAGGGAACAAGAAGTTTTCACTTCTTTCAGCCAGCAACTAGTGAAGTAATTACAGCGAAGCGACTAAGCTCAGACACTGATGTCTGTTTAAAACAAAACATATTCAAGAACACTTTTGCCAACTCTAGAGCCTAATATTCATTCTTTTGTAGCATGTGTCTATGAAAATAATTGGTGGATAGGAATGATCCAGTGTTTTCAATGAAGTTGAAGGAGATTATGATGTAAAATTTATGCACCCTCATGGACCTAGTGAAACTTTTTTTTGGCCCCAAAAAGAAGATCAGTGCCCTGTTCCAGCAGCTCATCTGTTATGCATTGTTAATCCACCTGAAACAACCTCTCTTGGACGTTCGTACAAAATTGATTCTGTATCTCGGAAAGAAATAGACAAAGCGTGGAATATTTTCAGTTTGTAATTAGAGTGCAATGTGTGTGTGTGAGAAAGAAAAATGTAGTTTTGATGGACCAACATAATCAATTCAGTATAAATGATTTTTTATTTTTTTTAACATGAAAATGTACATACCTGTTGAAATATTATCAAGTAAGTACTGAATATAAGTTGTGTACTCATTATAAGTGACTTAATTGTTTTAAAACTTAACTGTGACTTATTCTGCAACAACATTTGATTTAACATATTTAATTTTATGTAAAATGGCCTCTTTGAAAACAATTTTTCATAGGTATTTTTAATATTTGGCTATATTTTGTGTTTTAATAGAGTAAAATTTTATTTTTTACTTTGACGTGTAATAAAAATGGTAATACACAAAACCCCACTCATATTATTATACCATTTGAAAGATAATTTTATCCTCTTTCCAGTGATATATACTTTTATAGGGGTAGGTGGAGAGAGATTTTTGCTACAAAACTTTTTGTAACTTGATGTTCCGATTTCAGAAAAATCAAATTATTTGTGTTTCGGAATTATTTTTATGGTGATAGTAGATAACAAATCTCATTTTAATAGTATATTATGATTCTGCATTAAGTTTTGAACATATGAGTAAAATTTGAAGCCTGTAGCTTAAAAATTGTCCATTCCACATAGAAATACGAGAATACGTGTACGCTCACTTGTGGCGTCAAAATGGGTCTCGGGAACTGAATTAGCTAATAAATTTAAAAATTCATATGTCTGGAACCATTTGTCAGAACCAACTGAAAATTTTGGATTTTATCCTATCTAAATGCCTACATTATGTGTACAAAATTTCATTAAAATCTGTGACGGGTGGGTGTCGACCCCTGGATGACTTGGTGTGGAATGGCCCATTATTCCGTGCAGCCTACATGTACGAAACCCTACTGGAAGTTTTAGAATAGAAAACAATAAAGCTGTTTAAGATAAAATTTAAAAAACCATGGCATTTAACTTAGAATTAAATGGGATTCATTTTCAACTATACAATCATGAACCACTGTACACTGTAATTTATTTATAGATTCTGAATTGCTTGATGAAGTAAGTTAAACAAAAATTTGAATGGATCTCTCATATTAATAAATTATAGTTAAAAGTAATTTCAGGCCTGTATGCTTTTAACCCTCTCCCGCTCGCAAGGCATGAATCGGCACGGCCACCACATAGCCACTGCAGCCTAAACGGCACAGATCGGCACGCACTGCTTTATCTACTAGAGCCGATAAGTGCTGCTCTCGAGTAGCAATACTTTGTACTACTACGAGTTGTTTGCTATTAGGAGACCATTTTCATTACTTTTACAGTAGATTTATTCCATTATTTTTCTATTTATATTAGTTGTGCGGAAACAATGGCGGGTTGTAGTCGTACACTTCGTGACAGTAAAATCGATCTCGTTATTAGTAGTGATTGCGACGATTCAAGTGAGTGTAGTGATGTACCACAGCTTTGTGAAGTGGTTGGTGGCATTGAGGATGTAGTTCGGAGTGATCAGAGTGGTAGGGGCAGTGACTGCGAGCCAGACAATGACCTTCACCAAGTAACTGCGCAACAAACAACCCGGCGCCCATCTGTCCGTGTGCCCCCTCCCTGGTCTCGTACAATCAACTTCATTGAACCAATATATAGTAAAATAATTCATATATATAATTATAGTTAATTACAATGACAGAACGTATGTAAGTTGAGGTGTCGCGTATTTTGACCGAGCGCGACCGGAGGAGCGAATTAATTGAGGTTAGAAGCACCGTAAACGCCTGGAAACAATGCGAGCGGGAGGGGGTTAAAAGAGCTTACTTGTGAAAAAATCACAATGAAACAAATTTATTTTTACTCGTACATTCAAATATATTATATGGTATCTCCTTTTATGGATCTACATCAAATTTGAATTTAAATAAAATTGTAATACTTAAAAACCCAATTAGAATAATTCTAAGTTTAGGTTATAGAGATTTTGTAAAGAATAAATGTAATGATCTTAGAATTATGACAGTATTATGTCCTTTATATAATTAAAACTATAAAATATATTAAAGAAACCAGTCTGTTATCTCAGTGAAAAGCGGACATTGTTATGATACAAGAGGTCAAGAAGAGGTACAAAACTGGACTCACAATTTACTTTTTTGAGTAAAAGATAGTTACACTGTTCAATAAGTATTATGCTATCAATCTCATAGAAATTTGTAGGATTAATTAAAATATTAAAAATTTATTTAAACAGTTTAATGATTTAATTTAGCACCTTTATTAAGTGATAGAATTTGAGGAGGAGTTGTCTATTAGGTAATATATGTGAGCCATTGTTTGTGTGGTTTATATATTATATTACACTGTTTTTGTCTTAGTTGGATTGTATAACATGTAATAGTATTTTTATTTATGACGCTATTCATTGTACATTGTGCAAACATGTGAATAAAGGGATTCTGGTTCTGAGAAGTCAACTTTGGTCAAAAAGTGTTTTTTACATCCAGCCTTTGTAGTCTACTTCCGGTTAAAGGGATGTGGTCAATAATATCAACTTGCCACCCCCATTCAAAGAACCACCTTTGGTGTTATATTTATCCTCTGTATTTTTAACTGATTTCGAGATAATTTGCAAACAAACTCTCATACACAACAACCATTCTTTCCACTCACACAGACAAGGACTTTTCATTTCAGCCTAATTTACTTACTTCAGTCACCCAGCCAATTTTTCATATTAAAAGTAACAGTAATAGTGTTACATTCAGATGTTGTTTGGTTTCACACCCTTCGTTTAAAATTACCAATTTATTGATGATCAGTAGCTACCCAATCTAGATCCCTTTTACTATGCAGTAAACTATAAAAAAATATTTAAAAATTATTGTCCACCTTTGGTATGTATTTTAAGGTACTAAATTTGGTCATTGTTACCTAATAATAAACATTAAAGAAATATGAAAATTCCATTAGCGACTGTTATTTTTTATTTAATTTCATATGAGTCTGTTAATATACTTTTGTCATATAATAATACTTTGGCAAACTATTTAATTGGTATTATAGGATATAGTGTTTTGTACAGATGATTTTTCAGGTAACTCACAGATTTGATTATATGGGCTATTTTAGAATAGACTGATATTTTTTAACCTTGTTCTTTCCATAACCATGGGTCAAAGGCCTGGGCGAGTATTTGATCAAACATAATGTAAGATAGAGATGATATAATATTGTTCAAAACCATTCTGGTCACGAACAGAATTGAGACCTATGATTCTAATCACGGAGAAAAATCCAATGACAGTTGTGTCTTATAGCCATTGGCTCTTCAAAAGGATATTGTTTCTTATTTTTATTAGCTATATTTATTTATAGTCAGCTGATATTATTAATTGGTTGATTGGCAATCAAATGTCTTCATGTTGTAATAATTTTGTGCATATGTTGTCTATAAGTTGATCATTAAGTTCAGTCATATTATTAATGAAGTGATTACAAATATTATTGAGTTAAGCAATGAGCTCGATAATGAAATTTGATTTACCTTCTACGAAGAAATGATTGATATTTAAGGTTATAAACAACTTCTGTCCTTAATCTAAATAAATCTTATTTTTATTTCAGACCTCCAAAACGTAAACATTACCTTGAGAATACTGTTCCGCCCAGTGCCCGAACAGTTACCGAAGATATACACAATCCTGGGAGTTGACTACGATGAGAGAGTCTTACCCTCCATCACGACTGAAGTGTTAAAGGCAGTTGTGGTAAGATTTTCAGTTTTGTCCAGCCAGTGGTAGTAAAACAGATATTTTTCATTAATTTGATTTAATTTTCCTCAAACTTTTGCTGTCTTGAACTGCTTTATTACCTGTTCTAAGGTTTGTGCTTTTGGAAATGCCAAAATGAGAATGTATGTGTAGGCCCAGTTCGATGCTGGAGAGCTGATCACCCAAAGAGAGTCAGTGTCGCAACAAGTCAGTAAGAGTTTGGTCGACAGAGCTGCACAATTCGGAGTGATACTGGATGATATTTCTATTGTAAGTGTGGCTTAACTCTTCTTCTCAATTGTTTTGAAGTGAAACGCTTGTGAAAAATATTTTGTCTTGCCAATAATTTTTTATAACGATTTTATTAATAGGTAAAATCTCCTTTTCAGACTCACTTAACTTTTGGAAAGGAGTTCACTCAAGCTGTTGAGTTGAAACAGGTAGCACAGCAGGAGGCTGAGAGAGCGAAGTTTCTTGTTGAGAAGGTAATTAAATTATATTACATTTATTATATTTATATTTTATTATATTTATATTATATATTTTATTACAGCTTTGAATAAAGATCTATGACTATGACTATATTACAACTCAAATCATAAAAAATTAAATACAGAAAATAAATACAGAAAATATCCATTAATATGACATTCTATTATATGGCATTGCTAGAACCCAGAATCAAAAACAATTCCATGAGCTATTGTTACCCACAACCAAAAGAGTGCAGAGCTCTTTAGTACTTGAATTTGATTTGTATTGGAGGAACTTACTCATCAGGGTATGGATGTGCTTGGAAGCGGTCAGTTGGGCTCTGGAGTTACATTGTATTACTATACATGATTTTATTTCAGTTTGCCGTATGTCTTTGTCAGAATGAGACAGCTTTACTGTATATTAAAGTAAATAAACCTTGCATTTTAAAAATATTGTACTAGCCTACATAAGTAGTAAACATTTTTTCTTGTTTACAATAAAATATGGTTATAGTTTATGTATATACATATATACATATATATATATATATATATATATATATATATATATATAATATCATATGATTTTTAAAATACTAGCAGAGAACACTTAGTAAAACACTTAACATATTAAATAACTAGGGGAATGGACAACTAGCCACCTATAATCAGTTTGAGTGACTTGTTTATTTTAGTAATCATAATAAATTACATAAATTATTATTTTAACCCTTTGAGTGCCACGGGTATTTTCCGAAGGCATATGCATAAAGTGCCACGCTGTTTTTTCGCATGTTTGTAAGCTTTTGGGAAAAAAGCTGTTGTAAAATAACTACCAAACAGATTTCCATCGTTTTGTTGTTGTTTTTTTTTCTTATTAAATGCAGAATATGATACCTATAGTTACAAATAAAATTTGCTTTATAAAAATATAAACATTTCAGTATTTATAAAAAAAGTTTTTTTCTTTTGTATAAAAAGTTAAGTTTCAACCTAATTTAAGTGTATACAGTATTTTTAAGATTTTTTCCTTTATTCCATGATAAATGCCATATAATTCTAAATAAAACCCATGTTTAATATCTTATTCTAGAATTTTAAAAACATGGCATTATATGTACTACAAAAATGCTGCCCGGTACTGACATTTTATAAACTGTACTTTATTTGTCAGAGTTTATAATTTACTTAGTAATGATAAATAAATATAATTTACTTAGTTTTCTCAATAAATCTAATAAAACATCAATATAACACAAATAAATATGATTAGTAAATGTAGAAATAAATACTTGCTAACATATTTACATAAAAGTTTACATTTACTAAATAATAACCCTAATAATATTTACACTGAAAATTCACGTTTTTTCGCTTGGACACAACTCAAATCACTACATTACTTTTGTAAAAAAATACAGTAAAATACTGTATAAGTTACTATTTTATTTTGTATTTACTCAAATGCTTGGTTATCGGCACATAAACAACAAGAAAGGCCGTTACGCAACACGGTACTCGTCCGCTACGTCGCGTGACTGGAAGACAGATTCATCGCACAGGTACTTCGGTATCATCGCAGCCAACTATTTTAGGACGAGTTTTCCTTATCAAAGATCAAAATAAACTTCATTATATTTTTCTTCTTCCATAATGAATTGAAAAATACTCGATGAGTCATACTTCCTATCTCCAAATCGTCTCCAAATAGACACACGAATGACCTGACATTTTCGAATCATGTAACGTTGTTCTTATAGTTTTTGATTTCATTCATTGTCGTAATAACTTGTAAATTCCAAAATAGGTTAAATAAAGTCAGTTGTTTTTAATACTGTAATTTATTATGTCCCCGATAAGGAAAACTCGTCCAAAAATAGTGGCTTCTTGATAAGTACCCAAAAAACGTAAGTTTCACAGATAAAATAGTAGAGATACAACATAAAACTCGTATTTATTGATAGTTTGGAACCTATTTAATACAGCTGTCTGGTTATTTGGCCAAAATAATCTTGTACTATATAAAATATTATCGAAATACAAAACGTCAAAATTGGCGACGCTGGCACTTTATGCACTTTTCGTACCGTCAAAATTAGCGACGCTGTGGCACTCAAAGGGTTAACAATAGTAATAAAATTTAAATAAACATTCATTTTTTCACTATAGTGATTTAACAACCCGAAAATCTAGTAACTGCATTACTAAAATACAAATTGTTTATTGACATAAAAATAGTATGATTTTGTTTAGTAGGTAATCATGTTACTTTAGATAGTAAGTTATCTATCTAATTAGAAGAAATTTGATTTTGTTTAACCCTTTCACTGGATAATTTTCAAAAATGGTGATAAAAATTTAATTTTTAGTATATGAATTCTTTAATTTTTTTAATGAATTTTGATGTAAATAATTTTACGATCCAACTTCCAGTTACCAAGATGTGGATCGTCCCATATATGGGACACATCCACATAAAGGTCGCTTATAGTTAAGATAATTTTTTTAAATTTACGATTCTGTTGGGTAAAACTGCAATAAAACACAACGTTTTACATTATTTCTTCAATTTATTAGTGTACAGGTACTTACCACTGAGTTATAATAATAAAACCATAAACTAAAATTTCAAATTTTTGGTTTTTCAAAAAAGTTTACAGTAAATATAAATTTTCACAAGTTTTTATAACTGGGGTAGCATAAAATGTTTTGTCATTACAGTTTATAATATTTCCAATAATGCTGCCCACTTTAGCACACTTATTTGCTGTGGAATTAAAAAAACAGTTCCTGTTTCTAGCAACACACAAGTTGACTGAGCACTTTGTGCACATTACAAAGGTTTTCTGCTTGCAACCAGGGTTTTTACATCTAGAGTTATTCCTACAGTCATCAAATGAACAAAGGTGGTTTTACCGTCCCACCTGACATCGTCTACCGGTTTGATAGCATTCTGTCTCTTAGCGGCTATTGGAGGAGGTGTTTTCATTTGATGGTCTGCCACGTTTTTTGTTAGATGTCTTTCCACTCACAATCAAAACTTCTCCTACATGCTGACGAAATTTTAATAAGTCAAGTTTTTGTTTCTTTGGAATTTTTAGTTGTGTGGCATCCCTAATATACTGAAGCCAAGCATTGGTCACTGCCAGGTCGATGGCATGTGTAATCATCCTGTGTCCATTTCTTGCTTCTAATAAATGTTCTATAAATAGAAACAAGAAAGTCAACCTTATCCACTCCTCCCATACTCTTGTTGTATCTTTGAACAACTTCAGGTCTTTGGACTTGAATGTAAACTTTTTTTTTTGTCCCATCGCTTGCATGTGTCTACTTTTCCTGAGCCAATAAAGTCTGAGGCCAAATTTACAGTTGAATTATCATTCAATATGATTCCATCAACACTAAGGACTTCATAGAAGGATCCTCGATCAAGAGCTTTTATTTCTTTTTTGACAATATTGGAGGTTTTGAAAAGCGATCAGGCATAACAGTACCGGTAGCATATATCCCTACTGAAACAACAATCAGCTGAGACACCATTGTGTGGATTTGTCCCATATGTGGGACAATTCATTAATTATCACCATAGTTAACATTTCGCTACTAAATCATCTGAGAGATATTTATTTGGATGGTATATATCATATATTTTGTGAAAACAATTTTTATTTGACAAAATAGTAAAATGCCAAACTGTTATAAACATAAATAGTACCTTCCTCATCGATAAATTTAGGTTACCTTGTTTTGAGTGGGAAAGTGTATTTTAAGTTTTGTTCAGAAATTCCAATAGAGTGTACCACTGTACAACATTGTACGGTAGTCCTATCTAGTGGCAGTTCAATGCACTCCAAGGCCTAGAGTAGCCATTTATTAATTTTTAATATTATTACAAAAATCGTCCCATATATGGGACAAATCCAGGGAAAGGGTTAAACAAATTTAACAGTTTGTCACTAAGATGCATTAAGTGCTAAGAACAATGTTGACTAAACTCTTAGTTGTTTCTCCGAGTGGCTAACAAGTCATTTCAACTGAAATTGTAAAATTTTGATTTTGACAAAAATCAGGGATTAAAAAAATATAATTTTAAAAAGGCCCTGTCGAGTCCAATCATGTAAATATAATTAATAAGAAAAAAATGTGCTGTTACTTAAAAGTTCAGGTACGTTTGTTGCTAAATATCAAGTTTAAATGTAATTTGTTATAATGTAATATTATTGTTGTAGGCTGAACAACAGAAGATAGCTGCTATCATCTCGGCAGAGGGAGATGCAACAGCAGCCTCACTGCTAGCCAAGTCGTTCGGTGATGCGGGTGAGGGGCTGGTGGAGCTCAGGCGGATAGAAGCTGCCGAGGATATTGCATACCAGCTGTCACGTTCACGCCAGGTGTCCTATCTCCCGCCTGGCCAGAACGTGTTGCTTAATCTTCCGGCCCAGTAGGGGCTTTCAGACTGACAGTTGTTGCGCATTTCTTTTGTTACTTTATATTCTGTTATCATTGATCTGTTCATCCAAATTCTAATTTTCTTTGGATTTCCTCCAGGAGTTCTTTAAATTGATTAATTAGTTAAAAATTTCCCGGTGCCATTTTTTTCCACATTCATTCCCTTAAAAATGTTTGTTGGGTTTTTTGATAGTATGTATCTGAATTATTGTTATTTGTATTAATTCCGGGTAGACTTTTGTAGTATTATTAAAAAAAATACTATTGTATATGTATAACATTTATTTGCTTTACCTTTTCCACTGTAATATATCAATTTTCTATAGATTAGAAAAATGAAATTGTGTGAGATAATCATAACAGCTGAAATAGTTATTGGACCTTGTAATACAGAGTTATATTTTCAGGAGTAGTAATAATAAATATGACTTATGAAGGACCTGAGAAGGCTTTCTAAAAGTTGTGTTGTCTTACAGTCAGTCGGTTTGTGCGATTGCACTTGATAACAAGGTTTTGGAGACTTGGGAATTTGATTGGCTACATAGTTTCTTCTTTTTCCAAGAAAGAACTGTATTGATTATATGGGTAAAATGTCAAAATTAAGGTTAAAAATCTAATGTTTTTACAGTAGTTTTATGAATAATTGCGATGGCCATGAGAAAATTATGGAATAAAGAAAATTTTTAATAAACAATACAATTATTGCTGTAGATGGAGCTTATATTGGTCACTGTTAAATTACATGAAAAACATAAAACCAATATTTAATACTTTTTATTGTTTTGTGCGGCCTTTCGATATCAAGGATATCTTCTTCAGACACATCACAAAAGTAAATACAAAAACTTTATTGTCTAAAGAAGATATCCTTGATATCGAAAGGCCTCACAAAACAATAAAAAGTATTAAATATTGGTTTTATGTTTTTCATGTAATTTAATACAATTATTGATATCTCATCTTTGAAGTCTTTGTTGGATTGGTTAGTTTGTTGACTTTTTCATGTTCTGTTGGGTCTTGTGATACTCTGTTGTATCAGTTTATTTTATGAGGTGGAATAAGTTCTTAAGTGCACAGGCTACCACAAAATCTTTCTCAAATCTTAAGTGTAGATTAAAATTAAAGTCCATTTAGTTTATAAGTTGAGGTCAAGATAAAGATTTTACATATTTCTACAATATTAATACAATTTTTTGGCCTAATTCAAGACTACATCCTTCTAAGTCGTTATTTATTCTTGTAATTTAAAAGAGGTGCTGCTCTTCAATATTCTGTAGTGCACAAAATTAAGAAATGTGATTTCCTAAAAGTAAATGTTTAGTTTTTAAAACACATGTGATTTACTTCTATAGACCAGTTTTGCTATTGGTATTGGGATTTCAGAATTTTGAAATATCCTGAAATAAAATATTAAATGTGTATTAAATGAAGCAAAACAAAGGAGAGAACTTTTGTATACCTCCATTAAATCCACCTCCATCAAATCAAAAGTGGATCTTTCCCTGCTTTTTGTGAAAATCAGTATTTCACACTTTACCATTCATTCTAAAGAGACAGTGTCATTGATTTCTGTCTTTGGTCCCATTGGGTTTAATATTTATTTATCATTGCTTACCAGGAAGAAATGAATGATAAAGGTAATTCATGCTTTCTCAAAATCTACAGTTAAAGAATGAAATATAGTACAGCTTTTTTGTGAATTCTAAATTCTGTATATGCTTATCTTATTATTTGACGACCAACTTGTTGATATATGTGTGGTACCTTACCTTGTCAACAGTTCCAGAATTTGTTTTAAGTAGATTTCACACTACATATATATTTCAGGGCGGAAGACCCTTTGTTGGATGTATAAAAACGTAAAAGTCAATTGAACTTAAGAATTATATTGGAATTATTAAATAATTTTGGAATTGTTGACAGGGTAAGTTACCATATATTGTGTCTATAATTACAAATTTTTGTGGCTATTACAAATATGGATTTATAAATTGTTGAGCTCCTTTATAATAGATCAATTCTGATCAAAAAGAATATTGTATTTATTCTGATGGATTCCGTAATTTTTTGTAGAGATATTAACTAGTTGTATTTGAGAGACAAGAAAGGTAAAATTGAAAAGTTATCCTCTTTTCTGTAATGATGCTTCAAATGAAATATTAATTTGCAAAATGAGACCATGACTGGTTTCTTTGCCACTACACTTTACCAGCAGCTATCATGAACAAAAACTCACTAGAAGAAAAGGGTGTGCATTTCTCTCAGTTGGCCAAAATACATTAGAATCTTCAAACTTCTGATGGTAAGAAAAGAAACTTTAGGTTTGAGTGATTAGGGCTAAAAAGCCAGGGATTGTTTCTAGTTCGTAGGAAGATCAGCAGATACCTTGAAAACTATCTTATAGGGTCCTTTATTTTGTTACCTAGGTATGCTAGTTTCTTAGCTGTGAGGGATTACAATCTTTTGGTAATGATTTTACTATTGTGGATTTGGTAAGAGAAATTTATTTTTTTGTCAAGTATTTTTCACAGAATATATTTAATCACTAGTCATTATGAGGTACACCACTTGTTACTCTATTAACATTTTCTATGTTATTATTTATTATTTTCCATGCTGCCTAACACTTATTATTACTGGACTCTATAAATTTGAATTGTACAACAGTTTAGCATATATTATTACTGGTAGTATGTGCAGTCAGTGACTTTAAAAGAAAAGCCTATCCCTCATGGAAGGCCACTTATTTGTTATTTGTGCATAGTTTTTACTAAACTTAACTATTTTAATTTTTTTGTATGAATATGATATTATAAACTAAAATCCAATCTAATGGCTAATTAATTGATTGCAGTTTTTGGAAAAGAGACTGTTTTAAAGTTGGAGTCAAATTTAACAGCTACAATGTCCTGATATTTGTAATAAATTGAATTTGTGAGATTAATTAAAATTGAATCATGGTCTAACAAAATAAAAGGAACTACATTACATGACAAAACATATTTTCTATGACAGTTAATAAAAACATTATTTAAGGAGTTATCACTTAGGAATGATGATGGCAATTCAGTAGGCTTAAGCCAATGCTCTTGATAAACAAATGAAAATTAAATTTGGAACATAAGTTATAAAGAGGTCTTCAACAGTAATGTTTTGTGTCTGAGCCCTTGAACATTGAAAAACATACCAAAATAATTGTTAATGTGTTATTACGATTCTTATTTGCTTCATCTGATAGACTATTGGTAGGTACTAAGACTTTTTTTACATAGCGTTTGTTTTTCCTTAAAAAAAAAAAAATACTATTTTCAGTCTCTCTTGGAACGTGATTGCACTCATTCACTTATTTTTGCATCAAAATAATTTTGTCCGTGTTTGGTGTATTAAAGCCCGGTGAAGAAACACTATTATTTACAAGAGTTGAGGACAGCAGAGAAGTCCCAGGACTTTCCTCCGGAGGAAGACAGGTAGAGTATCCTCGTGGGGGTGTCTGTTAGTTTGGCTCTGTCTTGTTGGAAGGTATTTTCAGTTGCAGAAAGTTGGATTTTTGGCTCTGACTAGAATGACTGCTGAAATTCTTCCAAACTATTCTTTCTAGAAATGGGCCTGATAATCTGCTTTGGGAAGAGTGTAAGCTTGCAACTGCCACGACTGTCCACAGTTAAAGGAAACTGGTGGAATGTTCCTGTGGAGTTGTCTTTAAAATCTGTTGACTGATCTAAGTCACAGATGGGCTTTTTATGTGACCTGGTGGGGTTGTCTGCTGGCCACTCTCACTACTGCAGCCATGGGATCTGCAGATGTTCCTTGATGTTAATGTTAGGGAACCAATAGCCTGGACGATTGTTCTGGCAAGTAATCTTTTCCCCATCTTGTTTAGATGCATTCCGTGGCGAGTAACACCAAAACTGTTCATTTCTTTGAGTTTCTTGTTTGAAATTGCAATCTCTTTATTAATGATATGTATCCTTCCGAGACCATATCTTTGCATTGGAACAACTATAAATTTGGTGTGTGATTATTTTTCTGACAAAATGTATGAATCTTCCTAGGATTAACCTGAGCAGCTCGACAATTTATGTAGGCAACTCTGTCCATATCATTTGCCCCTTTGATTATAACAGTCACTTTAAGGCCAATTATATGACTTTTGTATGGTTTATATGTTCTTCAGATTTCTTGGTTGATAGAATTTCATATTTATTGTCAAGTGTAATGGAGTATACAGAAGATTTGGCCACTCACTTAATGACTTTAAATTCATTTATAACTTCACAGAAACTATCCTCTGACTTTTCAGACAGGTCTTCTTTTTGAGAACCAGAGAATGATTTTAAATCCCCCTCAAGCAGTTTTGTGAGGCTTCTATTTTATTTCTCTCCAGCATTAGATGTTTTTCTATATATATAATTTTTCCTTTCGTATTTTTTCCCCTTCATACTGAAAAATCTTTTCTCCTGAGTCCAGTTTTAATAAATTCTTCCTGTAATTTGCATAATTGTTGATCTCTTTTTGTGCAATTATTCTTTATTTCATCCTCTTTTTCGAGATTCAGCTATGGCATAGTTTCTTGAAGTGATTTATTTTTAATAAAACTTCTGTATAAGTTTTGAAGCATGTCTGTTATTATTCGAAATACATTACTAAAAGGCAAAGGATCACATTCTTCAGTTAATTTGTTAAATTCACTATACAGTCGAGTTGCAAAGTTTTCTACTTCCTCTGAAGCTATTGTTGTTTCAAATGGAAATATTCTGAAGTTCCAATAATTAAGTTTATAAAAATATAAATTATTAATTCAAGTCAATATTTTTTTGTAAAATTCAGCAGGTTAACATAATGAATTTTATAATAAATGAGATTTTCTGTAGATCAGGTGTATCCTTTTAGGTAATCTATACTAAATTAAACTAAGCAAACAAACATGAACTTACACACTAACTTATTGATAACAGTGAATAAATTCACTCTTAAACTGTTAGATTTTATTATCCCTATCTTCTGGAATTCCTTTCATTTGTTATGATTCATATAAAGATCTATATTTTGGTAAAGCAACCCAATTACTTTTAAGCTCCTGGTACATACATGGTCAAGCATGTTTGAGCAATCTGGTTGGTGGCATGACATGTATATTTTTTATTTATTTGCTGTAGGCAATTATAAATATTATTTGTCAATAAAATAACAATAGTAAATTATAGTTCAACAAGCATTTTTTTCATTTTATCTTAAAATTATAAATTGTAAAAATCTATGTTCTATTGTGATCAAATTCTATACTACAAATTAAAAATGATTTTGTGATACATTATTTGAAGAGAAAGATGTACAATAAATGTATATATAGATATGTGTCCAACAAAATTTGGTGACAAAGAGGCTTAAATCCAACTATTTACATTGCTTCAACATCAGAGACACCTAGACTATAATGTATACAAATACATTGTAATCTAGATGAAAAGGTATTCTCATTGTTTTCCGCATTTTCTACACAACATAGCTAAGTTGCGAAGGGTTGATTCAATGTAAATGTTGAGTTTAGCTCCAGTTCACCTTCTCCTATGTTAGGGGACAGTCGAAGATAAACAACTGTTGCTCAGCGTCTTTCGATGGATTAGAAATTGCCATAAACAGCAGTCAAAAACCACTTTGTTTAGTCCAAACTGTAGAAATGAACGTCCAATTGCTCTCTGTGTTGGGTATTTTCAACAGCTTGTACTGCTGTTTGTTGTTTGTGTTTGTACAGCTTTTACTAAAAAAGCACTCTGCGTCTATAACTGCTATCACGTTTTATCAACACGGCTGCTTATATAAGCACTAGCCGTTCTTGAAGTCACTTTATGTTTGTATATCTAATTAGCATGTAATTTTCAACAGAAATAAAAAATATATTTTGTAAGTTTCAAAATGGTGCTTCTAAATTTTAAAGTGAAACTACATACAAAACCGACAAGAAGAAAAAAATATTGTCAAGACACATAAGATAGCTTGTGAAAATAAAAACATTATTTTGATGTCTTATTTTTTACAAACAGATTAAAAATAATGAAATAAATGTGTAGTTACTTCTCTCATGTCATTTCAGTATTTTGAAAGAATCATTAGTTGTGTTTATTGATTGCTTTAGAATATTTGTGAAAAATCTTAGATACTAAAATCATTTAAGTGAACTACATCCTTAGGCAATACAGGACTTGTTTGTTTAAGATTTCCTGACCTTGGAGTAATAGCATTTGAGTTCAAGAAAAATAGAGCACTTTGATAACAACAACAAACCTCTAATTTTCTCTAAAAACATTTGTGAATCTACTCGTAATATTTTCGTTCAACTAACGTCATGTATTACAATTAAAGCAGATTTGTTATACTTAATTTTATTGTTAGTAACTGCACGCATAAATAAATCAATACCAGTAAAGAGCTATGTTTATTTTTATACAAGTACTTGGTTGACTTATTTAGTTTTCAGAATTGGAATTTACTGTTGGTTATTCAAAGAATAGTTAGTAGTATTCAATGAAATTTAATGAACTTGAAATAACATTTCTTTAACCCTTTAGCCACAATGAAATCATGTTTACAGTGACACATAAGTGCCAAGTATAGTTCTGTGCTCAAATCCCTCAGAATCAAGTAATGGTTATGTTCGTACAGATTTTTGATATAATATGAACAAGTTATTGAAGCTTTTTTTTAGAGCAAGAAATTATCCAATATATTATACAAATATTCAATCAATTAGGGCTTACAAATATAATTTATAAACTCTTTGAATTCCTTGTTTACTCAACCATCTATTTAACCAGTAAATATCAAACAACGGTCCATAAAACATCAAATCCTCCCAAAGTCACATACGATTTGGATAGAGGTGGTATCTAAGTTGTTAACTGAAATTCTTCGAATTGCAACCATATGGAAAGCTACTTGCTAATAATATTGACTGCTATCTCTATCACCCCTGTAATATTTAAAGAGTTTCTTATACTATTATGTATCATTTTAAGATTATGAGTTTTTTTATTTTTAAAGGAATTGGTTTTAAAGAGAGGCATTGAAAAATACTGTACTTCCTGAATAAGCTTTATTTCAGTGTGCGTAAATGAAAAAATCTCTCCCTTTAAACAAGGACAAATACTACTTATATAATACTAGAATTGCATATAATTTCACAAGCATTTCAAAGGCAAAAATGTTATAATTACAGCTTATCTGTGGCATTACAAATAACCTGAAATACTAAACACGGTAATAATACCGTATTTGTATTATTATATAATTCTAAACTAATTAAAATATGGCACATGAATTTACAACTCGTAAATACAAATAAATTAGGCCAAATATGTTGTGTTCACAACTATATTTTGTTAATTGTTAGATAATATCACAAAAATATCTGAGATACCAAGTTGTGTTATGAACAAACGTATAAAGTTTCTGTTAGTAAAATTAATGATAAATACATTGTTAGGTTGACAAAACAGTCTGCTCTTAATTGTATTTTATAAAGTCATCCATCATATTTCTTCAGAAACAAACATTTAACTGAAATCTTATCTCTTGGCAGAGGTGACATCAGGGAAACCTCTAAACATTAATACAACTAATTATTTTGCTATTTTGACCCGTTACTAAAGCTTTCTTATCGGACATGCTAGGGAAGATTTCCACAACCAGCGCTAGATCAGATGGCAGCTTGGGAATTGACTGCGATCATGAGGCCGAAAGGTTGGGTTTGTAGCAAGTTAACAGGCTGTGGAACCTCATTATAGTGACGTTCGCAGAACAAACTGATGCGGTGACACGCCTCCTGGATCTCAGGCTCTGGTACTGTTATCACCAGGCGAATGTAGCCAGGATATCCGAAACACTAGAAGTAAAACAATTAAGTTACTAATAACAATAAGACTGTTGTATGAATATCATTCATTTCTGAAATGGAAATATGATGACCGAAAAACTGCATTCAATTGTAACGCATTTCATAAATATTCTGATTCAACATTATTTAGGAATGTTATATTTAACATATCAAAGGTCGTTAATAGGAACTTGTTTAATGTAATTGTATACCAGAGAACCATTAATCTGTTACAATACTGATAAAAAATTATATGAAATGCAACATTGGAAACAGAATGTGAAGTTCCTTTTCTTTCAATGTAAACCTTACTAAAATAATTTGCATATACAACTATCAAAATTAAGTAGTATCTGATAATAAAAGTATGTATCAAACACGCATTGCCTTGGAGTCTTCAATTTTATCAAAATGTTTTTAGCTAGAAATAAATATTTATGTCAGCCTAGCATAGCTTGAGTGAATTGCACAGGTTAAAAAGTTCAGTTTTTGTCATAGTTACTTAAATCTAAATGCAAATTTGAGAAAAATAAACCAGAATTTATCTAAAATTATTTAAAGTTTATCTATCTAGTTGTATCACACAACATAACATATAAATTATGATTATTTTAACCCTCTCCCCTAAAAAAAGACAAGACGCAGACTTCTGCTAGCTTTACTCCATTTTCTGCATAGTTATATGGAGACGATTTGCCATGAGTGGATACTTTGTAGTAGTACACTGATTCCTAAAATAGTATTACATTCGTGTTTTTGGAAATTACACTGACTTACTAGTAGACATAAAATATTATTCTGTTTGGTTAAATTATTCTGTTGTAGTCTGTATTTTTCCTTCAATTATTTCCTTTCGTACTCATGGTCATTGCTATTAAATTTTAGTTCCATTGCAAACATAGTGAACTCAAGTCATCCGTTAAACAACTTAATAGAAGTACTTAAATGCTATAACTCATTTTGTTAATCAGGAAGACATGCTTTTTAATCTTAAAAACTTAACTCGAGAACTCTTTTATACTATTAATACTTTTGTACCAATTATGTTTTTCTTTAAGCATAAAATTAAAGGATTTTACAACATCTCACAAATTTTTGTTTGTATTTTTTATTAAAAATACTCTCCAACTCACCTCTCCCGGTAGACAGAACACAGACTCCTCCGACACCAGTTTCTCAACAAAGTCCAGAGTTGATGTCATTGTTGGGAATTGGTTCATGTTAATTCCGACCTAGAGTGTGACACAAGCATTAGTAGAGAGATTTTTCACTAATTGCTTTATCTACATTAAGTAATCTACACAAAAAGGTAGGCTATATTTATTTATACAGTGTAAAATAAAAAGTTAAACTCATATTTTGGCGTCATATTAATTATTGAATATTGTCTTTTAGGTTTTTTGCTGTAGTTGTACATTTTCAAAACTGGCTATACTATAATGAATTGTGGGATTTTATAAATTTCAGTGCTAAGCAGTACTTTGGGGGTTTAGGTCTCATGAATCTTAATTGAGACTCCCATACTGTCAATACGAGTCACAACATTGCTAATACGAGTGAAGACTAGTCCCTTACCTTTAGTTGAGTGTCTACTACTTTGGATCATTAGAGAACGCACATTTCTCTTACACACATATTATTACCATATGTGAGTACGGTAAATCGTTTAAAAATTTGTTACTGTGAGTTATCTATCCTGTAAGGATAGATAATATAAGGTGTAAAATTGTATGTTAAGAATATCTAAAGCTCGCTAATAAATAATAATGTTGTCTTTTGCCTTTTTCAACTACAGAAGTAAATTTCATCTTCATAAAGAAATTATTTATGCCATAATAAATTAAATTAACTGTACCCTCAAGTAAATGAAGTATTACAATTTGAACATTTTGAATTTAATTAATTTTGTATAGTATTTCAGAAGTGAGTACTTTTGGAAACAGTAATAAACTCTACTAATATAATTGTAAAATAATATCCTTGATTCAGCTATAATTATTTGAAGAATACGTTGTTTTACTTTTTTTATTGGACCAATGTATTATTTGCAACACAAATAACAAAATTTAAATTTTTAGAAAATTTAGACTATTATTTTACATAAATGTAGTCCAAAATAATTGATATTAAAATTAGGTTGTTAAACCATTTATTTCAAAACAAAATAAGAACACATTTTAATAAAAAGAGGAATTTAAAAGTCTGTTTCATGCTACTTTTTTATAATAGCATTATAGAAGAAGAAAACTAAAAGAACATATCTAGATCAATGAGACACACTTTTTGTCTATTGAAGTTCAAAATTGTGGTAACGCTTATTTTGTGGTACATTATTGGAAAGGGAACAAAACCAATTAGTTTGGTGCATTTTGGTCTTTATCTAATTCGTTTTTAAGATATTGGAGATACAAAATTTGAACTTTTTCTAATAATGATTTCTATTAAAAGATTTCTAAAGTCCTGAATTATAAGGACTTTTAAGGCAAAAATACAGATACGTTTCAATTTAGAATTGGTGATCAATCCACTTAAGATACTCCAATGTTGATTGTTTATTGTTCAAAAATTAGCTTACAAATTTTTGATCATATCACGATTTTAACACATTCATGATGCCGGCTAATTTCTGGATATTTTATTACAGAGAACCATAATATTTTTTAAACGTTAAACATCTAAGTATAACGAGAAAAGTTTGTGGGCTTCGCAATTTTGCACAAAATAATATTTCAGTATGTTTTTTCAATGTTTATTTGTACCCCAAGTGATATTAAAAAAATTAATTTACCTAAAAAATTAAGCAATCCAGTACACAACAGGGTACACGTTAGTCTGAAGTGTTTGTTTAAGTGCGAATTCATATTTCACAAACCATCAAGTAAGGCAAACAATGAAAACACCCATAATAAAATACTTAATGTGTATTGCATCAGGGACTTTATAAAACCTCAGTGTGTACCCGATTGGGTACACTACAGCAGTTATGATATTATCGTGTGTATCCGATGGGGTACATGTCGTGAATATCTTAAGCCACTGAATGAAAGAATTTGAAATGTTAATAATGTTATACCCTCAGGTTTTAATAATTTAAACTAGTATACAATTAACCAAATAAATAAACCAAATCAATTTTAAAGGTAATAACTCACCATCATGTACATGGCTCCTTGAGGCATCGTTGGCTTCAAACCAGGAATTTCCGAGAGCATTTTAAAAGCTAATGAGGCATTTGTCTGAAAATAACATCGTAATGATCAGAAATCGCTTGTTCCATGAAAGAAACTACTAGCAAATCTTAACTCCTTGTGTACTAAATATGTGTAATATTTCCAAGAACATAACCAAATAAAAACTTGTATTTTTGTTGTGTTCTCTAAACTATCATAACTGTTATCAAACCATTATTTAAAGAGTCTGTTGATAAAACTTGTATATAACTATAACTAGTATAACTATTTTATTCTAAAAAGAGAGCAAGCTCTCTACAGTACTGATATACAACCTACCTGCAAGGTATTTATTGTGTTATTGAAGAAAGACTCGGGTGTATCGCTGAGGATCTTAGGTAGTGCTCCCTGCACTAGAGTATTACTTCCTATTATCCTCATGCTCAGGTTTTGTAGTCCTGTGCGAATCTAAAACCATCAGTGATCTTATAAATCTTTTATTCTACATTTGAACATTGTACAGTAGTGATGTATCTTATTTTGGTTTCATTCACTGCATTAAAATAAGCTTACCTCTTCTCCAAATATATTGTTCCGGTCATGGATGACAATCCATCCCATTCTCCAGCCTGGAGTTAGAAACCTTAAAAAAATCACATCATCACTTAGTTTTATTTTATGATCACAAAAATCACCATTTTTATTAAACATCATATAGAGAGTTTCAATTAATCTCAGGATACTAAAAGTATTTAAAAGAAAAAAAATTAATTTCACAGTATCACATACTACAATACAAGTTTTAATTGTTACTGTGCAAATAATTTGTAATTTCGGTTTTAAATATTACTTAAAAAGTTCCATTGGATATATTGTACCATAGTTGTAATTATTTATGCTGAATCGCGGTAGGAAGTAGGCTCTTGTTAACTAGATGCGGTGCGTGGACATTGTTTGTTGGTTCGAGACCGGTCAATCAGCTGATCGTGTTATCTACCGTGATACGTTCCGACCCGGCTCGCTGGAGAGAGAGGGGGATCAGTTCAGTCTTGAAGCCAGAACGAGAAGGTGCAGACGTCGCGACGCGTCGAGTAGAGAAGCAGTGTTCTTCCTCTAATCCTATAGTTTTGGGATCTAGAGTAATTCTTTTATCGCGTGTAAATTTAATTCAAGTATTTAATTTTTCTTCAGTGCGTATTAAATCCTATCAGCCTCCGTAATCTTCAAAGTAGTAAGTCCCGTACCAGCGTTTAGTTAATATCTTTTATTTTTATACTGTTGTAATTAAATTTCTAAAGTTTCCCATCATACAGAGTCTGAGAATTTAATTCAATTTTTTTGAAGTATTGTGAATTAAATTTTGGTCGTAAAGTTAATATCAAGTTTTGTGTTATATTGATTTTTGAGTATTTTGAGAAGAGAACTTTTTATTTTATTTTGTTAATTTAAACCATTTTTGGAGAAGTATACATTTTTAGTTTCATTTTAATTTTAATTCATTTTTGATCAGACTCTTAATTAGATTTGTTCGATTGTGTGAAGTTTTGAAGAAAATCGAATCTAAAGTTTGTAAACTTTGTCAAATTTTGAGTGAACTTTAATCTCGGAATAAATCAAGTATTTCCGAAAAGTTGTTTTGATTTACGAGGTATTAGCTCCATATAAATTTAATATATGTACTATAATAACGGTACAATATTATTGATTAAAATTACACTTTTGTTATGCTCAGTATGATTTGTGGCTGTACTTATGTTAATCATTAATCTGAGTATAAATGGGGGTTTTTAACTTGAAGTATATCGCAAAGTTCAGTGATAACACAATATTACCTTTTAGTAAGACCGCTGCAAGATAGAATCGGCACATCAGTGGAGAGAGAAGCCATCGGGTGGTACTTGTGTCCAGGAAATACCTGTATCAATGATATAGTTAGTAATTTATGTGTATTGTAATGATTATGTATGCATTTGTTGACAATTAAAAGTTCAAGATATGTACCTATAATACCCATTAGTATATATTATGTTTTATGAGTGCATTCCAGGTCTCGAACTGAAGGTTTAATTAAAGAAAATAAAACATGATAATTTGGAGTTTTTGTAACAATGACATTTGTAGAATACAATGGAATAATTATTATTTGTATTGTACTGGTAAATTCAGAAGAAACATTTGATCCTGAACAGTTAAAAAATGCAATATTAGTAAAAGTTGCTCATACAACTTCAAAACATTGATAGAAAATATAAAAAATAGGTTTATAAAAATGGATTTTAAAAATCGCTCTTACATTCGTATTATCAAAACCAATCAAAATTAGTTTCTATTAGAGGAGGCTTCAGTAATAAGCTAAAGAAATTAGACTTTTAGGACTGACACAAAATTAGTGCAATTAAATTTTTCGTTTTTGATATTGCTTAGCATATAATATTTACAATATACAGTGGTTCAATGTGAAGGATTTGTTTAATGAATAGATTGAGTAGATGAACCAGGCCATACATTTTGTGTGCTTCTCTCATCAGTAACAAAACACAAAATGAGTGGTAAGGTGACTTTGGAGACCAGTCCTTAAAATTCAAATAGCAGAACCGAAATTCTTAATAGTCTCCAATCCAAAAGTTACAGTTAAATATAATAATCTGTAGTTTTTTAAATATAATAATCTTATACGTAATTCAAAACAAAATAATTAATGCAATATTTAAGATGATGCAGCTTGTTGCCCAAGTTACATTTATCTAATATTTTCATCACTTGCTTTATCACTTATGTTATTTGTCACTTATGTGATTTCATTTCATAATTTTTTTAAGTGAATTGAAAAAAATAAACTAGAACCAGTACTTAAAAAATCAGATCATATAAGTGTACAGTAGATGATCAGTTCAAACATTTTGTTTCCTGAAGAATGATGAATTCCCTTCCGTTTACAAATGGTTCACAGATGGGTCTGGCTGGGATAACTGCACATTATATCTACTATAACCTCTGTTTACCATCAAAGTTCCGTACCAGGTGTTCGTAGATCTCATCTGCAATGATGGGTACTCTGTGATGTTTGGCCACTTCCAACACGGCTGACAAGTGTTCTGCCGTGTACACAGAGCCGCAAGGGTTGGAGGGGTTGTTGATCACAATAGCCACAGTGTCTCGGTCTATCTGACGGTCCAAATCATCCAAGTCTATTTCCCAATTCTGGTCGGGCTATAACGGTAAATCAGTAATGAATGAAACTTAATCGTTAAAATAATACAATATAAATAGCCAATTTAAGGCAATTTGTGATACTTTGTGATGATCTGTTTTTTGACTTTTGGTATCAATGGCGTGTCTGCCTCTTATCCCTCAACTGTAGGAAGAAGATAAAATAAATGAAAATAAAATTGTTCATATACTTTGCAGATTTGAATTGCTTATTTCAATCTGATTCGCTATAACGGTAAATCAGTAATGAATGAAAATTAATTGTTAAAATAATACAATATAAATAGTCAATTTAAGGCAATTTGTGATACTTTGTGATGATCTGTTTTTTATGACTTTTGGTATCAATGGCGTGTCTGCCTCTTATCCCTCAACTGTAGGAAGAGGATAAAATAAATGAAAATGAAATTGTTCATATACTTTGCAGATTTGAATTGCTTATTTCGATCTGACATAGCTAAGAAAACCCCTGAAATAGCTGTAATCAGGTTCAGCAGTAACTGAGATAAGGTTGGCGAGCCTGCATATGGATCACGGATCACGACACTTTAATGAAATATCAGTATAGATTTTAAAATGTAACTATTCAATCAGAGCCCTAATGTTTTGACGATAAGCATATTGCTATACAAATCATTAATATTAACACTACTATTACTTAAATTTGTTGAATCCTATTGCATAATACAGTATATTTAAAACCATGCTAGCACTGATTTGAGTCGGAAAGTAAGAACCTATCTTTATTTGACTTGTTTAGTCCCAGAGGCAAGTATATGTGTCAATTGAATGTATTGTGAAATTTATAAGTTGGACTTAAAGCAACAAGGTTTAGGACTTTTTCTGAATAGTATTACTACCTATGAAGGTTATTTTATAAGAGTAGAGAAAATAAATATGCTAGTTGGTTCATGTTAAATTATTGCCACATAATTGACTGAGCGTTAGCAAAGCCTATTACTGAAGGGAGTGGAAAAGTTTCATTTCTGTCTGTCCGCACAATATCTTGAGAATAAACTGACCTATAAACTAGAAATTTTGCATGAAATCTCAGGAAGCATATTATGCGACAGGTGGTTTGGTGTACTCCTTGTATAAATGGAATAGAGGTAATTTTTCCATATCCTCTGTCAGAAAAGATTCTCTAATTATAGACATAGATTTTAAACACTCGTTTATAAATTTAATAAAATTATAAAAGTTTTGTTTTGAACGATATTTAAATATTCGGTTGCAATTGGATACGATTTTTTTAATTAAAAATTTTAAAATCCAGACTCATAGAAATGATGATAAAAGTGGATGATAAATGTAAAATATATGTCATAAAAATATTTTGTTATTTAAACTACCTAACTGTTTGTCAAGATTTTGGTTCACATTTTCCAAATATATTCTACCCTATAATACATTACATGCCTTGACATAATAAGTAAGATACATAACTTAAAAAAGCAAGTTAATGTCTCCCTCAAAAATACTGTATGCAAGATGGATTCGGCTTTTTCAAAATAAAATTCTGGATACACCATTGTTTAACATGTAGTTTAATCCGTCAATAATTTAAATTCCAGATTGTTTTTGACATTTTTTAGATTTTTTAAAGATTTTTTACTTAAAAACTACATTGTTTTCATCATTCTGGTTGAAAAATTTTGTTGATAAGATAAATAAATTGATAAGTTTTCATAATTTTAGATGGGAGCTCTGGTTTCTCCAGAGTGGAATAAGTGTTTGGATTAATAAAATAATGTTTATAATTCCCTCTCAGTTTAAGCAATCATGTAGCAAACAAAATTAGACTACCTACACGTTTACAAAAACCTGATTGGGGCTGTTTTAAAATACAAAAATCCTTTATATAACACAGTAGGTAACAGTCAATACTGACCAGCAGTTGGTAGGTCTTGACGTTGATACCCAGTCCTTCAGCCAGAGTGCGGTAAATAGAGAAGCCTGGACAGGGTACAAGGATAGTCTGGCCTGGGTTTGCCAACACGGTAATACATAGATCAATGGAACATGAACATCCACTGCAGAGCACCACATCCTAAGGGCAAGCATACAATTTCTTAATTCCTTAATTAGTAAAAGTTTGGTGTTTGGGTTTTAAAGAAGAAAAAAAGAAAATGTTAGGGTATCATGTTGAAGAAATAGATGAGAAAGTTTCTAAAACTACAAATACAAATTTTAAGCTATATTCACGACTGCAAAACTCAAATTCAATCTTAGTGTGCAATGGTTCTCCTATTACAACCTTATTTTTAGATATAGGTATATTATATAAAAAATATTTGCAAATTCGCTTTTAAATCTTGCAAGGACTGAGGTAAAACTGCCATCAGATTTAAATTAGTTAAAAAGTATTAGTCTGAAATGTTTTAGAACAAACTTTAAAATAATATATTTCTTAAAAATCAAGAGATCTTGATTTTTAAGAAAATGAGTTTTGAGTTTACAAAAATGATACATAACAAATCAAATTTACAGCACATATGAAACAAACTGATGTGTTTTAAATTGAAATGAATAGGGTTTGTTGTATTGAATAAACTGTCTTACAAAACTAAAACTCACAATTTACCCCTCCAACTTAAAATAGTAAATATACATATTTAATTTTACGCCTTATTTCAAATTTTTTCATTAAGGAACCATACATTATCATGAGTTGTGATAAAAAAGAATTAAAATAATATGTTGTTATGTAATATATAGGATAACATTTACTTTTCTCCAAGAAATGTTTTATTTTAAAAACTCTGGTTAATTGTAAAGAAACAGAATTAGAAAATAAGGGTAGAGAAATTGATCTAAAAAGTATTTAAACCTTTCTAACAGTACATCTAGAGAAATCATTACAAATTATTCATACATTCATTAAAAATCACAGAGTTATTAAGATTTAAAAATACTTATTAGGTAATAGCCACGAGATTAGTAAAGAAACTGACATTGAGAATCTCATAAGTATGAAGTAACTCAAGCACCACGGTCAAGCCAGTAATTTTTTCATCAGCTGTTATCAGTTTCAGCTGTTCAGAACTATTGTCAGCTTAAAAAATTATTCAATATCTGTCTCAACCTGTAGTTGGAATTGATAGAATCACGTACAACTCACCTTCCACAGTACAATTAATTAAGAAATAATCAAAAATATTTTGTCCAAATAAAAGTAATTTACAGTTGCAAATGTAAGAATAATATAATTTTTCCGACCTTGTACCTTATCTGGAAAGAATGAATTTTGTTTTTGTAAGATTCGACTTTATTCCAACCTCATGCTTGCAGTCAATAACAAGCCTCTGTGAGGATTTTATGGAATCTAATAAGAAAGAAAAGTGTACAGTCCTTCGGATCTACGAGTATAATCAAGGGTACAGTGCTGGGTAAAGACAAACCAAAACTGTAGTTTCACTGAGATTAATGACTACGTCCACGTCCAGCCAACAGAAATTGCTACAGGAGCGCTACCTATGTTTTGCAAATGCTAGTTCCTTTGTCTGGCCGCTAGATCATGCTGTAAACAGTGTTTCAGTGAAACTTCTGTGTTTTATCTATCCTGTGGTGCTGGGTTGTCAAAAACGATAACAAGCTCAGGTCACCTGCAAGCTAACTGATGCTGACACTAACCCAACGATGCTGGTCCATAACCACTTGGCTATCGGCTTCTATACAACGTATACTGTACAATTTATTGCACCAGCTTAAGATAATTAAAAGTTAGCGCTACTCTGATGATAAACTCAGCTCACCTCAGGACTAACTTGTAGACCTGAACATGACGAGTACTTGGCAACTGCTTCCCTTGCTTCTTTGTACCCTGTATTACAAAAACACAATAGTTAGAAAATATATAGGCTAAACAGACTGTATTTGCGTAATATGTAAATATTCCATTACGTAAAATTATTTTACAATAAGTCTATATCATAATTAATTGTCATTAGGAGAGTAATGTTTTTACAAGTAACTTTATCAGGCAGATATGCATACATGCTCTTGATTTGTGTCCCCTAAGTGATTGATCTTATAGAATTTGGATTAGAAGATCATATTTTTGAACATAAACTAAGGAAGAGAGTTGGACTGTAAAGTTTCTTCAACAATTAAAGGTCAGATTGCGTTTATTATACGTATGGTATTTTATAATCTTAATTCAGCTCGGAATAATTTTAACAGCACTATACGCAGACCATATACTCGCATGTAGCCTACTAGTCAGCAACTAGAAGTGGTCACGGAATAATACAAAGTGTAGTATAAGAATAATAATGGTATTCTATACTTCACGGTGGGAGTATATCTATTATGAAGTACTATATCTATTATCTACTATATATAAGTACTATCTATCTATTTAATATCTATTATCCACCGAGTGGACAGGGGTGTCTGCTAGATCTGACACATGTGTAAACAAGTCTGACGTTAATATTATTTGAAGTAATAACATTCTTTCTGGATTGTTTAGTTCATTAACAGATATGCCACATCTTCCATAATAATAACAACATTTAATGGGATTTGTAGTATATTTATAGAAAAAATATATAAAGAAACATAGGACAAACAGTTTTTGGTCATCATGATCAGTCGATGAACAATAACTACCGGATATATAACATAATGCAATAAAAACTATAGTTCACTGAGACAAGACTTACAAGCTGTTCAAATGTGATATGTTAGAAGAAGCATTAATAAACCATCAAGTTTCTACGAAAGAATTAGAGTTAGCTACTAATGAGCATTCTTGATATATAGCCACAGGGTGAACAAGCCAGACCTGTAGCTATTTAACAACACAATCCTTTAGTTACTACATATTGATAGGCTTAAGTTCTAGCATAATGGTGTTAGTATTAGTCCAGGAAACGAAAACCAATTTCCGTTGTTTAAGAGCAGGGTGTATTGGCGGCCATCCTGATTTTAGCCCCTTCTTTGTAGTGATAGAATTATCCGAGATGTACTATTTAAAAATATATATAATATGCATCCAAACGCCTTTTTTGTAGCTTTTCAAAATATTTATTGGTTGTAGAAAACCATAACGATACAAAAACAAAACTAAATCGCCTTTTAATGCGTATTGATAAGTTTTTTGTGACAAAATGGAAGGCTTACAAATTGGTAAAACAATCAAATTATAATTGTTTCCAAAACATATATCTGTTTCACTTAAAAGCGACCTTCAGATACTACTATCTTTTACCACGACACCGTCAGAAACTTGAGGGACTGAAAATTATTGTGACTTAAAATTGGGTCATTATTTTCTTTATCTCGTTGGTTGACGTTGATGTAATTATTATTTGCATGTTGAACGCTTGGTTTTAAACATCTCAGTAAAACATAATAACCTGTCAAAAAAGAGTTATTTGAAACTCCTCAATATAACTCCTCGTCCTGTATTGACTCCTCAAAAGCTAGAGCGACTGAAATTCGAGTTCTTTCTCACGGCGAAGTCCTCTAACGATTTCACTCCAAAATATGTTTTATACAATAGAATTTAGATAGTAGAATAGATCCATCCCAGTCCTCCTGCTAAACTTTCATGTTGATTTGAGGAGTTGGCCCCACACGATTTATATCTTAGAAGGTTTTAATAAAAAATTTTAAAAATTTCAGAGCATAATGTAACCATCCAAATACCGATTGTAAAACCTTTAGGTTACATGTAATTTATTAACAATCTCCTTACCTGAGGCTGGAGCGTATCCGTTGTATCGCTGACTGTCGACACTCTCGTGGAGCGCTGAGATCGCTTCGTTGGGCGGTGACAAGTTGCCGAATACTGTAGGATCACCTGTAAGATAATAATTGTTTTGTTAACTCGTTGGCTACACCGACACAAATGTGTTGCAATCCACAAAGTTAAAGGTGGTATAAAACAGATATTACAAATAATTAAATTTACGATTTATTAGAGCACCTTACACAATGTCACCTAGAGTGTTAAGACTGATAATTTCGACGCTATGGATCTGCGACTAGCATACATGCACATTGGCGAATAGCATTAGTCTAGAAGTCGAAACTGTTAGGTTGACTTGAGGTTTAATAACAACTTATTAACACTACGATTAAACGAGTACGCATGTTTGTCTAGTATATACGATTTAAAATGTACAGGTATACTGCCCAATGAGCACCATCAACATCCATTCAAGCGAATAATTAGCACTACAATAGTAACTTTCAGGTTAAAATAAATAATAATGTAATGTAATCAGTTCTTGATGGGTTTATTTAATTAATAGATTGCCATATACGAAATGTTATTAGCGTATTATTATATATTTATTGTATTGTATTTATAATACGAAGTATATAATTACATATTATACAAATTAAAAAAATCTCGACAGAACCTATACTCAAGAATCCATTGATAACGACAAACATTTAATATTTTCTTCAAAAAGCGAAACTATTATATTTTGTACGTTGTTTTGAAGAATATATATGTGTAGAACTAACTACACATATTTGTTTTCTAAAAATCCTATATATATATTATGTTATTCAATTATATTTAAGATATATATACGTAGTATATCTAGATTATATTTGCTTTTTCATAATACTACTCCAAATGTAGTTTGTTGATTTTGATAAATAATGGTATCAGTTTACAAACGCACATCACAAAATTCCTGCTAGTAGACAAACACAAGAGAGATAAAGAATAGATGAAACGAGACCTGGATGGATGACATTTGAAAGATCGTAACAAAAACATAAGCAAACTGAGAGCACCAAGCTTACAAGAGGTGACAATGCCATTAAATTAAATTATTGATATTTGTTTCACATTCTAGCAGTGTCATCAGTTTCATTTCCCTAAATCACCGTCAACATAGATAAAGTAGTCAATTACCAACAGAATGATTTCTTTTAACGTTTCTACCGACCAAACGTACATTTAAGTAGATAATACTAAACGCTTCTTGGCGTAAATTATAAACAAATGCAGCTAAAGGTCATTACATATATATGTATATAATATAAGAATCTGCCTAAAAAATGCGCTATTTTATAGACTATTAACGTATCTATATGTGCTGACGGCATATTTAAGCATTCAGGATTCGTATTGTACTTATAGAGGGTACTACCTTACATCCTACCGACTTACAGGAAGTTGGAGTATACACACAATATATAAAAATAAATCCTCCAACAGTAAACACTGTAGTTCATCTTCGACCCGCCCGGCAGAAAATAATAGGATACGAATATAAAAAATAGAAAAAATGTATATAGTAATTTAATTATACATAGGGACCTATGTATAATTATATAACCTATGTATAATTATAGGGACCTTATAAAGTAATAATCTACTTCTTGTTAAATAATACCTAAAAGTCCCATCATAGTATACTGTAATACTAATTTACCAAAGAAACTATTAACAGTTGTTAATATTCCAAACTAATATGAAATTTGGAACAGTTAAACACACTTTGAAGTACTTGAGAAGACCTGTTACTGTACCTACCGAGCTCAGCACAGTCGTAAACTCTTCAATCTTGTCTCGACTGGGGAGAAGAGAGGCTACATGGCAGACCTGCTGCTGAGAGAACAGCTGCAATGATAAAGGCGTACAAAAAACAAGCACTTGCCATCAAATTGATGACACAAAATGGCTACCTTTGTTTGTCATGTACCATAATTCTCTCAACTATATTGTTTCGAGCATACGTTACGTACATCATTAATGCAAGAAAAGATTATAATGTGATAAGGTGGTAAAATTAAATATTTCCTAACATGATGTTACAGTTTATATAGAGAATATATTTACTTAAACACATAAATAATATACCAGAAGAAAGATTTTACACCAATCCACCAAAAGTATTAAATACTAAAAATCTAATTACATACACTGCAGTTGAGGAATCATCTGATCAAATTCTTAATACGGTATATGTTTTTAAAGGACTGTAGGTGGCTACAGGATTGTAACCGAGTACATGCCGAACTTTTTCACATTTTTAACCGTTGCTGCAAGCTGAGAGGTTAGCGTTTCGGTTTATCACTCCAGGAACCAAGGTTCGAACCCCGGTTTGATCACGGCATTTTCCACACTAACAATAATCATCTGGACCAAGCCTTATATTCGATTAATACCTGTATTTTAAAATGGAAGCGTGAAATAGTGTAATAAAATAGTTCCTTGTAACAAGAACGTAGCCAGGAAAAACTTTTGGGGTAAGGGGGCCAAGACAACTGATATTTTTCCAAAGTGGACAGAAAGTAAGGCCTCATTTTGTTCCTTAAAAAGTTCTTGACCCGTTAAGTATCTTGAGAACGATATTTCAACAGTACATGTCAGTAATACAGAATTATTTAAGTAATAATAATAATAGTTTACTAAAAAAGTTGTTCAAACCATTAAAAATGTGGGGGGTCCGGACCCCTCGGACTCCCTCGCTGGCTACATCCTTGCCGTGTTAGAAGTTCCAATCATCCATGCACAAAAACAGGTATGTAACTTCAGCAGAGTACATAGGAAAATATAAAAGTTAATAAATTCACAGAAATACTTGATGCTCCTGATCCTACGTGATCCAGTGCATTTCCATACCATCTCAAGGTTAGCGCGGGGGGGGGGGTTTAAAACAGAAATTATTCATGATAGTGATAATATAAAATCTAGATAAACGCAAATAAAAACACTAAGATTACTATAACCTAATAATAATAAAAGTATTATCAGTCGTCATCAGTGTTATGCTCAGACCGGGTTTTCGGACAATGTTGCCGGGGCCTCGCCACACGTCTACTGTACTTGAAGAGACCACGTCGTCTACTTGTCGACGGATTCGGTACATCTTCAGGGGACGGGACATGATAGGGCCCGTTCGAATATCTTATTCGGGGCCCGTCAAAGCTGAGTACGGCCCTGGATGTTTATAAGTAAAATGTTATTGAACTTGAAAAGGGCGCAGCTATGAGGTGCATTCAGACGTTGACAGACGAAGTTATTTTGAGTATCTCTAGTTCGTCCTTCCAATGCGATCTAGAAGCATCAGAACATAATAACAAACAGATTACACGTATCTTCACATACGTGTTACTGTGATATTACCACAACAAAAGCTTTTCTAGTAACATTTTGAGTTGGAGATGAGGAACTGATATAGCTATTGCCGCCATTCACTATTAGGTTGTCTGAAGGAGATAATGTTAGGAATATTAAAGAATACTACTGAGTTTTTATACGATATTTGCTCATATTTATTTAAGTCATAAAACTGATTAGACTATATACTAGGTCTAAGTATTACGTTTTTAAAAGTTGACGTTAAGTATTCCTTTTAAAAGTTGAACATTAAAGCATACCTTGGAAGTGGTAAATAATGATCAAAGAGAAAAGATTTAGTTGACGGTTAATCTATATAATCTGTTTCTGAGGGACTTGATTGAAAAGGTTTACTTGTTAAATTTAAACTAGTCAAGTGAAAGTTCAAAGCCCCCGAGACCCTTGTCGCCCTCTACAGGTATATTGTGGTCTACAGCAACAAGAAGCATTGTTCGAAAGTTGGAACCGATTCCACAGTGCATGTCACGTTTTGGAAAGGAGGGTAATGAAGCCTCTGTTCGTACGTCATCCGCTTTATGGGTATTCTCAGTAGTGGTTTATTTCAACGTGATGTTAAATAAACAGGGAATAATCAATAATACAAAAACTAAATGAAAAGCAGCTCTCAATATGGGCCATGTCGTGTCACAGTAAATCTACTCTAAATCAATGATTTATTATTCGATTTAAATAATTTTGGCGTCATTAGATTTGTGATAATATCCACTAAGAAGTGTTATTCTTGTAGTTCTTGAGAAAAACTGTTGGATATTCAAAGTTTAAAAGTTGTAATGGCCGCCATTTTGAAAATACTAAAGATAGTTTCATGATATTTTTTTCAGTAACTGGCCTTGTTATCATAAACATTTGAGCCAGATTTGCTAAAATTTAATTTATTGGTTTTTGAGATATGAAATTGTTTATTAAAAACATATACAGACGGATAGATAGGAAACTAAGCATCGGAGACCCATGATAATATGGTGAAATATGTTTGTCTTGATCTGAGCAATAACGCGGTATACCTTGTCCAGAGAGTTTCTGTTTGTGACCCAGTGCGTTTCCATACCATCTCAAGGTCAGCGCTGGAGGTGTTTTGAAAACAGATATTATACATAGTAAACAGCTCTATGGATTGTGTTTACTTTAACATCCTGTTTGCTAAGTGATATTGTTTGCTCACATCTAAAACGCAACCGTAGTCCGTAGTTAGTTTCCAGTTCCAGCTCCGGGGGCCAGAACATGTTTGTTGGCAGTTTTCCAGTACTTCATTCCAGAAACCTGTCGGTCGACTAGCCTGTCGGTGGCATTTGCCAAGCTGCTCCAACTTCATTTGCATCCTCGCAGATTTCACAAAAATCTGCAAGTTAGCGCGAATAATTTCATTCCTATATTCAACCACAAGCTAACGACAATGAATAGTCTACTGCCATAGCCTGTGTATTACGCAGATGCGCAGTGCCCTCGTATGTTTACAATACTACGCACATTGCAGACTGTAACAACTCCCTCCTTCCTGCACTCTTTTTCGTAGACAACTACATATATAACCTATTTTGTGGGAGTTGATTCTACTTTGTTTGTGTAACGTTTTAAATAATAAAGTGTTTTTAAAAATACAAATAACAACACTTTATACAAAAAGTGAAAACGTCAATATATAACTGCTTTTGGAATTGCAATCTTTTAAAATGATTATTACACGTTGCTGTCCAACAGAACGATTCATCAAAGTCCTGGCCTTCATAAAAACTGCGTCATCATTTACTGTAGTAAAACTCTTTTTTTAAGTAATAATAGATTATACAATTGTAAACATTTGACGTTGGGCTTATTGAAAGCCTAAACATGTCCTACGAGTATACTAACAAACGTGGAATAAACAAATTAGCAAATGCGCACATGTATTATGTTGTTTACATATTTCAGTAAGTTACCTACGCATGTGATGACGTAATTTTTGCGAGATTAGGTATTTTAATAAGTAGTTTCAACGTTGTAGTTTAATCTATGGTGTCGATTTCCTAAGAAAATACCAAAGCGTATCTGCCAAAATACCAATTTAACAACATGATTTGCAAAATAGTTTGTTTTATTTATAGAATTAGAATATGGGGCATAGCAATTAAAATACCAAGACAACTAAAATTTTCTGAGCATGGGTTGGACAACCTGGAATGTTGTACTCTGTACGAGCTGTTTCTGTAAAATAAACCTCGAAATCCAGCTTAAGGGTACTGTCAAACGTTTAGACTAGGGGAGTTTTCAAATACACATATCGGTCAATACATTGTGATAGCTTTGGGGGTATAATATATCTATGTGGGGTTTGAATAAATGTTTAGTAAAGTTTTAAACTCTCAGTACCGGCAGTACCGCATAATGTTTGGACTGGATTTTCCCCAAATATCACCGTCATTTGAAACCATCAGATTTATTGATTAGGTATAGGATTAACAGAGTGTAACAATGATTGTAGACTTGACCCTGGTATCATATCATTGATTAAGTGATACTTATGCTTATGACTTAAACAATTGTTGTACCCATAATACAATATGTAATGATTTTATTTTTAATTAAACATCTAAAGAATATTCAACTTAAAGTGGTGGCTTTGTTATCAACTTATATTACATTTCTAAAAAAAAATGTGAACATTGCAAATACCGAAAACATACCATATCAAAAACTGTATTCGTATCAGTATGCTTTGGTTTCAAAATTATTTCAGTACGTTGCCGCTTTTAGATTATTCCCAAAAGACAAATAACAACGAAAAACAGCGCTAATCAAAGTATTTGTCAAAGCTAACGCAATTAGAAAAAGCCTATCTTATAGGAAGAGTAAGAGGACTGCAAGATCAAAAACATGAGTCTGGTAAAAAATAAGGAATTTCACTTAAAGTATGGTAAAACGTTAAACGATCCTGTTAAAGTAAAAACTCTTGTTTTAAGTCTAGGAATTGAAACACCTTAACACAACTTAAGATACTTAAGATTAACTAAAGATATGAAAGTCCTTATTAATTAGGCCTACACTTTAAATTAATTTATTGAACATTCAGTTAACATTTAAATTTGTGTGACGTAATATATTCTTGGGAAAATGGAACATTTAGGACATTTTGCTTGGCACTAATGACTACAGAAATGTGAAGCGAATTCGTCGGCCTCGCTATGACACTTTATGTACATATAAAATGGAGGGTAAAACATTGTTCTACAGTATATAAATTAAATGTAGGTTAAAATCTTATCTGAAAAAATGAAATTTGCAAAAGGTCGATGACCTGAACTCGACGTCCTTCTTGTTGCGCAGAAATCAAACCCGTTTCGCCCTTTCCCCCTCCCCCATCCACGACCTCCAAACGTGGCAATTTTCTTCTTCTTTTCAGCTGTTCTACGTATTAAGCCAACGAGGAATTAAATGCGCAAATTAATGCCTGTTTTAGTAAACATAAATATAATAACACGCAATAAAACATTGTTATTTAGGCCTCTCGACACGAATTGTGAAGAAATGATCAAAGCACTAGTAAAATACAAACAATTTTCATTGTTTTCGTTTGATTTTTGTCTGAATATGAATGTGTCTTTAGCTTTAGGATAACTCAAAGTACAGTATATGATTCAATCCCTCTTCGTAAAAGAAAACCTGTCCACAAAGCAAGAAGATCGAGAATAGGCTTAATATAGTAAGCCAGTAAACTCAGCAAAGCGGGCAGGACTATTTCAGTTTTGCTTTTAGGTTGGTTGTTACTATTTCAGCCAATGATATTGCTTTATTGACTTTCTGGGTTTTTTTACTATTTTCATGGACAGTCTCAACAAGCTGCAATATATTATGAAGAAGAATATCATCGCTTTCTTAAACAAGTCATTTGGTCTGTCAAAATAGAAAGTCCCAGACGAATCCAGATTCTTTTCGGTGTTATCTCTTGTGGTGTAAAATTTCCACTGGGCTATCAACAGCCTAGTTCAGTACAAACTACTCACCGACGAGATCAGGAATGCCGATGAAGACTGAATAATCAAGTTTCCAACCTTGGCCTGAACTTGTGCGAGGAACCTTGAGGGAAGTCACCTACATGTCATCCATTATATAATACATTTTGTTGTATAATCCAGTCGGAAAACTCAATTTTTTATGATCCTGTGCAGTGTACAGGGTCTGCAAGCAAGGATTGCGACATAACTGATTGCATATACTATTAAATGCAGTGACCTTGTCAGAAGAATCGTGTTATCTGTGTTGATTGATGCAATACGTTGATCACATTAATGTTCAATATTATTATAAACTTATAATTACTGTTTCTTTGACATGATGAAATTCTCCCTGTGATGCAAGTTATATGTATTGTAGTTGAGAATTATGTTACATACTTCGTTTAAAAAGGTATTACGACATAAGACTGCCTATTATCATTAAACTTCACCTTTAGACTCTCTTCCATTGTTGAGAATGTTCAAAGCTTTATGATTAACATTCCTTATTATTTAATGATTTTATTTTGTCGTTTTCTGGAGATTCTAAATGATCATACTCTCTTCTAGATTGGTGGATGGTAGCAAACGAAAGATTTTAAATGAAATGTCCCACTGAGTGATAGGCCTACCTAAAAACAAACCTTCATGAGACAACTTCCTACCCAAAATAGGTATTGTTTGAACCAAGGTAAAATTCTAACTTCTTTCGTACTCTATGTCGGAGTCAACTTGGATATTTATTTTTCACGATTATTCATCTTTTATGAAGATCTTTAATATGAGAAATCTTTTACTTGTCCCTACAAACCCACATGTTTGGGTGAGGGGTAAAAAGGTTATAATATATCACAATATACGCCCCTCTAATATTAGTTTTTCACAAAATTTAAATAATGATGAGTATTTCAGTGAATGATTACAGCCGGTGTTTTTTGGCGTTTCAAAAATGATTAATCTCTTGCAAGAATGGATGTTTGAAGGGCATTTCTATGTAAATGTATTGTAGCAGTAACCGCATCGTATGCTATCTCATTTTAAAGATGTAGATTAAAGAAGATTTGTAAAAATTAGAGGTATCTAAAAGGACCCCATGAAAATAAAGGACCCTAAGAAAGTTAAAATTTTACCTTCTTTTAAACGGCACCCATTTCCATCTGATTCAAGGAAGGATCTAATCAAAACTTCCTTTATTCGGATTACCTCTTGGTTAATTAAAATTGTATCTAGAGTAACTGTTTCCTTTTGAAATAAGTGTTGGGTTGACTTTTATCTTAGTCATAAAGCCGTTTATATAAACTAGTTATTTTTTATTTCTTAAAATTTGCTATGTCGATAAGAAAGCACTGAAAACATTCTGAATTTTCAGAAGCAGCAACTTGGGTGATAGACCTTCATCGTTACATTTCATACAATATTTTCATGTTCAGAGTATATTCAACATAAACAAACGTTTGATTTACCATAAAATGGTAACTTAACGAGCTGTCATATATATTTTGTTTAAATAATGTAACTTGTGGTTGCAAATTCTTTCTTGCCCTGTTATAAGTCGCTTAAATTCAGATTTCCTTTGATTAAGGTAATTGAGATTTACAGTATTATCGGGTCGCTTGGAATGTCTGATCCAACTCAGACCCCTGCACCTCTATTTGTATTTGTAATCATTTCAATTACTGAAATAAACTCAATACGATGTTTAACAAGATATTCAGCTATTTGACCCATGTCTGACCCAATGTGGAAGTTTGACAACAAAGTCTGAACCATGTGGAACCTCTGAACCTCAGATGGCTATATTATTTACATACTCAAATAAAGGTAATCGTTTAACGAGATATTCAGCTATCTAGTCCATGTCTCGCCCCATGCCGAAATATGAAACCAAAGTCCGAATCATATTGAACCTTTGAACCTCTGGTGGTCATCTTATTTCACATACTGAAATAAAGGTAATTGTTTAACGAGTTATTCAGCTATCTGTCCATGTCTGTCTCTAGTTGAAATCTGACACCAAATCTGAACAATATCGAAGTCCTCAACCTCTTATGGTCATCTTATTTCACATGCTGAAATAAAGGTAATTATTTAGCAAGATATTCAGCTATCTGACCCGTGTCTGACCCCATGTTAAATATGTAACACCAAAGTTTGAATCATATTCGCTCCCACACCTCTGCTGATTATCTTATAACTCATACTGAAATAAAGTTAATTGTTTAACGATATGTTTAACTATCTAACCCAAGTGTGAACGATGTCGTAGTACGATACCAAAGTGACCTATGTCGAACCCCTGAACCTCTGATTGTCATACTATTTCACATACTGAAATAAAGTTAACTGTTTAACGATATGTTTAGCTACCTGACCCAAGTGTGAACGATATCGCAGTACGACACAAAAGTCTGACCTCTGACCTCTGACATGTCGAACCCCTGAACCTCTGATTGTCATACTATTTCACATACTGAAATAAAGTTAATTGTTTAACGAGATGTTTAGCTATATTTCCTATGCCTAATCCTATTTCGAAGTCTGAAACCAAAGCCTGAACCATGTTAAACCCTTACTAGTTAATTTTATAATCAGGCCCAGATACAAATAAGGCGATTGTTAACAGAGATTTGTATCACCAAACCTGGATATACATTTGGAATAAAACTATAACAACTTTCAATTATAGTTAACTGTACGTGCGTATTTTGCACTTGGATATTATTATACTAATTAAAATACGAAATTCTTTAAGATGTTATAATTCAATAAATTAAAATTGCTGAAGATAAAAAAGTGAATATTTTACGATTTTTAAAATATGTAAAAATGTATCCCTTTAAGCAGAGACGTATATTTTAATGGTTTATAATTTTAAGAAACAATAATTTATTCGCATTAATGAAATACAATCTTAAATACACATGTTCAAATAAAAAAACCCCACGGAAATTCTTAATATATATAAATATAATGTAATTCCCTCTAGCCATGTTTCAAATACATAGTGTAAATATTCAAACCCTTATCTCATGAAAAACATAAATAAGTCGTTTAAAGAAATGTTGATGTGCAACGAAACATTTTAGAGATTTTAATCTTTACAAGACGATAACAAATAACAAATAGGAATCCGTTAAAATAAATACATATAAGCTGATACGAAAAGTTGCACTAAATACATACATGTATCACTATGCTATCTATGCCTTTGCAGTTATAGTTTTAATAGCAGTTTACAAAATTTGTGTAACGCAAAATACCACTTACTACAAAATAATTAATTATATTAAACCATAGCGTTATTTTCTTATTTTCATTTGAAGAAAAGTTAAGCTGGTGAGAGACATCAACAACTTTCTCACCCTATTTGCCTTTACGTTAATATGTTTCTAGTTTTCTCGATTTCATGCGTTATTTGAGAACAATAATTAGATGTATCATTCTGTAAGCACCATATAACCCATAGATATCATGGACTCAGAGAGAAATTGTACAAAATAGTAAATTACCTCCAAAGACTATTTTCTTTGATCTAATGTCCTAATTCCGACGTGTAGAGAAATGTATAATTTGTGTAGAACACTAAATCTCATATTTGAGAGCTAAAATATATTTGGATATTTCAAAATAAAGTAGACATCTACTGAGATTGAAGTAGAATGAATAAATAAGTTTTATTTACAAATTTGGAGAAAAAGCTGCAATGAAAATGTTTATTGTAAAATACAAGATAGCAGCCATTAAGGATTTTTACCTGCAATGTAATAAAAACAGTTTTCATGTCTTTGTTTGGGGATACAAAATCCCAAACATAATTAGCTTTAAGTTGCAATTTTACATTAAAACACATGAAACGGTAGGTGGGAGTTGAAGAAGCATGGGACTATTGTAAACCATCGTAGAATAAAATTAGATAAGGAATCATTTTATTTAATCTCACAAGACAAATTAAGCAACATATGGTTCCTTTAAATGTGCAAACGTACAAAAGTCAAATTACCGTTGAAGTTGAATTTCCTTACTTACATATTGTGCATATATTTGCAAAATATTGTCACTGAATGTTCAACAATTTATGTAGTCGATGGATCACATGCTAACAATACTACGTGAAGTGTACAAGTTATAAGTAGTTACCTATAGAGAGCGCGATCATGTGCTTGTCTGGGTTGGGCTCTATGCGCAAGTTCTCCACTATGGCGCGGATGGGGTTGTGCGTGTTGCGCGCGATACTGGACGCGCCAACCGACCACTGCTTCTTTTGCTGCATCTCGCGTTCTGCTGCTTACTGAGGGCAGAACTGGTCGCCCGCTGTATATATGCAACCACAGGTGCCTGCGGTCACATGGCGGTGACACCACTCCAGCTGGTACAGTATACTGTAGCTTCTCCTCAAGTACCTGACTTAACCTGGGAATATTTATTTTATTGCAAAACAAAGTTTTATTTTTAAGTTTATTTTTATCTCCTGCTCTACAAAATAAATAAAATGCTAGGGAGAATTATATGTTCTTTGCTTAAAGTTTGTTATTGAAGATGTAAGGTTTGAAAGGATAACATGATTCGCACATTTGCCATCGTTATAGGTTATAAAAGGTATAATATAACGTTTCGAGGATTGGAATCCATCCTCTTCGTCAGGTGTGGGAGGTATTGTTTTTGTATAATAATAATAAATCTTTATTGCGTTCACAATTTAAGAAAATTGTATACAATCGTCAATATACATGTAGTAAAATAAATTGAACTGTATAAACCAATTTAAATACACGTCATTTCACTTTTTAAAAAGGTTTTCAGATATGCTGATTACAATTTAGAACATAACTGAAGGACTTGACCAATTCATTTCAATTAACTTCAAATTTTTGATCCCAGCGGCTCATCATAAACTCTTCAACAGAGTAGAACATCCTCAACACCAATAGGTTTCTCAATCGAGATTTGAATTTTTTAGGACCATTAAAATTTTTTATTTCATCAGGGAGCTTATTTATCAACCTTATACCGATCTCGGATGGTAAACGTTCGAACGTGGCAGTTCTGTGCTGTTGAATACGGAAGTTGTCCCGACCCCTGCATTTAATACCCCTACAGTATGCCTCCCCCACCTGACAAAGAGGATAAATGCCAATCCTCGAAACGTAGAATTATATTTTTTGTCATAATTTCTGAAAGATAATAGTCTGGGCAGCTAGAGTCAACTTGAATTGTATAAGAACGCAAAGTTTATTTTTAGAGAAATCAATAGAAAAATTCTTTTTCTTCCTCTAAAATAAAGACAATTTATAAGTCACACTAGTTTGGATAGTTAATGAAGTGTGAGGTTAGAAAAAGAGTTAAAAAGTACCAAAATATAACATTTTTTTACAGATCCTATTATTTTGTTTGACACTTAAATGTGACAATTTTAAACCTCTATAACTCGTCGGTTGGTGGCATATAATTTATTTCTGTTAGACTATGCCTGACAGACATAAGGTCTCGAGCTAATAAGTATAGTATTCGGACAAATTTAATCATATGGTATTTTTTCAATTTCGTTACCCATTTTGAACACCACCAAACGATTTCGTATGCTTTTAACGCGTATGAGCATTTCTGGTTCGAGTGAATTATATTCCAACTCCAATGTTGCTTTTACCTTGTTTCCCGACCAAAAAATACATATATACATATCTGAGAAATCTACTTCTGTCAAAATACAATTAAAATTGGTTTTATAACAGTCTTTAAATGTATTATAAAGTTAGATTATAATGTTGTCTACTTGCATTACACTACTTACCGAGCACCGCATACTTAATATTTGCTAAAACGTACAGTTAAAAGTATATTTTTACTAAAACTTTTAGTTTTCTTCTCCGAATATTTTCTTACTATGTGAACAGCAGCGGTTGCTGAAAAGATTGAAATAAGACGTGTTGTTATTATCAAGCTTACTCTATGCTTTTCAAAATATAAATGAAAACAAATTGGATATAGTGGTTAAATTAATAACCATGCTGTTGTGCAGTTATAAAACATTGTTTCCACTACAAAATTTATTAAACTCAATAGGCTCTTTCAATTAATAATATTTGTTTGCTCTAATACAACTTAGAGGCCAAGATAGTATTTTTATAAATTTAGACACCAGTGGGTGTAGCCCAGAGGGAATTTCGACATAAGAGCAGGCCTATATGCATACCAAGGACCTTAAGAATGTCCATGTAAACTTTCAGTACAATCGGTTGAATAGTTTATGCTTAAAGGCGTAACAAACAAACAGTCACTTTTGCATTAAAAATATTATTAGGATTAGGATTAGTAGTAAATTTTAGGTGGACGTAACTCTTATAAGCTCTGTAGCTTGGGAAATTTAGCACATTCCAAAATCAAATTCTCGTAGTGTAATTTAGGTTTTGAGAGCTGATGGAGGACCACTTGGAGAAGTTCTGAAATCTGATCAAAATCATAATGGTATTCTAGTCATAGGGGAACAAACATTACTTGGACATTACACGGTTTACAGTACAAGTCAAATATTTCGCAGGATAAATGTGCTGGAAATGAAGTTACTTTCGAGCAAGGTAATTTATATCACAACTTCACGAGAGCCTTTACTCGGTTCCAATAGTGACGATAGCATAAACACACACAAAATAAAATTAATGGCAGAATTTGTTTTCAATTTTAAAGAAAAAATATATCAAAATAATTAAAAATTAATGAATGTAGCATGAACATTGAAAAGACGGAATTGAACTAAATGATCTGGGCAAAGACGTCCTTGTAGAAAAAATGACGATACCAATCTAACGCCTCTACTTTGAAAACAGGTAGGTATTCTTGAAAACGGATTTAAATTTCGTGCTTCTGGATCTGAAAAACCCCCTCAGATACCGATGTTCATTCTAATACACCGAAAATAACCGGTGGACAAAGGATAACCCCTTTCTCCCCCTTGTTTGATGCCACCATCTTGTGATATCACTTATACGTGTCTAGCGATTTAGCAACCATCTTGATACGGTAATAGATGCGACTTCCTGTTGGACCTAAATGCGTATTATATTTTATAATATATATTTTTCTTTGATATTTATTTGATTTATTGTTATTTTTTGTTTATTCCTTTTCTAACGTTGTGTCACATGTTAGAGGGGGGGGGGATTGATATATTTTAAAATTTTGTATTGGTGTGCACAATTATTTGATACGCCAAAAAGTATGTATTAACCTACAATGATTTCCAAATTTTTTATTTTTATTGGTCAAACCCTCTAGAAATAAAAGGGGTGGCCACTGACTTTGGATTACTCTGTATAAGTAATTAAAACATTAAAATATATACAGCTCGGTTTATTTTGATGTACATATTTTATTTCGATGTAAATAGTAGAATATGACTGAATCAGTTTAATATGATTTGTTTCAGGGTTACAACAAGGCAGTTTATAAAAGTTGTAAAACTTAGTTAAACAGTCTTGTTTCAAATCATAGTCCATACTCATCGTATAAACGAACAAATTAGATTATCTTCACTTGACAAGATGAATGGTGATAGATGTAATCTACTCAAAGGTTATTGATTCAATCTAATTTTGAATTACAGTTTTTAATCTAGCTGAGTGCAAGCAAAACTTCTGTGCAGGTTGGTCAGAAAATCAACTTTCGTTTACTTTGTTTGTTCCATATCCACACGCCAGTGTTGTTACAAATGCGTATTTCCCGTACGATACCTAAGGGGCAGGAATTTATAGTTGTAACGCAATATTTGTCATGTACAACTTTAGTGTCTATATCTATATCGAAAAGTTGGGTTACTGTCTGATACTAGGGTTTTTGCATTCATTGTTAATAGTGGACAAGGTGGAGTGACACAAGGTAGAGTGACACATGGTAGAGTGACACAATGTAGAGTGACACAAGGCAGAGTGACACAATGTAGAGTGACACAAGGCAGAGTGACACAATATAGAGTGACACAAGGTAGAGTGACACAAGGCAGAGTGACACAAGGTAGAGTGACACAAGGTAGAGTGACACAAGGTAAGAGTGACACAAGGCAGAATGACACAAGGTAGAGTGACACAAAGCAGAGTGACACAAGGTAGAGTGACACAAGGTAGAGTGACACATGGTAGAGTGACACAAGGCAGAGTGACACAAGGCAGAGTGACACAAGGTAGAGTGACACAAGGCAGAGTGACACAAGGCAGAGTGACACAAGGTAGAGTGACACATGGTAGAGTGACACAAGGTAGAGTGACACAAGGTAGAGTGACACAAGGTAGAGTGACACAAGGTAGAGTGACACAAGGTAGAGTGACACAAGGTAGAGTGACACATGGTGGAGTGACACACGGTAGAAGTACACGGCATCGTGTCACGTGACAGGCTCCTCTGAGGTCCAAAGCAAAATTTTTAAAGTCTATAGCTAATTCCATTATTGACAGAACGACAAAATATTATACGGCAAAAGCATTTTTAAATCCCAAAGATTTTATGTCTGCCTACTGGTGATAGGCTTCAACTACGCTCAGCCACATTTCATGTACATGCAACATCACAGAACTCGTATTATACTGTATTTTTGAAACCATGAGACTAGAAAAAAAAACAGTTCCTTTTAATTTTTTGACACTTAAAACGTTGTCAGCAGTTGCAGACTTATTCAAGTAAAATATAATAGAGCGTGACTTGAAAATATGAATACACTCTGTTTAGGTTTTGGTGGATAAAGATGGAGGGATTGAACTCGTGGCACCTTTCTAGTAAATAGAAGTACACTTTTTAGTCACTGTTACAATTTTGCCCATTTCCCAAAAATGGGATTTTGGGGGGGTGGATCAAAAGTTTTAAATGTAGAGACCCCATCGTGTCACCTCAATTGACAGGTATTGATAGAGCCACTATCACAATCCAGCACAAAATGGAAGCTCATTAAAATTAATTAAAAATTAACTGAGGCAAAAATGAACATTCACATCCTGAAGGTAAATAACTTCAATAGACAAACACCTTCCTTACAAACTCAAACCTGTTTTACAGTTATTACATGCTGTAGGGCAGACCTCCCTTATCTCATCAGTTTTGAGGAAGTAAAGTAATCATGTTCAGTCTCTGGTTGGAATTAACAAAGTTAAGACATGTTTTGTGATACTTTACATTAAAATGGAGTGTTTAAGTAAACAAGAACGTATTATGATCCTGATGACGCGAGGCTGCGGAGACCGGGTAAGATCTTATGATGAAGTATGGAATGTATTTAATGACAATCATCCCAATCAAACCCCTGTATCTAAATCAGGAGTTTAAAAAACAATCTAACGTTTTCCAGGAAGCAGGCATCGTTAAAGACTGCACCAAACCTGGACGACCAAGATCGACTGCAAACCATTGTCACTTGACGTTATACAGTCTGTTGTAGAAGATCCTCATGCCTCAATAAGAAATGTTTTTCAAATATTAGGTATATCTCAAACATCAGTTTTGTAAAGTTTTACAAGACAGTGGTTATAAAGCGTACCAAATTCGTTTAGTTCATGAGCAAAGTGAGGACGATTTTGAGCGTCGATTAACATTTTGTGAAACAATTATGCAAAACATTGATAACAATAAAATTAGATTAAACAACATTGCTTTCTCGAATGAAGCAAATCTTATCTTAAACGGTAACGTTAACAGACACAATGCTGGTTATTGGACTGATGTTAACCCTCATTGAATGAGAGAGCAATATACCCAGCATCCTGAAAAATTAAATGTTTGGTTTGGAGTTGTAAGGGATCAGTTTTGTTGGGCCCTTTTTATTGATGGAAACCTCAATGACAAGGTATATGAGGAAATGTTACAAAATCAGTTTTATCTAGCTATCCAAGTAGCAACCAAAAGCTGTAATGAAATTTGGTTCCAGCAGAATGGAACACCTCCACACTATGGCTTGCATATCCGCGAGTATTTAAATAATATTTTTCCAAATCGCTGGATAGGGAGAGAAGAGGAAGTATTGAGTGGCCACCAAGATTGCCAGATCTATCTCCACTTGACCACTTTGTGTGGGATCACTTAAAAAACTTCTATAAAACGAAACCTCAGTGCATTACCTTGAGTGCATTAAAATGACCTTAGGGACAGAATAGTTGTAGAAATCCAAAAAAATCCCGCGTGAATCCATACAGCTTGCCGTTTCAAGTTCCTAAAACCGGCTTGGACATTATCAAACTGTAATAGAACAGCAACTTGAACATCTGATATATACCCAGGTTAGTAAGTTTTTGCCGTTTTATTGCTTAACGTCATTGTAATGAATAATGTTATTGTAACTTTACATTTAAACATTTTAAACTGCTCCCCAAAAAGCTCATTTTTTTGGGGATACGGTTCGCTTTGGTTTCCTAGAGGGGTTTCATGAGTTTCATGTTTCTATCTATTCTGTTTAACTTAATTAATTTAAATGAGCTGCCATTTTGTATTGCTTTGGGATTGAAGGCTCTAGTTTCCACTGTTCTTTTGTTATCAAGACTTTTCAAATGAGGTGTTACTTAATAAATTTTTTTCATTTAAACATTTCGAGCCCCCCAAATTCCATTTTTGAGAAATGGGCAAAGTTGTATCAGTGACTAAGAAGTTCACTTCTATTTCCTAGAAGGGTGTCTCTAGGTCCATTCCTCCATCTTTATTCATAAAAAACTAAACAGAGTGATCCATACTTTTAAATCACACCGTATAGTTATTCCATTATATCATAATACTTGCCTTTTTTATTTTTTAAAAAAGGTAAAGTAAGTAATGTGTTAGATTGTACCTGAAGTATGGTTAATATAAAACTAATAATAATTTTCAGCTAGAACATTATTCGTAGCTCAGGAAAAAAATATAATCTTAAAAAGTGGAGGGTACGATTTTAAAAAGTGCGTACGAGAGAAACTTAAATTTGCGCTTTAGTAATGAGCATATTGGATCAACGTAAAGTTCAAAGTTTACTCATATATACTTTCTGATAAACAAGAAAAACACAAATAAAATTTGTAAGTACTTAAGTTACCTCCAAACAATACTGAAATTACTTAAAATTGGAAACTGGCTAAAACATTACTTCAAATAGTGTTAAAATTATTTATTTTTGTGAACATACTAATACTATTATGCTCATTTAAGAACGTATTACTATATTGATATACACCAGCACGGTATAATTGTATTGTTAATGTAATTTCATCTAGAACAGCCTACACATTGCTTAGACATCAGTCCCAATTCCTAGAACAAATTCCGTAGCTCTGTTTCAGCTGATATTTGTATATTACAAATTTGTAGAAAGATGACGTGTTTAAAAAATAAATTGTGTATTTAAAACGTTCATTCAACACACTCTAATTAAATCTTTCAACATTGATTCTTGTGGCTTTTTGTTGCGGTAAATATTTGAATATGAATATATGCGTGAAACTATATGAAAATAAATGTAAAACTTTACCTTCAAACATCACGAAATTACGGGAAGGAAATCCGTAGGTACTTATTTACTTCAGTTGAAAATACAAATAAAATTTTTTTAATACGTTTCAGCACAATATATTGAATCTTACAAAATAATAAGATGTTGTCAATGGGATAATGAGGATTTTGGCAATGACGAACGACAAGACACACCCTCCACCTTTTACCTAGAATTTACACATTCTAAAATGGGCTTCCAGGATACATATATTTTACTTAAAAATATGGCGTATATTTTAGTGTTACGTAAATAATATATATTTTATATTTCAACGCTTTTTATATTCAAACCATACCGTCCCCTTATAAGAAATGCTGGGATATAAATCTTCATATATTTTTATACAAGATATGTTTACTGTGTACATAATTAATTAAATTTTGAGATATGAAAGTAATTGTGTGTTTTTACCGTTTTTACTGCCAATGAGCGGATGACGTCCACTGCGTTCATTGTGCATATATGCGCAGACGCTCGGCGATCAAATATAGATATAGAAAATATGAAATTCCAGTTAAATATAATTTACAAGGCACGATATTTCGTAACGTTGACTGTCTAATTCTCGGTTTTTCACTCACAAAGAGCGACAGGAACACGTTATAGTGATCGGTAAATAACTATTGTAAGAATTAATGAATGTACACGAATATAAATCGACGAAATGTAATCTATTTTGTTTGTTGGTGATTTTAATGTCATTCTACTATTCATAAAAAAGACTCCAATGTCATATTAGACATTCTTTTTGGATACAGTTTTATACAAACTATAAGAGGCATCAGTCACAGATCTGACAGGGGACGGACGATATAGACATTTTTGTTAATCTTACAAATATCAAATTAGCCTTTTATTTAGCAGTTTCTTAGAAGCAAGTTCGCTCAAAATTAAAAAATAAAAGTGATAATATTTAGTAAAAAATATTTCAACATGAAGTCAAAGTTCTTAATCGTAAAATTAGAAATAAGTTTTAGGTCTTGATATTTTACAGATCAATGCCCGACGAAAATTAAATAGTTATTAACTTATATAAATTAAATTCTGAACATATAATTTTTCTTTTAGAGTAAAATTCGACCATGTCAAAGGCTTGATTGTTTCCGGTGGCAACCCTTTGAGGGCAACCTGGAACATTATCACCAATTTAAATGTATAACTTTAGCAATCTAAACTTGAGGTGGGTGAATTGAAAATCAACGGGATTATCACACAAGATCTTCAAGAAATGTTTATAGTTTTATATACTGACTTTATCGAAAACCCTGCCACAATAAAATCTAAATCCTTTTATTCCAGTAAACAGGACAGTCTTACCACTGTTCAATATAGATTTCAACTTTTCTATTATTAATATATTTTATTCAATTTTGTTTCCAAAAAGTCCAGTTAATTCAGAGTCCGGATGCAATCTCTTAAAAAGAGTATTACAATTGGTTCTTTTCTCACTAGTAAAAATTATATTTTTGAGCTATTCACAATTGTACTCTCATTTACGATTTAATTTAGGCTTTTAACTTTGTTGACCACGAGACCCTCAGGGCGACTTAACCTGGAATATTTGAGATATGGCATAGTTTTCTGGAGATTTTGAGTTCTTCATAATTGTAATAAAATATTTATTCCGCGTAGACTTGGAATCTCAGACTGCGAGAAGGTTTCAGAGAATACTTTTCGTCAGATAGCATCTAAACACTCTCATTTTTTATTAATGTGTCATTGAATTGATTTTGTTTTCAATAAAAACAGTTCCAGAACATTGATCAAGCAATAGAAGATAAAATTAGCCAAAAACAGAGACATTGAAGTCACACATTTATAAGAATACAATTCTTTACTTTTGTCCTAAACTATGTAACTTTCAAAATTAGTAAGTTATCTTGTCGGAAAGGCATTTTACTGTTTGCATAAATTCTAGATTTTATTTTAATACGAGCTTAACATTTAATTTCTAATTATATTTATCATTATTAATTATTTTTATTATATTCGTGGAATAAATAGTAAACAAAACATGTTCTAGTGTGTAAATAAAACATTTAGAAAATACAAACACTCCAGTTAGATATTATTTAAAAGATCACGGTATTGTTTTGCTTTGGTTGTAGACTAAAAGTTTTTGTGAACATTTGATTAAAATATAATATAATAAGATCAATTAAATAGGTTATTGCATACTGCACCAGAAGTCACCGCCGAAGAGTTGACAGTCAGTATTATATATATAGGTCAACTGTAAAACACGTTTTTGCTAACCATCTAATTTAGTATATGTTTCGAACAATTTTTGTTAGCACAACACTGGATAAGTAAAACAGTAACAGTGTACGAGATAACATTTAATTAATGTTAAGAAATAAAATGTTTTAAAATAGTAAAATCAGCGAACTAAAGGGTTTGTACTTTTGTTTGTTACTACTATGGTTCGATTACGAGTATACCTTCAGGTTATTGCAAGTTCAAATACACCTTGAATGTTTGTATCGATGGGGAGGGGTTAGAACCCCAAACGCCCCCACCCTGGATACGTCTATGGAATTCCGCAATCATCTTTCTTCTGACGACATACTACTGGATCGTTTGTGGCTATACTTCGATAGGGTCTTCTTTGAGGATGTTGAAATTGCTGGCATTGTCCATAAGTCTCGTGAACACAATGCACTATCGTCCAGGAAGATGTTTACCATTGTGTATAGAATTCTTTAGCTTCAAACACAACCTGCGCCATATTCAAAGGTTACGGCTTTAATTCATATTTCAGTATGATGAATGGGGCTTTATAATTCTGTACCAAGCAGTCTAAACTTTTTGTGATAATTTAACACATTCAAAATAATAGTGATCCTTAACAATGCCTACGTTAACTATTAAGATTTAGTTTTGATACAAGATATACGAGTTGATGATCTACTCCTGGACTACTCTCATAAGCAGGTTAGATAGCAGTGTGCTACTGTAAGTTTGCAACTTTTATAGAGAATTTGAAATTTTTCTAAATGCAATTTGTAAATTTGCTTCAAACTTTTTCTGGCATCGAACAAAATCCTATAGATGCAAACCGAATTTCGCGTTTCCACTAATAGTGGGTACAATACTGAAACTTCCATTGACCTTTGCTTAAAACTCAAAAGTGTACCAAACGTTGCCATCTTTTAGTTGCATAACGGCTGTATTCCTCTCTGCGCCTGCGCAGCTTTTCAGTTGATCAGCTGGGTTGTACTGCTGACGTATTGTCCAGACGTCTATTTCCAATCAGCTGTTGTTGCTTTATTATACAGGTCCCCCAATTTCTGTCCTCAGTTCTCCTGAAAGTGGATCAATATCATCCCTGTTCAGATCTGCTAAAAGTGCAGCAGTGTCACTATTACTCCTTTTTGCTCGTTTTAGTGACAATCTTGTCTATATCTCCTTTGTGCTCGTTAGGCAGCCAAAATATAACACACACTTATAGCTGCAATTACGTCATCCATTCTGACTCATCTTAAATAATACTAGCCATCCAAATAAAAAGGTGTTCAATCACTTTTAAAGCACAAACATAGCTCGCTTGCAACATATTAGTTAAAAAATAAAAAGTTTTGAAACTAAATGTCGCGAACAAAGTTAATACTAGTTGTAAACTTTGGTTACAGACTGCCGTGTAAAGTAAAATGGAGAATTAATATTAATAAGTCAAGTCTTCTGTATATTGTTATGGTCAATAAGTCATGTAAATGTTTTTCTGTTGATTTGATAATTGGTAGAAGGGTGTAACAAAATATAGCGATGTATAGGCCTACATCCTTTCAAAATATAAGATATGAGTCTAAACCATTACAAAGGAATAAGGTGATATATTACGAGTAAATTTTAACTAACCAGCTGATATTGAGTTGGCCCACGGACTCATAATGACGGCTAAGATCCAGAAAAGGCAAATCTAGAGGATAGGAGCTTTCGATTGATACTAATTATGTACTAAATAGTAGATTTAGTAACCTGAAATCACCGTAAAACAATCAAGGTTTATTTTAGCAATATTAGGAATTTCTGATTCAGTTTCTCATTTCTTGCTGTTTCTTCGGTTAAGTACCACGCAAATAGAGTCAAAACCTTGGGCTACTGAATATTTAATCTATCGCCATTGCTATTAAAATGTAATTGTCCTATTAATGACATAGGACCAACAGTAATGATGAAATTATGAATGCAGTCAATGATAATAAGTTCTTAGGAATATTCCTAGATAAGGAACTGACCTGGAATGAAAATATTAATTACTTATGTTCCAAGGTGCCTCGTAACATATATGTTATCACACATCTATCAAAGATCTGTCATCCAAATATTTTATTAACTGTATATTATGGAATGATTTTCCCATGCCTATCATATGGTATAGAGGTAAGGAGTAAATGTGCAGCAAGAGAATGAAAAAGATTGTTTATTTTACAAACAAACAAAAACTTTGAGGATAATATCCAATCTTAGAAATATGGAATCATGTACAAGGTGCCTTTAATCATTTTAGACTTCTCACTCCGCCTTCTTTGTACATTTAAAAAACAATTATGTTTTCTCGTTAAAAATGTACGTTGACAACAGGCAGAGATTTGTATTCACATAATAACAGATTTAATGGACATGTTAGGCCACATCATCATAGACTGAACGTGTATGAAAATCTCCCCTCTTATTCTGGAGGATGTCCTTTTTAATTTTTTGCCTGAAAACATTAAGAATGAACAAAATTCTCGATTGTTTAATGGTAAATCAAAATAATTTTTACTAAAAATGTGTTTTGCAATGTGGATGAATTCAGACTATTTCCAAAATTAAAATTGAACTTCATGTTTTATTTTTAAAAACTTTATTTTGTTACTGTTCCCATAGATGTTTAAGCATTTTCACTGATAAGAGTCTCTAGCAGCTGAACTCTGATGACAGGATGAAATAGCAAAAAAAGGGTAATTGAATAGCAAAGCCTGAGAGCAATCATCTACATCACCGAAGACGCCTATTCAACTGCAAACGCCCAAAGCAAGAAAAAGATTTGTCCTTTTAAAACTTGCAAATGGCAAAGTACGGTAAAAAAATATAATATCTGGAATTGCTAGCAACATGAAAGCTTTTCCGATAATAAATATGAGAATCGTACAATACACGTTATGAACAATTTTAGTTTGAAGTACTAACATCAGCTATATTTTGCAGGACATCAAAACTTGTTATGTTATTAAGAGACTTACGCACAACCAAAAATCCTTTTTTCTAACTTCCGATCAGTGTAGACAACTGTATTTATCTTCAAGTGTAAAAAAATCAGTATTCAAAATAAGTTGATTGTGGCAGAATAGGCTAAGGACAAATCTTTTTGCGATTATTTATGTGATTTTCCTTGGGATAGAGTAGGAGTTGTTATCAGAGATTAAGCTTACTTTTTTTATAAAACCATAGACTATAGATATTGATATAGAACATAAATATCTATAGTCTGTGATAAAACTGTTAACCTAATCTCAGAGATAACGGCGCAGCGCGGCCCGAAGATGCCGTTGGAGAGAGGTAAAGACCCTGATGAATGCAGTCAGCTACGAGCTGGGCAGGAGAGTTCTGCGGGCAACAGCTCAAACAAATACAGGCGACACGCTGCAGCTGAGCGAAGCAGTCTGTAGGCAACAAAAACTGGCTGTTTTCTAGAGTCTCATGTAAGTTACGGTGATATAGCTTCTTGGTGAGAAATAACTTCCTCAAATTTAGAAAGAAACCTTATTCAACAAAATAGACCTTCTTCTTTGTTTAAAGTTTGTTACTGACGATCGAAGGTTTGAAAAGATAACAGTATTTCGTAATAGGTTATAAAGGTATAACACAACGTTTCGAGGTCAATCAATCCTCTTCGTCAGGTGGGGGAGGTATTAATACATAAAAAATAATGAACAGAAAGAAGTAAAGAAGGGAAAGAAAAGGGTTCAAACATACCCAAAAGCTGCTTGGTGTCCAGTCCAGGATGCTATTCCCTTCTTTACTTATTTCTGTTCTTTATTTCTATATGTATTAATATCTTCCCCACCTGACGAAGAGGATAGATTCCACTCCTCGAAACGTTGTTATACCTTTTATAACCTATAACGATGGCAAATGTCCGAAATCCTGTTATCCTTTCAAAACAGAGCTGTTAGCCGTCTTATAGATGTGGTGCATTTTTATATCTTTGACACAGTGTCTACTTTACAACCAACACATTCAACCATTCACCGCCATAACATAAGACATGCCTCAAACCTTGTCATATCCCCCACCACCTTCCAGTAGTCTGTACAGCAAAAACCAATAAACAGTTCAAACTACTGCCAGAAGAACTGCAAAACTTATCTGCAGAACAGTAGAAGACCCTTCATCTGAAGAGACCTGTCTTCTCAATGGATGAATTTATAAAAGAGGAACACTGAAAGAAGACACTATATTAAATTATTTATGATTGATGTAACTATATGACACATTACTAACCTCCAATATGTAAATGATGAATTTGCCTTTTGTGTATTATTCTAGTCATCATAATTGGTAAGACAGAGTGAACACCTTCACCGAGTTTCAAATTAGGGGTAAAGCAAAAAGAAATTCAAACAGAGTGGCCCCATATCTAAATGTCTCGTAATAATTGTAAGATAAAGAAAACTGGACAGTAACTATTAATAGACTGCTAGATTTCAAAATACTAGAACATTCTAATATCTAGATCAATTGTTTTTTCACCCCTCCATCATGCTTATGATAAATAATAAAAAATTGTCCACAACTCATTTATTAATGTTTCAGATACGAACAACTTTGATTACGTGATAGGCTAATGCTCAGAAAACTGGAAACTCCATGTTAGACTTGGTTACTTAGGAACCTGAATGAACCGGAATTTAATTGATAGTGACACCTTTGATTATGCAACGCTAAGAGAAGATATTGCAACCAATGTTAAAATCTATTACCATCTTAAAGGAGGAAACAGGGAGAGGGCCTTTTTTATTATTGTTGGTTCATGCTAGATAAACTTCGTAAAACCTATTAATAAACTCCGAAAATAACTTTAAAAGTATTCACTTTAACATATTAAAACTATTCAACAATAATAGTAGTAATTCAAATGAATAATTTTAAAATTTAATTAATAAAATTTAATAAAACCCACAACATTAAAATACAAGGGCAACTTTATTCAGAAAGTAAGGAACGCTTTGGAACCATAAAAAATCAAGTACAAGAAGAAAATGTTTTATATACATCTAAAGAGGGACTACAATACTACTTTTCTACATAATCCCCATATGAATCCAGGCACTTATAATAGTGGGGGATAAACTTTGAAATTCCATGACATAGAATTATGCTGCCTCACTCACCTGCATTTTTAGTCATATTTTAAATCAAAATAATAATGTATATTTCCTACAACAGACATAATATTGAAATAGTTCTTAATGTTTTAAAACACATTTTGCTTAACAGGATTTTTGGTTCATGTTATGAAGTAAATATAACTTCTTGTGTTATATCTTGTTAAAATAATTTCTCTAGATACACTTTTCAGGTATACTATAGGCTTATGTCTTGTTTTACAATCTTAGTAACATTCAAAATTAATTCTTTAATATTAAAATTCTTTTAAATACTTCATTCTGGACTAACTTATTGCCACACTTGACACTAGCTGTTACCCACGGCTTCGAATGCAAATCTTAGAATCAAATCCTTATATTACTTAGTAAAAGCAATTATGATGTAATATGATAGGAATCCTATACGAATTTTAAAACGTAAGTAGGCATACATCAGGTAGATAATATTTAAATTCGTGGTAAATAGTATCAGAGTTTAACTTAATTATTATATCATGTTTTGGCACATGTAGGAGCATTTCTGGTTCTAATTAATTATATACATAACGTCACAGCTGAATCTGCCTTGTCATCCCGATCAAGAAAACACAAATCTCAGATCACACAAGTCTCGGAAACTTACTTCGGTCAAAAAGCGTATATTTCCAGCCTTGTCATATATTTCAGGTCTAAGATATTTCCAGTACTATAGTAGAGTTTTTCCTTGTTGTTCTGACGAAGAAGAAATATATATATATATATATATATATATATATATAATATATATATATATATATATATATATATATTATATATATATATACTATATATACTTACGTAGGACTGAGATGCCTACTTTGGTTAAATAGTGCTTACTTAAGACCATTTAAATTCACTTACCTACTATGTCACAGTTTAGCTTGCCACATTGCCTCGATCAAATTTTATATACGTTCGATTATCTAGTTCTCAGAAATCTACTTTGGTCAAATTCGTGTTGACATAGTTGAGTTTACCTTGTCCTGATGAAGAAAATACACACATAAGTAGGACTGAAAAGCCTATTACGACCTAGGGGAGAGTCCTACCTACTTACTATGTACTTTCGGTATAAGAGGGAAATTCTTATTAAGGTTTTGCAACTTTCCAAAATAATCGTTATTTTTTTTAAAGTTTTGTGTTACACTTGTTTTTTTGGACTGTAGCCAGCGAAAGAATGAATCGTTGAGGCATGTTAGTATTCATTTCTCTGTTTATCCATTAGCCATTGTTAAAATGTAATATCATAATGTCAAGGAAGCCCGCCAGTTTAAAACAACTTATGTGAAAACATTCATAACTTTGTTTATTAAGGTTAGTTTTATAACAGTATTTAATGCATTAGATGATTGTAATTTGTCACTGGTGCAATCTGGTGTAAAATTTATATATTAATGTTTTATTTACTATCTGCATTTACACTACCGATCAAGCACTGTTTACTTATTATTGATTAAAATTCAAATGTAAACAGATGTTTCAGAAAGTTTGTGAACTATAGCTGTCAAAATACGTTTCTTATCATAACATTCAAATGTAAACAAACTAATTTTTCAATTTGAAGTCGACTTTATTTGGTGAAATGAATGTGTTATGGGTGGTAAAAAGCACTCTAAAATGTTAATTCAGACCAAAAGCTATACCTGTTCCAAAATTCAGCACAATCCGTATAGCAGTTTCAGCGTGATTCGAGGACAAACCTCCAATCATCCAAATATCCAAACATTCAAACTTTCGCATTTATAATATTAGTATTTATAATAGGGATTCATAATCTTGGAAATACCCTTAGGCGATATTTAAAAACAATTACCAAGGAGATTTTATTATTTAATGATGCGTGATATTCAAAAATAGACAATCGGTGTTTCATTACAATTGACCAGAATGTTATTACCATGAGAATTTTATCCTAAATTTAATATTGAAGCAATGCATATGATTCACAATTTAGTGAAATAGAATTGCAGTTGTGATCTGTACAGTATTTTTATAAGGAGTGTAGATGAGCTTTCTAAAGAAGACATTAGAAAGTGGAAGCCATTTTCCATTTCAATGGATATAGAAGATGTGCCACTTATGGTTCAAGGTGTCCAGAGATGGTATTAAAGCATCAAGAAAGAGTACAGTAGAGAAAGGATTGGACCAAAAATTCCTGTAATTCCTGACGGTCCCTTAATTCGGTTTACTTTCCAACATCAGTGAATATCTGAACAAGAGTTGGTAAAATCCTGTTACATCAATCCATGGACTGTTGAATTTGTCAGTTACGAAATTCATTATTTTTGCACTTATGAAACATAGGGAATCTGGCTACTGGTACAAAAAAGTCGTTTGAAATTATCTGTAAAAAAATGTACGGACTTGGAATTTTCAGCCTGTGATGAAAACTGACTCATTGTCAGAGAGTTTGCTAAAAATCTCACATTATTTATCCATGGTCTTTACGCTTCTGAGACGAATACTACTGGAATTTTCAGTTACATTAATCCATAGGCTCACACCTTGAGCCCATTGAAATCGACTTAGAGACGATGAAATTCCTAGTTACATCAATACATGGTCTACACAGTTTTTTTTGCAGGTTCTGCACAGATGAGTCATTAAAAATCTTATATGCCCATGTTTTTGGAATGTATATGACTGAGGGATTGTATAGGTAGGTGGTTACTAGTAATCATATTATACAAAAATTTGTAAAATATATTTTAAATTGGTATAAATTCTCACATTAGGACAGTATTTATAGAATTTTAATAGTTTCCTAAATTTTAACATTTACTGTGGGACAACAGACACATTTTTATCCAATCTTTGGAACATATTTTGCAATATAGTAAAGGTCCGTTTTTCATGTTTACTATCTCCAATTGAATGATCTTACAAGAAACTCTGGTCTGCCTTTAATTCCTTTTTAGGATGATTCTAGAGCCCATCCACTCCCGCAAGCTTCAGCCGTAACAGAATTTACTGAGCTATCATTGGCTGAGCTTTAGCAAAACTCATCACTCATGGGTCTGGAAAAATTTAATTTCTGTCTATCAGTCTCTCTGCATGATATCTCAAAAAAGGCCTCACAAAAAATAAAAGTATTAAATATTGGTTTTATGTTTTTAATGTAAGTAAGTTAATACATGTAGATTATTTACTTTAAAAAAATAATATAGTGAAAGTTAATGTAAAAAAGTTGGTGACAATATCACATTTTAGTGCACTCCTGCATTTAAATACCCCTCTACATCACCGAAACTTTTATTATTTAAGCACAAAAAAGTGAATATCATTTGACAAGATATTTTGATAAAGATTATCTGGAGGTTTTAAATTTTTGCATGAAACTTCATCTATACATGGACAAAAATGAGTTCTGTTATGGTGCATACCCAACCATGGAATTTGGCTAAACATCATTGAAGCACTTAGGTAGGACTATCAATTTTTAGTAAAGCTGCAATATCTTTTTGTATGCTGGGGGATGTACTCATTTACTTTCAGTATGATTGTTTATATATCTGTTCACAGAACATCTTGAGCATGAAATGAGCTATAGGTCTGACATTTTACATGCAACTTCAGTGAAGCCATTACGCAATATGTGGTGTGGCATTCCTACCTTGTAATAATTGTGCCATTTTCATTTATTATAAATGTTTTTTTGTAAATAGATGCCATAACAGTTTTTGCCTTTAAAGGGACTGAAAAATTGTAAATTTTTAATGTAATCCATTAAACAGGTATCCTTTTTTATGAGATTCCTGGAACAGAAGAGTGTCTGTTGTAGTGATATCTTTCAATATTATTGTGAACTGCTTTGGTTACCTCTTTAAGATGGTCAAATTTGCCAGACACTGGATGTCAAATTTTAAACAACTTAATACAATGGAAGGAACAAGTAATAACAGGCAGCTGGAGTTGGTCCTAGGTCTAGGCAGGTAATATTAAACTGAAAATAAAATTACCAGAAAAAGTGTGTGAAAACTGTTTTTAGCTTATGTGCACACAGTAAAATAAACCTTTACCAATTTTTTCCTGTGAGAACAAAACTTATGTACAGTAAGGTATGATACTAAAAAGTTATAAAATTATAAGATAATTCCTAATTTGTAATTAATTAAATTAAAAAACTAATAGACTAATAATTAACTAATAGTTAATTTTTTAACTTAATCTGGTTGGATTCTCTCCTTGTTTCTTGTGTTAGAGGTATATTAAATACATATCTCATTCTTAAAATAAAATCAGTATAATGTTTTTGAGATGCAGTAAAATAGAAGACAAGATTTAAACATATTAATGATTACAGAAAACGTAAGAAATATTATTAGAAGCACTTTAATAAGGTTTTAAAACTCTTCTAGCAGTTTTAAAAACGTTTCTTGCTACAGTCAGATTACCTCAGAGAGTTGCACCATGTAATGAATTTAATGCATATGAAGAAAGACATAAAAAAGGCTACTAGTTACACAAGTGATTCACTTGTTTTGTTATAAAAAACTGTGACAATACTATTACATAACTGATACACTAATCAGTTGTGTAATAGAAGCTTTGCAACTGGAATTTAAATTATGCCTAATAGTTTTACAGAAGGATAGTCATGTTAATGAACACCGAAGGTTACTTTTGTTTTGTGCTTCTATTTTGCAATTATCTCAAACTAGTTTACTTTTTTCAAATGAGAGACTTAATATTTCCGTTGCAGTTTTAAAATATATTTCTATTAACACCTATCAAAACTATGTTCATTTAAGCAAATATATATTTATTTGTACAAGATCCTACTCGAAATACAAAAGGGATTCATATTACTACAAATTAATGACTAAATGTACAACGCCCTGAGACATAATATTTTAAGTAGTCCCTTCTAATACATTCATCAAACACTGTTTTCATTCATCAAATGATTTGAAGTCATTCTTTGGAGGAGCTGAAAGTTGATTTGAAACATTGGTATTTCTTGTATCACTGAAAGATGCAAAATCTCTGGAACAATCCTGTTTCCTTCACAATATTTCCAACGTCAAAAAGAAATTTTAAACAAAAGAATTGTACTGCTAGGAAATTAATCCATGGTTCAAACAAATTTGTAAGTGGTCAGATAAGTTTAAAGTCCAAATCTTTCTAGTTTAACTGTACTGTGTACTGTGTTGCTTATTAGCAGGTATAATATCAGTATCTAGGATAGATTACTTTGTGAATATATCTCATACCTTCTTACAGTTTTTTCTTAAAAAAAATACAAATCTTTTAAAAACAGTGACTTGCCAACTTGAATAGCTCTCTATAAAATTAAAAATTAAGTTCTTAATTTGTATTATGAGATCTGTGCTGTACAAGTTGTAGAAGTAATGAATTAACTGCATTAGATTTTGATCTGATATACTTGTTCAACAGTCTAAGAAAACTTGAGAGTCCAAAGACAAGGCTATGCTTAGAAATCCACTCCCATCATGCCAGTGTTACTGAGCTGTGATAGAGATTTGTTTGTTTATGGAAAAATTGTCAGATTGTTATTTAGATAACCAAATTCAATTGTTTTATAATGGTTTGCATATCAAAAACGTAAATAAGAAATGGTCAATACCACAACCATCTAATGATGAAACCATGCACATGTGGAAAACCACTAATAAATAATACAAATTCTGTTTGGTTCTTTTATGTTTAGAGATATTAGACAGACATTGGAGGGTTCGTACATCATGAATTCACACACACACACACACACACACACACACACACACACACACACACACACACACAACACACACACACACACACACACACACACACACACACACACAACACACACACACACACACACACACACACACACACACACACACACACCACACACACACACACAACACAACACACACACACACACACACACATATATTATACTAATCACTGTGTTGAATAGAAGAAAACAAAAACTATTTTTCACTTCTTTATTTCGGGGGATTTAATACCCCCGTCTTCAGGAAGTTTTTAATAAAAATGAATATAAAACTATAACATGTAAACAAGAATTAAAAAACATAAATGTAAACTTCCTGAAGACGGGGGTATTAAATCCCCCGAAATATAGAAGTGAAAAATAGTTTTTGTTTTCTTCTATTTAACACAGTGATTAGTATATATATCACAAAAAGTACTTGCTCCGCCGGGACTCGAACCTGGATCTCTCACTTGCCGGGTGAATGTGCTAACATTACACCACAGAGCCCTCACTTTTTACGATTCAATTATTTTGTATTTGGCCTTTTCTTTCACATATGCGTTTAAATAACCAAACTAACATATGATCGGAAGACCAAGTACCTGTCAAACGACTTTTGTTTACATTATTCAAAATGTGTATAAATGGCAATAGCCTTATTTAATTTTTCAATAAACATTGAATCACAAAAAGTACTTGCTCTGCCAGGACTCGAACCCCGGATCTCTCACTTGCCGGGGTGAATGTGCTACCATTACATATATATATATATATTACATTTTCGAATTGGTGCTTTGTAATAATATGGTTAAGAAATTTCCAATGAAAATTTATGCGATTTCATGATTTGTTATGTTATCTTCATTATAATTCTGGAATTTCCACCTTCACATAAATATTTATGAAACAAGTAATGAAATGTTCTTCACTTTTAAAACAACTCATCCGTTACATTTTATCTCTTTAATTAATAGGTAGGGAAAACCTTACATGTGATATGAATATTCTATATTCACTTTTTATGTAGTACACAATGGCAATGGCTGACTTTGGTTAGGAACACCCTAACTTAAATTTCTGTTAAAGTTGGTGGTCACATATTTGTTTTTACAACCTAATAACATTTTAAAATGTCTCAATTTACCCATTGGACATATCAAAATTCAAGGACCTTGTCAGAACATATTGTTTATTTCATCAAGGCAAAGTAAAATATTTTTGTATCTTTTGGAACCTTATCAATCCTTTATAAGCTTGATAGGGATACCCTGGCAAATATTTTGTATTTAATTTGTAGTAAAAAAAACATGACTGATCTGCAGAGAACCCAAAGGTTTTGCTATAAAATAAAAATACCAAATATTGTGAGATTAAAAGTGCTGTGATTCAAATATTTATTCCACCTTCTTTAAGAATCTGTTATAATTTTTTTCAGTTAAAATGCCAATTGTTTTTATCGTAGACCTCAGCTTTACATATATTGGTAATATAGAAAACCATGTTTCAACATCTTTTAAAGTTTGTTTGTGCACTCAAAAAAATGGTAATGTTCTAATTTAGATAGAAAGTATCTATTTAACATTCATTATAAATAATAATTTGTGTGGTGTATGGGTGGAAAAGGATTAATAATAAATAATCAACACCCATTTATTAACACAAAACGTTTTCAATATTTGTGTATCAAAGGAGACAAGTATTACCAAAATGGTAACAGTAAAATGAAATTGCAGAGGTATTAAAAACAATTCTTAAACTATATTACTAGTATATCAATAAAAATGTACACTCTTATCTATATAAATATAATTACAAGTTATAGGCAAACACATAAAAAGGTTATGAAATCTGTAATTAATTAGTGTCTCTAATCTTCGTACTTTGGTTTATTTGTAACCTCTGAATTGTCTTTTACAAACAGATTATGCCTAATGAACAATATGTTTAATTAACAACTTTTTAGAAACAAAAATATTTCTTCGTCATATGAAAATTATAATTTTTAAATGCTAACTATTCAACTTTGTATACTTCTAGCAATAAACAATAAAGAATGTACAAACTTGCAAAATAAAGGGAAGTTGTAATGATTTGTGAAGAAAAAATCCAAGTGACTAGTGGTTGAAATAATTTGCAAGTAGTGGTTACAACCCCTATTTGTAGGTGGAAAGTTTTTCTTTAATACAAGCAGATTTCCAGAATTTAACATTTTCCATTTTTTATACAACTCCAGTTACACACATTTAGCTTTTTTTATGTGTGTAAGAGAACTTGAAGCTCAAGCAGACTATTTGGTTCTACTTTTAGACTAGAGACCCTACCAGATAACGATTTGGCTGGACATGCTCTAAAACTCATTGTATTACAATTTCCTGAATGCTAAATTTACATATAAGCTAATAATGAAAAATAATGACATTATTTTCAAAAACTATACAGGAATAAAAAAAGCATTCATGTTGCTACTGGCAACAAGCTATATAGATTAGTTGAAACATCGTTGTAGTTCAGTTCTGACTGATCACGACAAGTTAAAATGATGTTTTGTTAAAAAGTGGCTTGTTAATATTTTGTAAACAAAACTGCTTGACATAGGACAGGTTAAGAGGGAGGATGGTTTTTTTAAATATTTTGGTACCTTTAGAATGTTACTCTGGCAATTATTCCTGGTATTACTCTGGTTTTTATCCTTCGCTATATTGTTATCAATGCTACCAACCAATATTAATGCCTGCAATATATTGGTAAATTTTACTCTAGAGACAAACTCATTGCTGTTATTCCACACAAATATTTGCTGAGGAAAACATGGTGCTTACAACATTATTCAGCAGACTCATGTTAATTGATCAGTTCAAAAATACAAAAAAAAAAAAAAAAAAAAAAAACTAAATGGGAAATTACAAATGGTTTAATCAATTTGTTTTACAGAGGCTTATTTTTTGTATCTGAAATATTATACAGAGTTATTATTGTTTAGAGTTTATAACTATTTAAACAGTTAATTTCCAGTAGTTTTCTACTGTAAAACAACAGATATTTAACTAGCAAATCCCACAGGTTAACAGTATATTCAAAATATATTTATTACAAAGGCCAATTACATTACTTTATTTCTAAAAAAAAAAGTAATTTGAAATAACAATCAAGGAGGACTGGTTTATTACATTTGGGTAAAGTAGTTAAAACGTATACGTATTGCAGAACGTTATAATAAAATGTGTCTAGAATTTTGATTTCATGTCAATAATACACACACCTGTAAACTAGAAAATATGCTATAGTTAAATTGTGCTAGCTATTTTTATTAATAACTAATCCCTCCACTCCACTCTGAAATTCTTATGGAAAGTCTTATTATTCAATATGGTAACTTTTTCATATTTACTAAATTTCAATGTAATATGTATATAACTAAAATAGGCATTTATTTTTTTAACATTTCTTGTACCTTAGTATTGATGATAGTATGATTTTTAAAAATCAGTTTTGTTCCATTGATTTTAAAACACTCCTCTGAACCTTTTGTAAATGCTTTTACATTTGTTTCAAAACTTAAGAAATCTAGTATTTCTTAATAATTGTTTAACTTTGTACACAACTGTTAGATCTTTTCTCATAATTAACAAACTAGTATTGCGGTTTGTTAAATTAAATTTGTTTCTACAACATCTTGTAATATACTCAAGGTGAAGCTAATTTCTGAGTGCCCAGGACGTAGGTGTTCAGAATGTAAAGTAAAAAGTAAGTAATGTTCAGAATGTAAAGTAAAAAGTAAGTAATGTTCAGAATGTAAAGTAAAAAAGTAAGTAATGTTCAGAAATGTAAAGTAAAAAGTAAGTAATGTTCAAAATGTAAAGTAAAAAGTAAGTAATGTTCAGAAATGTAAAGTAAAAGTAAGTAATGTTCAGAATGGAAAGATTAAAACATAAATTTAAAACTATATTTGGATGATTTGAGTAATAATTTCAAGTTTAAGGAGTTACTTTTTAGTTCTTTACATACTTCCATCAAAATAGGGACTGTGACGGTAGCAAGGGATCATGACATTAATATTTTATAATATATCTATAGAGACCATGTTCAACGAAATTGGCTTTTTAAGAGGTAAATAAATGGATTTAAATGTTTTGATTTATAAAGTGTTATTTGTTTTTCATGTCGAGAGATGTTCCTGAGTCACTAGAATTTTATACAGTATTAGAACGTGTTTCAATGGAGTTTGAAAGCATGGGAGATTTGTTACAAAAAGGTTACATTTGTTTTATGCGATTTTGTTATGGTGGAGTAATCTCCATAACATTAGCAAGAACACTGAGTTCCATGATAGTGCATATCACATTATGCAACAGCAGTAACACAAGTTTCCTCACAACTTTTACTTACCAGTGTAAGGTAAACATGGCTTAATACAATTAATTAGATCTGTGCAGTTTGGCTAAAATGTTTTGAAATCTTCTCTCTGTAATTTTGCTGAAAACATACAAAATTATGAATGAAAAGCATAGAGCATCTATAACTGGAGACAAACTTTCAGAAATGACATTTCAGAGGAAAACATTTTGTTTGTTCAAATACTTTGAAATATAAATAATTCGAAAATTTGCTATTTGTTTTCATTTTGCATCATAATTTTGTAGTTTAGATTAGACTTTTTCAGATAACTTTTTTCTATATATAATATATATATATATATATATATATATATTTATAATAACTTAGTTATAAGTAAACAGTTTGTATTTCAAATAAATAAACAATTATAATTCATTTATGTGGATATAATACATAAATAATAAATAAATACACAATACATAAGTAATAAATAAATACATAATACATAAAAAGTATACTTGGGACTACACAAGATTTAAAAGATTGAAAAAAATGAAAATATTAACCTCAGTAATCGAGGCTTGCAAAATCCAAGAAGAACAAAGTTAAGAATAAAGTTTAACAGTATCATTCAAAATTAAAATTAAACAATATAATTCAAACAAACAATACATCAAAATACTTTGATAACACAGTTAAAAATACAGAAAATATTAACAAGAAATCATGATAAAATAAAAATAAAGAAACATAAAAGAATATAAATAGTTGTGAAGGTAAGCTTGTCTTAAATTCCAAAGATTAATCTATTAGCGATCCATCTCTTACTGCTTAAATGATTATTTATATAAATGTGAACAGATGCACTATTAAAAGGCGTTCAATTAGTATAGCCAGAACATGAAAACAATAATACCGGCATCAATTATTCAAAATTTCAATGCCCACCTCTGACTAAAACTGAATTCAAACAAATTTTTGGACTCGCTTAAAAATAAAATTTCACAGGCTATGATAGAATTCCAGTGAAATTGTTAAAATTTGTAAAGCATTCTTTAATCAAACCACTATTAACATCTAGTAAATTCTTCTCTTGGTACAAGCATATTTCCCGATAAATTAAAAAATTTAAAGGTTGTCAAAGTCTTCAAAAAGGAGCTCAGTAACAGTTATTCAAAATTATCATCCTATTTCCATTTTTACCATCAGTTTCAAATTTTTTAAAAGAACCATGTATTACAGACTAGTCAAACATCTAGAGGCAAATAATCTTTATGACATGAAACAACATGGATTTAGAAAAAATAAATAAACCACAAACTGCATTGATACAGTTTACGGAATCGATATAGATTCTGTAGACAAAAGGGAATGTGTACCAGGAATATTCATGGGATTTATCAAAAGCTTTTGGATTTGCACAAAAATTGAAAAATTTAGGAATCAATAACTTTCTAATAGAAAACAATATGTTGATATATCTTAAATGAGAAACAACAGATTACAAAATTTTCAATCTAAAAACCAAATAGTAAGAAATGGAGTGTCCCAAGGGTCTATTCTGGGTCCCTTATTATTTATATGTTACATAAAGGATATGCCAAAGTGCTTTAGTAAACTTGAAAAGAACAAAAATCAGCTTGTATATTTGCAAATGACTCTAACCTAATCATATCTGCCAAAACACAAGCTAAAGTAGAAAATAACTGCATACATAATTGGAACTTTCAAAATTACCAAAACGTTTTTATTGATAATAGATTGGTTTTAAATACAGAAAAAACTAACTTTATCTCTTTTAAGTACAAAACAAGACAAAAATTAAGGTGTAATATCTTAATATATGATACCTATTTTTGATCAAGTTAATAACACATATTTCTAGGTCTCATCATAGACAAGTACCTTAGCTAGCACATTGAGCAGATAATTAATCATATAAATTCTGGAATTTATGCTTTTAAATAAATAAATCTTTGTCACAAAGCATTTCACAATACAGCACAACTATAAAACAGATATAATTGTCTAAATATAAGCTACACTACTTTGTGTATGAGTAAATATCATTTCCTAACAACAAAACATAAAAATAGAATAAAACAAACCAAATCACAATAAAACATGATATTAATTGACTTAACATAGGAAAAGAATTATGTAAACTTATAGATCTATTTAAAAATATAAAAATCAATATCAACAAATAGTAATACATAGCTTTAAAATATAAAAAAATACTCAAGTTTTAACAGCTCCTTAATGTTTATCTCTGAATGTTATACATTAATTCCTTTAACCTTAAAAGTAATTTATTGAGAAGTGTTTTTTTCCCCATGTAGGATGGTTGTCTTTTCCTCCACTTTTTAGATAATGTCTGAGATATTGAAAATTAGATTTATATCTAGTATTATGATCGTTTTTATGGTTTTTACTACAAAGGTTGTCATAATTACAGTGCATTGTTAATAAGGTTTTGAAAATTTAGGCTTGGTACAGTCAAAATTTTTGTTCATTAAATACAGTATAGGCTTACATGAAGCCTTCCAAGATAAAAAATATCATTGCTCTTAGATATTGTATAATATTTTAAAAGCCTGTCTTATTTATGCAGTTTACCATGCCTAGTAAAATTTGGTCTTCCACGCCCATGTTCAATCCCATATCGTTCATGGAATAGGTGTGTATGAAGGGTCTACAAACCAAAGCTGAAATAAAAATCTTATATTGCAAAAAAGAGCCCTGTGAATAATGTTTAAAAAAATTAGGAAGGAAGATTCATTAAAAATAATTTTACTGAACTGAACATTTTAACAGTGTCTACATTTTAGAATGTTTTTTGTATGTTAGAAGACTTATAAATGTACTTTTAACCCATTGGCCTACTAGTATTTCCAGCCTCTCAACTCCACAGTAAATCCAATTAATTTGGCCCCAAAATGGAGAATTTTACTTAAAATTCCATTACTCTAGTTGTACTGTTTTAGATTTAATAAAACTTGGGATTGTAGACTCTTGGAGCAATTGGAAAATTCTTTAAATATTACTAAATGTTAATAATAAAAACACTACTTTTTCCAAATTGTTTATTATTTTTGGACGAGGCCTTTCGAAACCAAAGGTTTCATCTTCAGGCAACTCCACAAATAAATATTTACACATTGTTTTGTTATAATTAATATTTAAAATAACATGGTGTTAAAAATGTAAATACAAAAATTTTGGAATATTTCAGCCAGTATGAAAAAATTAGATTTGACTAGAGTTTAATTTTTGAATAAATTGAGAAGAAAGAAGATTGAAATTTTCAATAGGGCCCTCTTCATTGTGTCATGAGTTTTCAAAAGGGCCTCGTCCAAAAAATAAACAATTTGGAAAAAGTAGTGTTTTTATTAACATTTAGTAATATTTAAAAAATAAACTTGGGATATTTAATAAAAGCATCCTAAACTATATTTTTCACACAAAAAAATTAAAAAGTTAATGTTAATTTTTTTAATTTGTGTTAGTTTTATGTTAATTACAAAATAAACACTTTTTTATTTTTACTGACAATTATATATTATTACAATGTTTTTAAAAGCCGTTGTGAAACCTCATTCTCATAAACACTAATAATATGAATAAACTAGCTTTACCTAAGCATAATTTAGAGTATTTCAAGAAAATATTTTTATGCTGGAATCAGTTAAAAATATGATTAACAAGTATTGAATATATCAAGAAGTTTAAACTGAAATTAATAGAATATTTTAATTAAAAATGCATAACACTCATTTAAAATATTGTATACAATGACATTGTTATGAAGCCTTCATTACTTAAAGTATTAAAGCAACTTAGTTGTAGTTACCACTATTTATTGTACTTATCTGCATAATATAAATAAAGATAATTTTACTTGACTTACCGTAATATTTCAGTTCCTTTATGAGTGTTACTAAAACACAGAACTTTTTCTCTCCTTTTGAAAAAATTTACAAATATGTTTTTTTGCATTCATATTACTATTTACAATTGATGGGAACTGAACGCTGTGCTTTTTACAATCATTCCGATTTAAATGAATTCGGGCACTGACAGATTTTGAATTTAATGAATCATCCTCATTTACACTTCCATCAGAAACTCCTTTTTCCAGCACTGTACCGCCATAGTTGCGTTGTACATCATGGATCACTCTTGTAGTTGACTTCACTTTCTGTAGATATTATGGCTTGATTCTCAGCTTCAAGACCCTTATTTCCTGAAAGCGAGCCACAATTCTTTCATACTTTCAGTTTGTTGGTGTCACGGTTTAAGAAGGCTTTCACAGCAGTGGGAATTCTCTTGTTTTACAATCTTTTTACCCAATTTATTCAGATACAGGCTCTGATCAGTGAACAGAGTCCTGAAATTGTTGATATCAACGAGGCTAAAGATTTTTGATTGACTCTGATTCTCGACTGCATTATAAACCTCAATAATTTGGGAGATGGATGGTGGTTTTTTTGGACATCATGATGTCTAAGTTGCGAAATCACACAAACACATTTTGTATTGTCATGTTTTTCAGCAAACTTTGAAAAAGTTTCATGCAGTTTGTCTGCAGGTTTTTGGTTCTTAAAAGTTACATCACTAATATTGCTGTTTTCCTGCAATTATTATTACATCATCTTTTGTCAGATCCTTTATCGTACCTGTTGCACTTAAAAGAACTTGATTTGCATTATCATCAGGCTTAATATGTACAAATGTGTCACAATTTGAAGGAAGCTGATGAGTCAAGAGATTATGTAAATGTTTACTACGACTACCAGAGTAGGTATTAACACCGTGTTTGTTGTTTTGTTTTGAGTTATTAACTGTTTTGTTTGCACTGACTTGAAGAATGTTTCCATCATTGACTGGTTCATTTGATGAATTAATATTATTTCCTATTTTTTCTTAACATGTGGAATGGAATTCGGATTGTGATTTGATTGACGCAGCAATTCAATCTGTCTGTAGTAATTGTTAATAGAAAAAAGTACCGGAGATACAAATCACAGTTGAAAATTGGAAGTTCTGTTACAAGAGATGAGCAAACTATTTTCAAGTTGTGTGCAGAAACATGCACATGCACTCCACACTCGAATTTCCTTTTTTGCTGTCGGGCATTTCAGTTCCACTATATTACAGTCAGTTGTGTCCTGTGTAGTACTTGGGTTAAACTGTTTCACAAGATGGGCAGCTGCTGCATGGTTGAGGTCGACCATGGAGTCTAAAATGGTAACCTGTGCTTGTAGACCTGTCATACACCATCAATGACCAATGACAGCCATTCTCTTTCTTCTCGTTCACACGATTATTGACTACTGCAATGGACATAGGCTGTATTCCTGAGATGCATGTCATCACACAAATTCGTCACTAAGTTAAAGTCTATTTCGGATCTGATTAATGTGGCTCACACATGGATACAAATATCACAGCATTTTTTTGGTAATGCCGGAAGATTATCAATCCATAATTTTTATATCACTATCTGTAAGTTTGATACCAAGATAAAGAACGTTTCTTATTTACGATAATTGATGCGCCTTCTTAGGTATCTCACTTAATCTATGAGTAAAATAATTTATCAATAAGTTTTTTTGAATAAGAATTGCTCATGCTACTTTCATATTTAGAATCTTCATCTTCATTTTCTGTTAATCCATATAATATCTCATATCTATTAGCAGTAGGTACTGCAAAATTGGAAATAACTTTTTTACGAGGAACCACTTTGCAAGTTTTCCTTCAAAATCTTTTTAAATTTGTACATATTCCAGTTTGAGAGACTGGTACTTGTCCCGTTCTTCTGTTAACTTGTTCTTGCTCATTTATTAACTGTTCCTTTAATTGTTCTATTTGTTGCTCCTCTGCTTATTTAGAAGTGTTTCATTTTTTAATTTATCACTTCTCTAGATGGGTTTATTAAGTTACTTTTATAATCATTGTCTTTTTCTAATAGTATCTTGCATGATTCTCATTTTATTGCAAAACTCTTCAATTAAATTTATAACTTTTCCCTCTCATAGTTGAGAGATTATCCTCCAGCTCCTTTTACTTCTTCTATGTGTGTTTGGAAATGGTATTTTATTTTGTTTTAAATCAAACATTTCTTGATTTATTTGTTTCATTTTCCTTAAGTGATACAATATCCAGCCTCAACTTCCACATTAAATGAGTCATTTTCCATTGCTTGTAATTATGAATTGATATATTCAGTTTACTTTTGCAATGGGTTTCACATAATTTAAAGACAGAGTTTGGTACTCATGTTTATAAATTCCATGTCTGTTTTTCTGAATTTATATATTTGATCTATTTTGAATATTTTTGTTATACCAGAATGACAATTCTCAGATCATAATGTAACTGCTGATCTAATACCCCGACCAAAGATGAAGCACAAATCTCATATACTTGCTTACTTTACAGAGTGAATATTAATTCTTTCTTCCTTCAATAGGTTAAAAAATTTAATAAAAAGTTATTAAGAAAGTCAAACAGATCAATTGCATTCTTAAAACAAAAGTACTGTTCCTTCGTATGAGAATATTTCAAGTCAGACAGACTAACTTGGTTAATTGGTTAGGTTCAAACTTAGTAAACAGAAAAAGCAATCAGAGCTTGCCTGCAGATTAGAAGTGAAGCATTAAGTCCTGTACAATCTTCTGGGTGTGGGTTTTTGAGAAACAGTTTAAAACACTCACTGGCACATGATGTTTTCACCTTTGCTTCAATCAGTCTAAATAATCATGTTCTAGTAACAAAACACTGCTCAACCAGTCAGTCTAAGTCTACACCTCCAAAATAAACTATTTTTAAATAACAACTGTCTTAAGGTTGCATTTGCATCCACTTCCTTCCTCACTCACTGATTGGAAAGTATTCACTGAACAAAATTACTTTGAGCAGGAAACACCCCAACTTTTCATTTAAACGTTAATCATAGGCCTTGACTTGACTCTTAAAATTCAATGATTTCCTTACTGGTAACACCTTGTCAGGTCTTATTCTGCAGTGTAATCATGTTATAATAACCTAGTACTAATAACAATTTGCGGTTGCCTTTCCTAGTTTAATTACATGGGTAAATACCAACAAAATTACAGAAATGATAAACGTTAAGCTATGAGAGAGGTTCAGTGACCAGGGCAATTTATTTTGCAGCTGTCATTGAAGGTTTCATTTGTTGGAGAATAATACTACAACATTTAATTAACTAGTACTTGAGCTGTGGTTTGTTCTTTATGTGGGATGAATGTTCAGTGAAAATGCTCTTATAACTGGTACCATACTGAATGTGTGTTCTCTATCATATACATCTTTAACCAAAACCATCAACTTCAAAGGAAAATATGGATGATAAATAAAATACACAGGGAAGATATTAACACACTACCTTTGAGTATGCTACTAAGCATAAAGTCAACAAATGAACACTGATAGATTCCACGACCCAAACATGATGCGTTGCTGAGGGCATAGGATAATTTTTAAATTACCATTTTTTAAATTATTCATTTTTGAAATCTCAGATCTTATTTATTTTGCTGCCTTTAAGTTATACTGTTATATAAGTTCTGTCAGTGCATTGGATCTGACCCCATTCTAATTTATTTCTTGTTAATACATTTCATGTTGTTTTTCTAGTAGCTATATCATGATGACTGCTGGCTGATAATGATTACAATAGTAATAACACAATATTGCAGATTATAGGGTTTTTGTATGGTATAAACATTATAACTGAAATGTTTTTATATGATATATAAAAAAATAATTAAGATTCATCGGTTTTATGACTTTTTGAAACTTTTGTTTATTTCTGGTTATACATAATATCAAAAATCTGTTATATGAAACTATAAACACCTACATAAAATACTCAACTGGCCATAGTTGCTCAAGAATTGGAACATTTCAGTAATGCTACTCTAAAGGTTCTACACAAAAAGAAAAACTCCTGTGGATTTTTCAAAGTTACTGAATATTTGTCAATGCAGCTGGTCAACAGGTAAATTGTTACTTTTTACAAATTATTGTATTTTTACTTTTACTATCCATGTATATGTTTTTGTTTATTACAATAGCCACATAATCTATGAAATCTACCTATTACTACCGTATTGTAGTATTTCCCTTATATATTTTATGACAATAACTACTAACTTAAGTTTTGTCATTCATATAATATTTTTTATTATACACCGTGTCCCAAAAAAAAACTGAACAACTTTATTAGATTGTAATTATTTTTAATAAACACACATATAAAAGAATTTTTTGATTTAAAGTAACACGCATAATCTTAAGTTATTTTTGGGTACAACCTTTATTTTGTGAACCTCAACATGGTTTCCATTGTTGGCAAAAAGATAGTCGATTTCGGCTATCTAACTCTGCCCACACTCGATGACGCATTTCCTCATTAATTTTGGAAAAGGCCGTGATAATCCTTAGTCTCAATTCTTGAATGTTTTAACACTTTAGACTTGAAAACCTTGGTCTTTTACAAATCCCCAGACAAAAAAAATCACATGGTGTTATGTCTGGGGACCCGTGTGGGGGCCAGGCTATGGAACCACCCCGCGCCCAATCCACCGACGAGGGAAAGTTGTCATCAAGTGATTCTCTTACAAATAAGTTCCAGTGCGGAGGGGCACCATCTTGTTGAAAAAAAACGTTGGGCTGTAGGTCTTCTAGCTGTGGGTAAGCGTAGTTTTCTAGCATGTCTAGATTAAATGTTACCATTAATTGTTTTTTCATTGAAGAAAAACGGGCCCAATAAGTCTGTCATAGGAAATAGGCACACCACACATTTTAACTTGGGACTGTCTCGAAACATGTTCCCGAACTTGATATGGTCTTTCTGTACCCCAAATACGCACGTTATGTTTATTCACTTTTCCACATACATGGAACGTGGCCTCATCAGAAAACACTAACCTTCTTTAGAAAGTTCTCATCAGCAGTTAAACGATCAAAGCACAGTAACTGCAAAGTGTTTTACGTTTAAGTTTGTCATCTGGAGTAATTTGGCTGCAAAATTTGCCGCTTATAAGGTTTCAATTTTTCAAATTTTTTTTCTTTAAAATTCTTTGAAACACTGGCGATTTTGATAAATTTAACCTCACGTGCTGCAGTGGCGAATAGATTTTGGAGGACTCCGTAAAATGTTTGTTGCACGTTCTCAATAGCTTCATTTGGCAGTTTAGGCCTACCATTGTTTTTTGAATGTTTTAAATGCTGCCAGTTAACATGAACTATAACATAACCAGGCTCGAATGCTGTTTCCTTGATGGTGGATGGCGACCATGTAGCGTGTTCTAAAACCTTCTTCCTTTGCACTACAAATATCTGATTTGGTTTCAATGTACCACTCCAACACACTGCGCTTTTCTCCCTGTGCATTCATAGTGACTGCTTTATTGTAGGTTATGTTTTGGGTTAAGCAGTTTGAGCAAACAACAATGAAACAGCTGATCTTTACAACTAACATTAAAAAAAAACTTATATAAACTCTACCTTCATGTGGTCATGCTTATAATAATCTAAATTTAACTTTGCGGATTTTATTAGGCTTTAAAGTTGTTCAGTTTTTTTTGGGACACGGTGTATATCACAGTTATAAACTTTCAAATGTTGCTGCTAAAAATGTTTAATGGTTAAATGGATTTAATTGTAGAGTATAACATTACAATCTATTGGTTGAGAATGATAAAAATTCATAACCTACGATTTATAATACCGTACATATTTTTATTATTATTAGATTGTAGATTGTTACAATTGTTACATCTTACATCTATGGTTGTATTTATTACTTCTATTTACATATATCACATTCTGAATTGAATTTGGGTTTCTTGTTCCATTGAATCAAACAAAGAATTACACATGTAACTATAAATAATAAAAAACATATCTTGAACCTTAACTATAATCATGAGTCTTAACAATGTAAATCACAGAACTTATAGTGGGAAAAACCATTTCATGTTGAAAGAGGTTGACTTTAGTTCAGTTTAACTATATATTTGGGTTTAGCCTCGGGTTGGGCTGGGTTTGGCCCATGTCACTCGAAGTCCTGTGTAAAGGTGGGTGAGGAGGGTTCCTTCTCCAGCTGGTACTATCGACATGGAGGGCACTGAGGTTAATTGCTGGACAATCTGGAATAATTGCAACTGGAGTTCAAAGACAAGTCATATAACCCTTTTTTGGCTGAGCCGTATAGATTATAAGCCTATTACTTGAGAGTTTGGAAAATTTCATTTCTGTCTGACACGCATGTCTTGCGAAACATATTGATTTATAGACTTGAAAATTTTGCATGACCCTTCATTTCCATATAGGCAACTGTTAAGAAGGTCCCCCCCCCCACAAATGATGGTGCATTTTCATTAAATAATCGATTTTTGCTGAGCAAAAGCGAACAATTTTAACATTGGTCTTACGGGTAACCATAAATGGCAATTAGAACTCTAATCGCATGGAATAAATATAATAAGTAAATAAACTAGAGTAACAATCACAATGAAAATTTTAACCCTTTGCAAGCTTTAATTATCCCATAAGATTTCTCAAAAAAATGTTGTACCCTATTAACTTTTAATTTCTCTACAACAGACAAATAATGAGAATTTTGGGAAGGTACCATATCCATTTCATGGGGTTTTGGCTGAGTGCCATTGAAGCATAGCATTCAGAAGGTTAGGCACGATTTTCTCTTTTGTCTTCTGGGGGAATGTAAAATTTTAATTTTCTGTACGATAGTGTCTTCCTGTTTACAGGATATTTCAAGAATGAAATGAACATTTTGAAATTTTTGCATGCGATTCCCCCCACCCCCCCCCCCCCCGACCTCAGTGAAAGCCTGGTCACTACCACTGAACTTTCTCAGCCATTTTGCAGAAGATTAAATCTAGTTAACTATGATCCCACCCCAGGTTGTAATGATATCCCATACCACCATCTTGGATTTTTTAGGGTGAGCAAAAATCGTGTGAATTTCGTTGCCTTGGATCTTCCCTCCGGTATCTTGCTCAATGTCTGTTTGCGATGAGATGTTCCCCTTTAAATACAAAAAATACCATGCTGTTTTTCTTTCGCTGTTTTGGCATTTTCTACTTCATTTTTTTAAGTTGGATTATTTTCAATAAATAGTTTAAATTCGATGCACACAACTTATTTTACAATATATACACTGACAGAGCCTCTTTGAGTTTATGGATCTCAGGAGGAAATGATAATGCACAATACTGGAAGTGGGAGTTGGAAAAAGATAACTACTTAAGTTTTTCCATAATCATCATATCGTAAATGAAATACCGACATATAAACAGTATTGAGCAGTTACAGGAGGACAATATTTAATGGTACAGAATACTCCAGCGAGATAAGTGAATAAAAATTTTTGTTAGTTCCCCTCAATATCAAATTTTGTAACAACCAGCAATGAAGATAAGTAAGTAAATAAAATAAAAAAGAGGAATTTTTGGTAAAATTCCAACAAAAGAATTTTCATACAAAAATAATTTAAAAAATCGTTAAAACACCTCTCAAAGTCCTAATCTTAAGTTATCAAATATAGATAGACAAACCTAGGCTTTAAAAACACCCAAATTAATTTGTTTAAAAAATACGTTTTTTTTGCATCTCATTGTAAATCATACTTTTACAATACAAACAAGAAAATTCGTTGAATGACACTCATACCATACATTGCCCAGCATCCATTCCATTCAATGGCCATTAGAATTAACAAAAGAAACAAAAGAAATAATAGACACTTGATGATATTCAGTGATATAACATTTCAAATTTAAAGCAGTGTTGTTATGAGTTTTGTTTATGATAAATAGATTGGGTGTAGATACCGCATTGTTTTGTCTATGCGCTATTCGAAGACCCTTGAATCTCTTCAGCTTGAAGCTGCCCTTAGTTTTAAAACAAAGTTTTAGTAATACTATATAGAGAACAACAGCATTATTTTGTAAGTGATTTGCAGACAATGTTTTATAATAAAATGTAGCTATGAGTTTTTAATATAATATTTAGATCATTGGTTAAGAAATGTACTTATTATTTTCATCGGTCAATGGGTTACGCTCAAAATATTTTGTAAGACCTTATTGTTAACATTTGAAAGAAAAAGAAAAATTACTACAAATGATAAGCTTAACTCATTACAAGTGCAGTAAACCTCACATTGTGGCACAATACATGAGATAGCTTGTAATTGGTTTGCGCAATGGTAATAATCCTTGTTTGTATAACATGTTTAATGTTTGCAACTGACAGAAACTGTGAATTTTGACAGTATAGAGCATAGGCTGCTTTTTTCCCATTTGCCTAAAAATAAATTCATGAGTTATTTATACTTAACAGAATAATATTTAAATATTATGATTTATTGTAATACCCATAATATGTTGTTTGTTCATTTTATAGTTTGGTAAACTTTGAAAAAGGGAACTAGTAGTTAAAAAAAAAATTGGATTTTTGTTCAGAATACAAAGAGAATAACATTTACACAGTGAGGAGGCAAGAATTAACAATTTTTCCTTAAACACGTGCTTTAGTTTGAAAATGCATCTTCTTTAAGATGGTGTTTTCATATATATTGCAAGCACTTCTTCCAGGTTAGTTAATCTATTTGTTTTAAAAAAAGCACAAAACATTTATTCTGCTTGAAGGGAGAACAGTTATAAAATCTCAAAACATTGGTTATCAAGTCATTTTTTGGATCACTAATATTAAAAAAAAAATGTTTGGAAATTAACTGACCTCTCTTTGACTTTATAAAAATTTTATCCAAGCTCTGGTAATTTTAGTCACAAGCTGAAGCAATTCGTAATATACCATAACCCAGTGGGGTTTATGGAGCCCGTTGTAAATTAGGTAGAAACTGAATGTTACTTTACCAAATTGTTTCTTTAATTCTCTTTGATCATGTTACTAGTTGTATTTTAAAGCTATGTGCTTTACACTTATTCTTTCAACATTTTGTATCTGTCCTCATGATGATCTAATTCACTATCTTACAATAATGAATGTTCCAAATTTCATGCCTGATAAAAGTATACTCCTACGCTGATGACACTATGTTGATATGCACCCATACCTTACTTTCCTGAAAATTAATTCCTCTATGATTAGCAGCTATATGAGAAAGGGAAAGGTCCAATCTCTAGTTCACCACCAGGTGACCTTTGTGTGTCAATGAAGATAAGAACAGAAACATACAATTAATTTTAACCGAAGCACCAGCTCTGTAGCTAAATCAGTAAAGCTACTTGGAATTAACCTAGACTCCAAAGATTACATTGAGACACCATAAATAGATGCCCTTTGTACTCGACTTAATATTGGTACTACAACTTATATTTCTGTTTAAAAAAACTTTACTTAAATATTTGCACATAGCTCTAGCTTGATAATGAAAGTGTATTGTTCATTATTTCACTCACATCTTTTGCATGGAATTGTGAACATTCAAGTGAAGCTAAAGAAATTTTCCTATTGGCCAAAAGACGAGCCTTGCACATACTGTTTTAATGTAAATGTAAACAAATTTTTGTGCAAGTATAATAAAATGATGTTTTTTGTATTTTTATATTTAACAAAGCTCATAAACAGCATGTTCATTACAGAAAATTTAAATTGTTTTAAACTTAGAGAATTCTAATTATGGTTATCGCACTAGACTTGAGACCTCAATGACTTAAATAACGCTACATACTGAACTAAAACTAGGTATACACCACTCTTATATTGGTATTAAACTGTAAAAAAATGCCTATGACCTGCAAAAGATGCTAAACCTGTAAAACTTCAAGAGTGCTATAATGAAAATAGCAAGAAAAAAGGATGATCAGTTTTATGCTATAAATGCAGTAATAGACAATTTTGCCTTTTTAGATATTAATAAATATATTTTGGTTTTGTAACTCTCAACATAAAATGTCATATATGTATTGTTTTCCTATGGTCATTTGTTACTGTGCAAATGGTATGAGTATAACAATTTTAAGTGAAACGACTTTGTCCACTACAATGTAATTGTGTGGGACGACAATAAAGATTCTTGATGATAAACATAAATAATGCAAGAAAAAACTAAAAATCAATGCAGGAATTTAATCTTGTACTAATTATTTAGGGTATGAGAGAATGATCAAACAAAAATAATGAAGCCATATTGAAATTTACTGTACATGTTTATAAACAGGTAATGAACGTTTAACGAAAAAGATAAAGTAAAGCAAGATAAAAGGTTGTCTATTGAGAAGAATAGAAGTTGAGGGAACAAAGCTAATTAGGTTAAATGTAGGATTCTATAAGATAAAAAAGTTTGATATGTAAGAGAAAATAAAGGACAGTAGAGCGTCAAGAAAGATGCTTAAGTAACAAAAAGGTAAACCAAGTGATACAGCTTGAGTGAGAGGAAAGGTGTATGTTGTCATTAATGGAAAGATTTAAGAAATACCAAATAAAAGAATAGAAGGTTTTCTATCTATGGCAGCAAGAATAATGGAACAAATAGATCCTGCATAATGATGAATAGAATAGAATTATATTAAATAAATGATAATAATAATAATGGTAGTGTTGAGGGGTTATATCAAGCCCTCCCTAACAATCAAACCTCAATATTGTATATAGTTAAATTTACAATAGTTTGATACAATTATTGTGGTAAATTATTAGTTTATTCTTTATAAATAAAAAAATAACAAAAATGCCTAACCCTATACAAAATTAAATAAACTTAAAATTATAAATAATATATATATATATATACTATATATAGAATTATATATATTTATTAATTAGAAATTAATTAAATACTTAAAATACAAAAGAAAAAACTTTATATGTATTAATGTATAATATATAAGAAAAATTCAAATTGAAGAGTAAGAATCAAAGAAACATCAATCAATCTATCCACAAAACCACCAATTGACCACATGACCGCAACAAAAATCACCACCCGTCACCCCCACCAGGCCCCCAGCAGCAAGCCCCTAACCTCCTCATTATTGGTGATGATGATTAGTAAATTTCTTATATGCATAGAATGGACGAAAACAAGACACTTTTTAATAAAGGAAAAAATAATATTATAAAATCAGAAACATACAGTGTACCTAACTAATATATAAATTTAACTGTACTCTTCAATTTTTAAAGTTTTATTTTTATATAAAAATTATCTGTATTAAAAAACGTGCTATAGAAACAAAATTCACTTCACCACATCATTACTGGTCCGTACAGAGGAAAACGATGAGTTTTGAATTGTTTTGATTAAGTTGAAAACTCTCGTTTTGTTTCAACACCACAGTTATGTCTTGATTGCCTGTCCTGAAATTGGATGATCAGATTATTTAAAAGTACAGATATTCCTTCATTTGGATTACATTGTATGTAATTTTTCTATTGGTTAACGTTTAGAATCCATTTATTTCATCCCAGCATTGCACTGAACAAAACTCCACTTAATATAAATATTATTATCTGTTTTGCATATACAGTTAAATATGAATTTTAAAGTAACCTAATATGTTAGCAGAAGTTAACATTATTATTCAAAAATGTAAAAAATTTGGTGAGAAAAATATCATTTAAACTGCTGTTTTTTTTGCGTAAACCAAAAATTTTTTAAAACCCTCAATTTTGGTAGTAACCAATAGACAACTTCCTAAATGCTTTCCTTAGGATCATTTTGTAAGTATTTATCCTAAAATATAAAGGTATTATTCGTGTAGACATGACACTATCAAGAAACGTGTTTGTGCGGTAACAGTGAAACACTGAACGACGAGCGGTGAAAGGTGGATTGTTAATTTTAGTGTTTAGAGGAAGCTAGCTGGCTCCATCCAGTACTGCTTCACACATTAATCACAACATTAAAGCTTCTGACACTTAACAGATATGATTATATTACACAAATTTGATTCTAAACAATCGCTGGGGGATGCCAAGATATTCACTAACAAAAAAAGTGTATTGAAAACATATACATTTAAACTGCTTTACGATAAATAGAAAAAACGCAACAGTGACGTTGTCACGGCGGATGGTTTTGGTACTGTTCCAAGGATTATAAAATAACACGAAACTAAGTAAGTTACCTGGTTGATCAAATACAAATAATTGACTGTTACAGCATTCTGTTAATAAGACTAAAAAAGATAAGTTTATGAATATCTGTTGTTATTACTTTCACATATTTTCAACAAATGACTATATGAGTTTAACAAATTCCCTTTTAAGTTATTTTAGATTTAAAAAAATGTTCTACCTTAACAATTTTTTCTGCTTAAAATTATGTTTATCGTAAACCTTAAATGGTATTTACTTACTAACTTTCTTTTCAAAAATCATGTCTATAAACTGGTAAACCTATCTCAGCCTTAGAGAAGAAAGGAAGGCTGCTATTCAGCAAGCATCGTGGGTGGTATGGAAATTCCACAGGAGAGGCATAACATGGATGCTAACCTTTACTTTTTTTTTTTTATTTTTGGATAACACTGATAAAGTTCAAGATAACTATGCTGTTTTAAATGCTAAAAGACAATGTCATTTGCCAAAATGAACAACCCCAAGTTCAAGCAAAACAAATTTCGCTCTATTAGCAAACAATACAAGAAAGACAAACTATTAGATCTATATTTACTTAGTTTCTTAGAAGGCTCTTAGAATTAGAAAAGAAGGCCTCTTAGAATAAATTAAACGGACCTAGCCATGTCGGCTTCATGTGGGGAAAGAAACGACTTTTCCAACAAACTTAATGATTTATGACATCTTGCATGTATCTACATTAGTCTGTAACCTGATTTATGTTTAAGAAAAACATTAGTAACTTTTAATCAAGCAAATTCTAATTACATGATTACAATACTAGGACAAAAGAAAGGATCTTTGTTTAAACCTAATGTTTAGCTTAATAAGTGTTTAGAATATTTTTTATGTATCAAACAAATCTTAGTTATACAATAAAACTGCCCGATGTCCATCAGGGTCACTTCCTTGTAACTAAATTTAGTTTGTGACCTATTGCTATAGTGGCTTAATGAAAGAACAGCATTTTATACTGCAGAAGATGTAAATGAACTGTGATTATGTTAGGGACTTGACAACCTTAATTTTGTATATAACTTTCTTGACGATGCCTATTGTAACTTTGTTTACTTAATGGAAAAATAAAGTCTTCTGGAATTTCTGATTCATTAGACCACAAAACCCTAGCCCTTAAGGTAGGCCGGATTACAGAGAAACAAAATCACATTATTCTCAGCGGCTAACATTGTACCTAGGATTTACCTGAGTCCTGGAGTCTAGTCTGGCATAGAAACTCATACACCATCTCTATGGAGGTCTCACAGGCGATGTCAATGGTGATCTTGACATCCTGTCTGAGCACTGCAGTCTGGTCACCTGTTTCTGTGCCTTCATCACCTTAGCCGTCCTGCAGCTTCCATTCTCAAGCTCCCTGTGACATAGTTCAACACTTAAAAAAACAAATTTAGAAAACATTTTCCTCCTACATAAGTGAATAAACTCAACCTTTCAGCTTGCTTGCGGAGGGTTGTTGCCCAAATGATCGGAGCCAATGATTTAGACGATTAGTGAAATGCGTAATCTTAAGAAATATGTAATATCCTTCAACGTAATTTAAAACATTCGAGTACTACCAAAAATTTGTTTTTCCAGCGTTAGATTAATACGAGTAACATATTTTTTACACAAGGGTGGAGTAACCAAGGGGGGATAATATCAGCTAGGGATAAATATCATCAAAAATACCTTTTTCGGTACAGGTCAAAAGATAACTTTTAGTTAAATGACGTTTCTTGTCACTCCGGTGAAATAAACCAACAGCTACATCCATACATTACAGAAATACCAAAACAATTAATATACTTACCTACATATATCACAAAGATCAGGAACTTAGCTCAACAGAATTCGCTAGTAACACACTCTAGGTATTAGTTAAAAATTGTATTATTTAAAGTAAAATTATAGCATTAGAAATCAGTCCCTATTTATATGTTTATTGTTTATGTTGTAGCAAATTTATTTTGGCACTTTGTTAATAATTTATAATGTGGATCATTTTCTCATTAGATTTTAATTGTTGGATATAAGTCTCTCTTCCTTATTGTTTTTTTCACATGTACTAATCGGGTGTTACCGTAAATAAATAAATAGAAAATAAATCATATATTACGTTAGTAAAAAATGTAGATCCTGAAAACATCAGTTTTTGTAATCTTATTCTATGTCTGTAAAATAAAAGTTATTGTTCAAGATACACTTAGCTTGATTGCCCCAAAACTATATTATTAACCTTATAATTTCTTTAAGGAAGGAGACAATAATACATAGATTCCACTTTGATTTGATTTAAAAGGCGGTTTTTTAACTTCCAATCTTTACGCATCATGTCATCCAGACACGAGATAGATCCCCAGTTTTAGGCAGTAGTCCGAATCACACTTAATGCCCTGAGACATATTCATGTATAATTCACATTCAATAAGTTTAAAAGATGGCCGAATGTTCAAATTCAAGGATCAATGTGAGAAATGTTCAAAGTTTGAAGACTTTGGTGAATTTTTGTCGTCAGTCAATATCTTCGGCTTTCTACTTCACTCAAGTACAACACCCAGCACTCAATAATGTTTTCTCGCATAGACTTTGGAAACATTTCTTGATATGGATTTCTGCTGCACCATGACACCTTTCAGTCTGCTTGCAAAAAATGGAATAAACTCCTCAATTTCACATTTCTTGCGGAGAATCAATATGTGGTTGCACAAAATTTATGCAACATTTTATGGCCATTAAGTATTACAAAGATCTACAATAGGACATTAGTCCTAAATTACCATTATTTTTTCAGCTTAATTATAGTGATATAATATAAAAATACTACTAGTGTCTCCACGTCATATATATTATAAATAACAATTACTTTAAATCTACTCAACATAAAATAAAACACTTAAAACACACACAGAGACATGAATCTAAAATCTAAAATTTAAAATAAATATAATAAATTATTGGAGTAATCCTTTTTTATATATCAATATATATTTTTGTTATTTACAAATACATATCACATTTCATATACTCCTCAACACTGTAAAATTTCTTCAGCTTAAGCCAACTCTGACATGTTTGATTTTAAATTGTTTGAAAGGTAAAGCTCTAACAAAAAGAGGAAACTTATTAAATAGTTTTTAATTGCTGGTAATTATGGCTTTTATAATATTTATCTAGCCTTATATTAGGAGTTCTTTAGATTATCTTTTGTATCTGGTATCATACTCATGGAGTGTACATTTGTGTTTCAAATCTATCCTTCACTTTTTTTACATATATTAGGTTTTTTAGAACATATAAGTACATGCCAAGGTCATATTTTTTAAGTCTAGTGAAAAATGGTTGTCTGGCAATACTCTTGGTATGACAAATCCAGCTAATATTCTAATTGCTTTTTTTTTTTTGCAGACAGAAAAAACGTTTTTTTGACTGTACTGAAATTACCCCAACAGTCGAATGCCGTAACTACAATTGGCTAAATGGAACATAAGCCATTGTAACGTTTTATAAATTATAGTTGTTTACTTAAGTTCTACACAGTACTTTCATATTTTGCTTAGCAGGAAAATTTTAACCCTAGATAAATTTTTTAACTACATGAGATTATCAATATTGTACTTTCCAGCAGCAGTTTACTATCTAAGATAGGAAGACCAAGTTATTTTACAAGGTTTGAATAAAACTATCATTAATCCAATGGTTTTTAAAGTGTGAATATATATTATTTTCCATGTTTGTTTTCATTTGTTATAAAAGCCTATTTGGAGAAAACCAAAGCTTTAGCTTGTTCTTAGGGATGTATTTAATTGCAACATTAACATTGGCAATAATTCACCATCTGCACTAAATCAGTGTGGTGTCATCTGCGTATAGTACAGCATAGTACCAAGGTATAGACAGATTGTAAGTGGGCACATCTGGTTTTTGCTGTACCCAATGGAGGTTCAAACTGGAAGTTAAAAACCTTTCTGGGACTTCAGCTCATTAACTTAGCAGATTTATGAACGAACTACCAGAATTTTAACTGGAACCTCAACCTATGAGTAGCAATCCTTCATGAAAATACATTTCAAATTGGTTTGCAACCTGTAATAAAAATTTCTGAACTTAGAAAACACATGCAAGAGATAATATATCAAAACAGGCAATACATAGCACCAAGATAAAAGTAATGTGATTTTTTTTTCTTCTCTAAAGATTTCAGTTACATTTGTATTGACATTTTTACAATCAATATTATAAGGGGGGGTGGGATTATGTGATCTAATAATTATGCGTATATAAATTTAAAAAACAGCTACTCAGATATTGCTTTTTACGTAATATCATGGTTTCACCACCCGTGGGACTTCTTACTACTGATTTCCACGCCAACAATCATGTAATCAGGTTCCAAAATTTCCTCGGGGATTTTTACCCATGTTCCTTCATTTTTTTGGTGTGTTATCTAGTTTGAGGTTTCAAAATGAAAATGCTTGATGTTCAACTTTGAGATAATGCTGAAGATATTATTTACAAAAGAGTTGTAAGTCATGTGCAGATAATTTTATTTTTCTCAGACAATTAGGAAAAAGGGAGGACGGGATTATCATGGGCCCTTCCTATGAACATGCTTGATGGATCAACATTATATAAAAGGAGTTAATATGTTGCATCTTATGGTACAAGAGTAAGGGGATGGACCAGGAGATGTACAGCACTGAACTGTCAGGTTTCACTCTAATACTATCTCAGCAATATTAACTCTAAAACAACAATAAAAAGTCTATCATTATATTATTTAATGCTACTACAACCATTTTTAAATTAGACACAACAAAATATGTTAAGAACAATTTATCGGAAACCTATACAGGTTTCCTACATCCATTATCTGCCATTTTAATTTTATCTGATGTGTACTATTTTTAAAAACTCAACAACTCTGTCCCACCAATACTAACCCAAATCAATTTTCAATATTTTTTTAACTGAAAACCTCCAAAAAACATTTACTTATTATTTTTAAAAGAGTGTGACCCAAACTGATTAAAACACAACACTAGTTGACAATGTACATATAATAAGAAATAAGTGAATATGTTTTTGTTTACTATTTAGTTTGTATGAATAACACTTGTTGAATAATTTTGCTTAATAGTATAACAAATGTAATGTGTTAACAATGGTGATGTAACAAATATGTTTGTTATACAAATTTCCAATCACAAGACCGAGATAATAATTTAAATTTTCATAATTTTTACAGTTTTTTAGTAGAATCTGAATATGATAAATATGATTATTACTGGTGATTTGTGGACAAGTAGAATTAATCTATCAAGTAAATTGTTTCCGAATAATTTCAATAACTACATTCCCTATGTGATTATAGCAGATAAACAAACTAGTTAAACACAAGTCATTAACTAGTTTAAATTACTAATATCAGGTACACATAATAAGGGAGTTATGTTTAAACAAAGCATTGGAGTTTATTTTTCCCTTGTTTACACACACACGTCATACTCTCATACTCATTACAAGGAATATGATACACAATTTTTTCGGTTGTGAACACTTGGCTTCTAGGATGACTAAACATAAGGATTTAAAAAATTTAAGAATATATTTAATGACTATAATAATTCTTTTCATAATTATGTTTGATAATATTAAATTTACACTCGAATATTTCTGAATTAGAAGCTTAACCAAAGACATTTTGAAATTTGGATTTTTCAAGTTTTATTGCAATGTTTTTAATATTACTAATAGTAATTCTATGTATAGTAATTATTCCAACCACCCAAAAAAATTTTATACTCAATCTACTTTTGATTAAAATTGACTTAATTTCTATTTTAGAAATTATTTGGCTTCAATAACATTATAGATTTTAATATTTGAATGTCAATAGTTTAATGTGCCACAAAATATTTAAGCAAATACGATAGGTCAGGTTCAAGTACCATTCATGTTTAAAATGGTATTTATTACCAGTTTAAAAAGGCAATTTTTTCATGTCCATTGACTCAATAAAAAAACTCATTTACTGAATAAGAAAGCTATTACTTTGGCAAGAAATTGTTAGTTTTTTGATTATAAGAATAACAGTTATGTAATGTTTTTAAATTGTTAATTGGCAACTTATTTCATTAACCTAGATGGAATATACAGAGGATTTTTTCACTTTTCCTTAGGTCTCTTGTTGAGGAAAATTTGTGTGTTGGAGTGGATTTTATTTGCTGACACAGTTCTGTTTTTCATTATCTCTAAGGTATAGACGAACACTTGCATTATATAAAGATTATGGCAACGTGAGAATGAATTATAAAGATATCCCTACAACGCGACAATGCCTCCCTGGCTCCGGCAATAACATGGATAGCCTTCTTCTGCAATTATTAAATACTTCTTCAGCATGGGAGGGCTCTAGCCTATTTGAAAAATGATATTTGTCTTTAACCTTATTGGTCAACCTGTTTAACCACACTTAGTAACATCAGCTTCAGAAAAACACCATTAATTACTAAAAACAAGTTATGTTCTCCAGAATATGTTCTTAACGAGCTAAAAAAATCTAGAGTTTACAGTTAGTAACATTTGTCTGGTCCTGGACAGAGTTTTATTGGCTAGATTTTCTTTAGTAAAATTACAGGAATATTTATTAATATTCATGTAGGAGAAAAACATTGTTGATTGAACCTAAACATTTTCAAATGAAGCCCTTTCTTAGGACAATATTGCACAAAGGTTTCATTTGGTCTTCTAAACTCTATTATTTTAGGACATAATTTGCCATCTTTATTTGCTTCTCTTATTTTGTACCTATAACGTGCTTTAATAGACTATTGTAACTAGTTCCAATAAGAAAGAACTATTTTGGTGGTTTCAGTCTATAGCTAATGTGTACAGAATTGTCAGAGTCCTGTCTCTATTATCTCTCTCCACGTTCAAGAGTGTACCATTGTGAGTATCCATGTTAGAACCTATTAAACTTCTTTATATTTATGAGTTTATTCTAGTTAATTTTAGAAAAGCTATATGTTTTCAGAAAGGAAAACTTCAGACCTCAGCTTCCCCTATTTTAAAAAGATATCCTAGATGTTTTACTGTTTTAAAAATCATTAATACTAGGCCCATTTTTATAGGTAGACAATCGCAATTAATTTTCTATTCAAATTGAAATTAACTCTACTTTATTTTAATAGAAAAATTGGCCTACAGTGATCACTATTTCTGTAGTACTAACATGCTAAATATGATTCTCCTAAAAAGGTGAAAACATGTGATCAAGCCCGAACACAATTGCTGTTGAGTGAAGTCCTTTATTGTGAATTCTAAGATCCATAAATGGTAGAACAGAGGTTTACAAAGTTTTGGGCATTTTTATTATGTGCAAAGCTCAATTATCCTCATCAAATAATTTAGTTCAATAATGTAGTTATTACAAAGATTCTAATTCTGAATTTTTTAATATCTTACCACTCATACTCACATCTCATTTTCACATATTTTTTCTGGGAAATATATTTATGTTACTAAATGTTAAATTTAAAGTTTTATTTATTATAATTATATTAATACATTAAAAACCATTTCACCTACCCCTGACAGCCATGTTAACAGTACAATACAGATTGATGGAGGAATCCAAGCGGATGTGATCAGTGACGGCCAACTTCCTTTTACATTTTTTTTGGGGAAAAATTAAATGAGTCACTGCTTCCTGAAGTGCATTTCCCCCTACGTACTTTCTTTCAGCAGTAACAGAGGTAGATTTGAGTATAATTTATTTCCCTTTGGGGTACCCATTTCCAACAAATTTTACAAGAGCCATGCCTTGTGATAGAGCTCTCATAAATTTTGTTTTGTTGCCTAGATCGATTATTTGGCCCTTTTTAATATTTTGATAAATTTCTTTATCATATTTAAATAACTTTTTTGAGCCCACTTTTTCGTTACCCCCCTGTTGTTCATTACACTTTTTCCATTTGCATTATTTTGTAAATTTCACACATAATAGGTTATAAACATTGGGTGGTCATTTAATTGATAATTAAAGCAATACACATACTATAGAATAAAGAAATACACATCAATAAATAAAACATAAACTTTTATAAGTGAAAAGAAATTATGGAATGTAACTAACTAAAGTCTTTCTTTCATTACAACAGAATCAAATGAATCATTGTGCTTTTCATTGAACAAGTAGAACCTACCTTGTATGTTTAACCTAAGAAAAAAATACACGATGTCGCAATATAAAAATATGGTCATATTAATTGTATATATAAATCTCTTAATTATGTCCTTAACTTATACATAGCAGATTACAATACTAGCTTTGCACGCATGTCTTCTATTGAACTAACCAAGAACATCATCGGAGTATTTCTTTTAAAAATGGCATAAAAAATTAGTACCAAATAAATATACAAATGTGTCAGCAATATATTTTTGATGAATGAATTACTCCAACAATTTCAGTAAATATTTTAGGTACTCCAAAACAGCAACTCCAACAGCTAAACTCATAAAAGAAGAGTTGGAAGAGCATATAAATTCAAAGGGAAATGTGTAGAATAGAAATGTGTTTGACTAACCATTAAAAGAAAAAGAGCTTGGCTTCAAGTGGATAGAAAATGAGAAGCAACAGAAAGAATATTAATAGAAAAATTCAGATATAAGAGAAAAGAAAAAAGTTATACTTCATGAAATTAAAAAGTAACCACAATGTCCTATAATGTTTATGGAGAAAATAACGTACAGATTTCATCCTCAAATGTCACACGTAATCTAATAGAGGAATTCATACCCAAATTTTCAAAGGTGATTTGCTTGATAATATAATTCATTCTGAAAGGAAGAAAAGTTTTATATTCCAAAAGATCCTCACATATGTGGAAAGCCTTTCTCCTCATCAGGTGACTAACCACCAAAAATATGAATAAAACAAACAAACTATATTTAATGTATTTAAATACAAATTGGTACCAAACCTAAGTTTATTCAAGGCCGAAAACCGTTCTTGTCACACAGATAAATGCTCTGTATCATAACGTGTTTGTGGAACAACACCCAACAGTAAAAAAGAGGATATATGAAGTTATGTTTACAGAAGAAAGGTTACTAATCAGACTCCATGTTTAAAATCTGAACTATACAAATTCATTAAATCTGCATAATGGATATTAAAAAACGTATGGTGATAAATGAACTAGAAAATAAGCTTGCGCCCTTACCACCCAGAATTTGAACCATATCAAACTTATTTGATTTTGGGCAGATTTTGGAAAGGCTTTGTGGCTAGGCACAACATATTAATTTTAATTGAAGTGATGAATCTATGTCATGAAAAATTACAGTGACATGGGACAAGAAAATGGGACACATAAAGTTGAAACATGTAGAAGCAGTCAAGAACCACTGCAGACAACTGAACCAGTCATCGACAACTCCATAGAACTTTAATTTTGTATATATTTAAATTACAGTTCTTCAGGCAGTGAAAGTGACAGTGATGAGAGAGTGGGTTAGAGGGAAATTTTTCCACTTAATGAAAATTAACATTCAACTCAAGCCTACAAAACAGGTAGGCATAGACATATTTAATGTTAATAACAAATATAGCTAGTAAAGTATAAAAATTTTTATTACTAATTTATACAGTGTTAATTCTAAAGTTCATATTAAATAACTGAAAAAAGACATCAGAAGCTAATCACAAATATGGAATGCCAGATTTTAAAAGTTTTAGTGTTAAAATAACCATTAACACTGATGCAAAACCAAAAGGTATTATGGTCACTTTTCTAATAAACAAACTTAGAAAATGATATTTTTATTTTCAAGTTATTTTGTAAATTCCTTACTACGTGACAGGTATTTTAATAGGTATTATTTCCCCTACTGTAATATGATAGGTTTTGGGGACATGGGAAAACATGATATAACTAAAACTTTTAAAATATATCCAAAGTAAAAGAAGGAGTCCTGTGGTCTGCTACAAAATAAAACAGCAACCAATCTCTCCTATACTTTAAAATTCTTTCCAAACCTTATTGAAAAAAATCATCTTGTACCAGCTCCTTGAGCAATAATAACCTGCTTATAAATTTAGCAACAATAACATGCTTTCTCTAAAAACGTAGATAACCATAACTGCTCTGATATAACTTGTACAGCATGTCAAACTAGAAAAGAACTAATCTGTTTGTACCCAATTTTTTAAATCTTCAGCCAAACTGTTAACTATCTCAATCTCAGTTACGTAATTGGAATAATCAAACAGCATTTGAAATAGCAGATAAATCAGCAAAGGTTCCACAAACTATTTACTGACAGGAAGTAGTGTTAGACACTTTGTTGGAGTTGAAGCAAGACTACCAACAACCAAAGAAAAGGGCTACTAACAATCCCAAAAATAACTACTAACTGCATGCACAGCGTGGAGTACCACATGGACAGTCTTTAGACCAGTATTACTTCTTCTAGTTACTTATATTCTGCCAACTCATTTATTAACAGGACAGTCAATCAGTAATGGCCCTTATACTAAAGAGCATAACTATTAAATTTAATGTTGTAGATGGAGCTTATATTGGTACTGATAACTTACTTACATTATAAAACATTAAACCAATATTTAACACTTTTATGATTGTGTCTGAAGAAGATATTCTTTTGATATCGAAAGGCCCTCACAAAATAATAAAAGTGTTAAATATTGGTTTTAATGTTTTAATGTAAGTAAACTATTAATTTAACGCAGAAAGAGCCTTTCCTATCAATAAAGATAGTGTCCAATGACTTAGTCTTAAACAACAAAAAAAATAATATAGGGCAATATTAAAAATCAAACAAAAATAGGATTACAGATATCTTCAAGATTTAAAAAAAAAACAATGTATATTTTATTTTGGAATCTACTAACCTTAAAAACTTATTATACATTTTTACAACTTTTATGAGCAAGTATGTAAGGCATATTTTAATTAGGAGAAAACCACAAATTATGTACTCTGACTTTCACATTCACTTACTTGACTCGTTTATTTGCTGATGTCTCTAGTTCCTGGAACTTTGATTGGGCATTGAGAGCATTTTTGTAGTGACTGATGAAGTATTTCTGATTCTTTTCACTGTTTGCAATTCTTGTTTTCATTTCATTCATTGAGGTTTTGCCACTGTAAAATTTAAATTAAAAAAAAAAATAGAGTAACTGTTGAGTTAAAAAAAAAAATCACTTCTCATAAAATCTTCTGACAATTTTTTTCAGACCAACAATTAAGTTTAATATTCGCTTAATGAAGACAAAAGAAAACCAAAATCATAGGTGTAACAAAAAGATAATAACACAAAAGCTGATGGTATAAAAAATATAGGCTGTTATTAAAGTGGCTCTCCAGTTTTAATATACTACAACAGGAACGGCTGTTGCAAATAAAGTAATTAATTCTTTATACTTACAACAACTGTTGTTTTTTCAAAATTGAAAATGAACAAGCCAGCCTAAATTTATCATTTGCCATTTTATTTCAATTTTTCTTGAGAACTGTTTATGCTAAAAATGATACTTTAGGAATTAAAATTGTATAAATTGTAGTTAAATTAATAATTTTGGTTATGTTTATAAAATTTTAGGATTAATAATATTTAAAATAGTTTTATAATTTTTTTAATCCTTGCATTTTTTTATCAACATAACTTGCTTCCTATTTTAATTAAATTATACTTCTACCAGCATTGCATATTTTATAACCATATTAAATCACTTCTTTTTTCTTTCTTTTTCTTTTTAAGCCTTATTCTGTCCGTCCTCATGGGCCACTGGCCTGTGCGAGGATCTTATCAAACAGAATAAGGGGGAGAGTCGATACAGTACAAGGTTGATGGTACTGATAAAAAGTGCAACGGTCACAGACAGGATTTGAACCTGCGCTATCTCTAACTCAGACCCAAAGTCCAATGACTTAGACCGCTCGGCCATTGGCACTCCCAAATACTTGACTTTTGAAAATGACTTTCATTTATTTGTTCAAGTTCTATCAAATATAATAAATCTATAACAGATTTATTTGACCCTTTACTTTCAATTTGATCAGTTTTATATGATATTTTATTGAGAAATATAGAGGCGCATGCCTGTTAAAACGAGATAGACTATTTAAAAGCCTACCAGCTCCAAGATCCATACTATTTACCAAAAGTGCTGATTAAATGCAGTTGATAAAGTCTTTTTACAGCATTTAGGAGGTCTCCATCATTGTCTCCTAATGATATGTTTTCTATCTTGTACCTATTCTCACTCTTAATTTTTTATTTAATTATTGCTTTTAGACAATTATTCTGCTCTTGATGACCATGAATAAATATTTCTATAAAAATTATAAAGTAAAATAATTTTAGTGTACAAGTAACTAAACAATTACGCACCTCTTGTAATATTTCTCTGACATAGTGTTTTTCTGGTGGTTTTTGTTCCTTCAAATCATTCTCAAGGTTCATATTTTTATCTAAAACCATTAAACATAACATGCAATGAGTGCAATATATAAACTTATTCACAAACATACACACATACATTTTCACATGTATTTTTTTTAAATGACTTTGAAAAATAGTTTACAAAGAGTTAAGTAGTGGAAAAAGTACAAAATGGGTGATTTATGTGTGTCACATAACACAAACGTACTTTCACACAGATTTGTTACATCAATACTTTAAATTAGTACCCAAGCTACCCGTTCATTACCGTGGACTTTCAACACAGCTTCAGCACAGAAAGTATGTACTGACAAGTTGAGACAGACAAATGACACTCACTGTTAAGGCTCACTAGCTCCGCTGATAACTCTTTGACTCGGGTCTGCAGCTGTGTTATTATCTTATCCTTGTGCTCCAACATAAGTTGACACTTGCTACCCAAGGAAAGTGCCTGGCTGCTGTGTCTTTCTGTGTTTCGGTAATCCTTATCCAAGTTGTGTATCTGCCTGTGCAAAAAACGTTCAGAAACATTATAACATCAATAATCAAAGTTTCTTGAAAATTTCTCTCATAAGAAAAAGCATTTCATATTAGTCGAATTAAAAAAAGCAATTGTTTTGGTTTGTTTTACACATTCTGTAAAACTTTTACATAATTTATAATGATTATTTAATATATTCAAATTACTATGTTCAAATCAAATCAAAAATTCTTTATTTGTAATTTCATGGAGAAATACAATGGCATCATGGTAGTAAAGTCATATTTTATATAAATGTACAAAAGTGGTTTTTAATTTTAAAAATTTTGATGTTGTTTTAAGTCAGTGAATTCTTTGATCGAGTAAAAGGACCACTCCAGGAGCCATTCTTGAAGTTTCCTCCTAAAATGTTATTATCTGGAGATCTTCTTCAAGTAGTCAGAAAGGCAGTTAAACAATTTTTGTTTCCATGTAGCTTGGCTTCTCTTCATATAGGCTGAGACGGTGGTTCGGCAAAATAAAATTGTTTCCATGCCTGGTGTTGTAATAATGGAAGCTGTCCTGTTCTTTTTAGATTTTGATTAGTAGTGTAAAGGATAGCTTCCTGGACGTAGAGGGATACTGATGTGAGTATCTTTAGTTCTTTAAATGTACTTCTGCAGGAGTCAAGTAGATTGAGGTTGGCTAAGATCCTAATCGCTTTTTTTTTTAATTACCAGGATGCGTTTGCACATTCTTTGCTGAGGAGTTGCCCCAGACTGTTATGCCATATTGGAGATGAGCCTCAAAAAGTGCGAAATAGGCAATTCTAGTCATCTCCTAAGTATTGGTAGCCTTTAGTCTTTTAAGGACATAAATGCAGGAGTTAAGTTTTAAACAAAGTTGATCAATATGTGGTGTCCAGTTGAGTTTGTCATCAATAGTTACTACCAAGTATTTAGCTTTATTATCAAGGTCAACTTCTGGGAGTCCTGTCAATTCAACTGTTCTTCTTCCAAAGTTCACTTGTTGAGTCTTATGGTCGTATAATACTAAGTAATTCTGATTACAATATTGTTTTGCTGTATTTAGAGCGATAAAGGATGCTATTTCTAGTTCTTGTACTTGTTTATTTTCTATGAGGAGGACAGTATCATCAGCATACATGAGTACCTGGCTAAGCTCTTGGAGATAGTTTGGGGGTTCGTTGGTGAGCAGAATAAAAAGTACCAGCCCCAAGACAGATCCTCTACTTAGAGGGAGTGGTGTTGATGTTACACGATATGAGGTGTTGTTTTTGGTATATGATATTTCTACCATTTGTGTTCTTCCCTCCAGGTAGCTTGTAAACCAATTGGCTGCATTTCCTCTGACTCCCATACAATTCATCTTTTAAAGTAGGATATTATGGTCCAGGCAGTCAAATGCTTTAGTAAAATCCAGAAAAATGCCAGTCACAGCAGCTCCATCTTCCATCTGATCTATAATTAATTCAGTGAGTTCTATCAATGCTGAAATTGTTGATCTTCCTTTCAGAAACCCATGTTGTTGGGTGGTTAGGACATTGTGGTCGGTCAAATGTGTTATAAGCCAGTTTAGCATTACTTTTTCAATCACTTTTGAAACTGTAAAGAGAAGGGATATAGGTCTGTAGTTGTTGTTGTCAGTTGGAGATCCTTTTTTTAGTTTTGGAAACACGTTTGCCAACTTTATAGAGCTCTAGGGAAAATGCCTTAGGAGAAAGTTTTGTTGATAATAGATGTCAGAGGTGGTACAAGTTCCTCTAAACAGCCTTTCAAAAGGATTGATGAGATGTCATCCACCCCAGCTGATGTTTGGCTTTTGTTTGAGGTTAGAAATGGCTTCTTCTGTTTCTTTCAGGGTACAAGGCCATAGTGATATATCAGGTATATGATTCTGTAGCTTGTTGAGTTGTTTGCTTGTTTGTGTGAGTCCCAATTCTGTTAAGGTTTTGTCAGTTACTGTTGTAAAATAGAGATTAAGATTAAGGTGGTTTGCAACAAGTAGTGGGTCTGATTGGAGTTTCCCATCAATTTCTAGTTCTATGGAGTCTGAAGTCCTGTTGTCCTGGCATCTTTCATAATTTATCACTTGCCATAGGGCTTTTTGCTTATTACTAGATTGCTCAATGAAATGTGATGTAGCCTGTTTTTCTGAGTTCCTTAAGCTGCAGATCATACGCCCTTTTTTTCAACAGTTTCAACTTTGTCTATGTCTCTTCCATGTAAATATTGTTTGTCCAAGGTCTTCAGATAGTCAGTTTTTAACCTATGAGATTCTTCGTTAAACACCTTTCTATGCTTTTGTTTCTTCTTTGCCCTTGTTTTTTATATGGATGTATAATTATAGTGTGAATTGGAAGTAAAAATATGGTTGTAAAAATTTCCTGGACTGGTATTTAATCATTGATATAAAAAGGAATTGTTAAAACATTTTTTCGATTATCAAGAAATCCTCAAAGAAAGACTTTCCTTTTTAGTTTTCTAAGTTACGGCTACTGAAACCTCTGCCTAATTTTCTTTTTCTAATGAGCAGCAAGTGAGCTATTATAAAACAATGGCAATAAAGATCTGTTGTTTGATGTTAATTTTTCACAATAATAATTTAAGTATTCCCTTAATAAAAGATCAATTATATTATATATATATATATGAATCATTATATTTCTTGTTTTAAGCAATAAAGAGAACTGGTAATAGAATACTGTTTTATGCAATACTGAAGTAATTGTAAACTTTATTAATATTAATTAGTGAATTTTTGTTCATTATTAATTAATTTACAGTACATATCTGAATGAATTACTTTTACACAGTAACAGGTTAATAAGAAAACTAAAGACTATCCAAATCTCAATTATGAACAAATTACTAATGAATAGCCAGATCTTTGTCATGGATTACTTAATTGATCCATAAGTAAAACTTTTAATAATCCCTAAATTACTGTAAAAACAATATAACTAATACATATGCATATGTTGTGACTTACCAATAGACCAAATCTCACCTTGTTTCGATCACCACCCAATCCCATAATTGGTGATACAATGAAGTAGACCTTTCCCATTTTTTTCAGAAGTGACATAACTAAGGTGAGGTCATCACCATCATCATTAGTTTTTGTATTAGCTAAGATAATAGGTAATAACAATACAACTATTAAGAGCGTATGACACATTTGTGAATATAATGTAAATTTTAGCAGGTGGTAAACATAAAGCATTATCTCAGCTCTTATACAAGAAACTTGTTTTATGTTAGACATCTTGAAATATGCGGGTAGAAAACACCCTCACTTCATGATCTTTCCCACTTTATGAAATGGAAGAGTAATGACAACCAGAAAAGTGGATGTGAGATAAAAAATGTTTCATTGTTTCTCCTGCATAAATACAGTATCTTAGATAAAATCAAAATGTGTACATTATTTTATTATAGTAGAATAAAATGTTGACAAGTCTAAATTATCTCTCTAACACTTAATATGTCCAATTCAGGGGACAATCTTGTTGGGTTATATTTTTGAGGTTTTATTATTTTATAGTTCACAAGATAATGTATTTATTAGTGAAGATTTTGAATTTTTTTCCATTTCAACCGTTTAAAAAAATGAGAAAATAATTACTTAAAAAGAAAATATAAGCTGTCTAATGAATATCTCCTTTCGGTATTTTCTTATACTACATATTTTTACTATAGAAAAAAAAGGATTTAATTACATTATATAAAAGTCACCTTGAAATAACTCAGATTTATAAGTGTTTCATTGTCTTATAAGTATAGCAAATATAAATAATACGTAAGAATATCAGGAAACAACCTGGGTTAGGTTGAAAGATCCTTAATCTAAGGAGATAAAATTTTTACAAAGCATAAAGTAATTACTATTTCATCATACTTGATTTTTACCAAAACTGCATTTGAGTTTAGACAGTAAAAGTAACTCAATAACGTGTAAACAGTGTAAATGTTTCCATAAATTGTTGAATATTAATTTTGCTAATGATTGTAAAATATTAGCATGATATTTAAGATATTATTACAGTATTATTATTAAACTAAAGTTTCTTTTTAACAAAGGAAGGATTGTGAAGGTAATACGAAGTTCTCAGATATTTACATTGTTCCGACATTTGATATCTTGTTCAGTGATACAATATATCAATAACTCAAATCACCACCACTCAGTGTTACAAATTCTTTATGACAGCCAGAAAAAAGCACAAGATTTGCCTTACTTAATTTTGTTATGAGCATTTACTATTTTTAATGAAATATTCTTTGACATTTAATCAGCATAATTTAATAGTTGTCCTGTATTTAGATTTAGATTTGGATCAAAAGACTTACACAGTAAGTGATTCAATCATCTCTTGGTTTTTAGATTGCTTGGATACACATGACTCTCGGAAGAACAATTCTGACTTCATATCCCGTTCCAAATCTTCCATTTGCTTCTTTAATTTTACATTCTCCAACTGAAATAATTTTTAAAACAATATCACAATTTAACAAATTTAAGAATAAAATAATGATCCAGTTACAACATTGATTTATAATATAAATCAAAATTACTGATAATTAGAAAACTTTAATTGGCACATTATATACAAGTACAGGTGTTTTGTCAGGTTAATTAAAACTAATTAATCAAGGAACATATACTGCAAGAAAAAAACAGTTATTTTAACTCATATAGCATATTCTGAAATAAATTTAAGAAAATCCGTAAAATCATCAGAAAAGAAAGGAGAGTCTGGCCAATTACTGTTATTCATTAAGTGTTCAGGCCCATTTCTGATTTTACAGGTCGGGATCTAGTCATGATTTTAATCATTTTTGCTCGTTGTAATATTCAATGCCACCTTATTATTGCTTCAGGTTACTCCCCCTATGATTAAATTTTAGGTCCACCTAAAAGGGAGTTGGAACAATATCGTACTATAGATAGAGGGAGCTGGACATGTATGGGGGAATAATAAAATTAATGCTAGAACCGTTAAGGTGTAAATAATTTAACCTACAATAAGTGTCTAGCGAAATAGTAAAATAAATACTATAAGCAAAGCAATTCTAGTTACCAAGTGATACGGACAGTAAACAAGCTTGACACTCATACAATTCAGTTTTTTGAGGTGGAAACTCATACTTTACTACGAGTTCTGCCCCCTCTGCCATGATCAGGGTATACAGTTTTTATGAGCAGTTTAAACCGAGTCTTCTTTGGCTCTTCACATGCATGTAAGGTTCAACCTAATGTTAATCTTGTACAAGAAACAACATATTGGGTCCTGCACAATGGGGATATAGACTAGAGTTCGATCAAAAAAACCAGTTGTCTGTAAAGTCGGTTTACTGACGATAGTTGAACGTGACAACGTCACGAAATGGAAATCACAATGGAATTGATCGTTACATTTATTTGCACGCATAAATACAATTATGTCAATTGTTCATAAAATATCATAAATAAAATTTAAAATTTGGAAACATCATTAAAATTTTTGTAACTTTAGCTTTTAAAAAGCCTGCCTCAATGTGTTTTGATATAGGAGAAAATTGTTCCCTTTGATGGCTGACTGGTCTAACCAGTCATTTCAGATACGCTGTTATGATATGTGGAAGATTTAACAATTATGCTTCAATTTTTTAAAATCATAGCTACGCTCGATAATTATTTCGATTGAATAGTAAAGCCATTGATTTCTTACTCATCGTGAAATAGTTCTGTTAACTTATTGTTATAGTTTTGTTAATTATAGCATAAACTACGATCGTTGCACTAGCGGACCTATTTATTTTAATGATGAAAGCACGAATATTCGACAATATATCACTGAACATATATTTAATATCGAAAGAATCATTAACTTTATCGCCGCAATTATCGTTGCTATAAACAATTGACACCACATTCACTTTTCACTGCACTTCATACTTGACAAAAACATTTAAATATATTAGTGTATAGCAGCTGTCCACGCGGATACATCGCTCACTCAAGTAGGAGAGAGACAGATGTTCCGCGCTCGCGCTTGCACTTCAAGCCTTAAATGGAACGCCTCAGAGTGAGGTAACACTGCATGACATCATGTTTTTTGGTGTGTGCAGCCGGCTCCATCGAATTATAAGACGTTGTCGTGTACAAATAATCTGTCATCCTAATCCTAAAATAACTGCAGCACTACAGTGGCTGAATAGATAATATACAGGAGTCTTTGATTTCAATTTGTTCTGATAACCTGTCCTTTGCACATAAACTGAAGTAGTGTAGACACATACGAGTCTTAAAGAATGTTTGAAAGGATTTCTGTCTCTCCACTGAAAGCTTTCAGGATGATGTTAAGCTATACGGTATTAGCTATAATGTTTGGAGGCAGAATGGATCCTTTTGTGGTGCTTAATAGGAGATAAAGATTCAGAGTAAAATGGTATGAACTCCTGATTAAGATAAACTTGGTGTGAGACAATATAAGTTCTGACAAAGCACATAACATTGCTGGTGATTGGGAGATGGCCAGAGACAGTCACTAAAAATTATTGTATTGCAGTGGGATCCTTTTGTGACTTTTTAACTGTGGGCTACAAACCAAGGAGAAGGTTGTTTTTATTCTATAATCAAAGATTCCTAGTTAAGATGTCATACTCATCATCAGTCATTAAGCCCTTACACTATAACATGAGTTCAGGTTACAAATGAACAGAAGGTCAGAGGGTGTTTTATACACTGATAGGGATTTGAGTATGCTTCCTTTCAGTAGATAAGAGAAGGAATTCCTGACATGGACTCATTGCTGGGTGGAATGATCCAATGAATCAACTGATTAATGAAATAATTAAATTTAAATTACTTTATCCACGGTATGTATAAGTACTTACTATCTTTTAAAAAGTTTTGAATTGATTAAAAATAGTAATTGTATAACAAGTCTATATTATATTCCATAAGATCATACATACATATTTATATATATATTATATATATATATATATAATATATAACAATTTAATGTTATTTATAAGTTCTGTGGGCCATGATTGGCGAATGAGATCTACCAGAAATTTTGTAATGAGTGATTGCAGTAAGCAGATTTCTATGATATCTGCGTAAATGACCTTTACACCTGACAACAATCTACACAATTATGCAGTACTCACATGCAGCTTAGTGGCTTGCTCTTTCATAACATCGATAGTGTGCGTGTGGCAGCCTCCAGGCTGAGCTTGTGGCGGACTGCCATATCTCGTGCACTGCTATGGCCTTCCTCACTCCGGTGGAGAGCCTTGTTTGTGAGTTCCAGCTGGGCACGCATGCTCTTTCCCTCTGCACGAAAGGTTTCAAGCTCAGCTCGTAGCTCCCGTTGAGTCAGAAGTTCCGCATCGTAACGCTGCTGGAGTTCCTCTACATCAGTCTGCGCATTGGAAAAAGTAAAACCTTATTAGAACCATATTTGTTTGTACATATGACTGGACTCTGATTAGACTAAAAAATTACAGAAATAAGTATAAAAGGAAGAAAGAATTAAACAATCAAAGATCACGCATGTAATATCTTTAATACTTTAGTTATCAAGTTATCTGTGGTGGAGAGCATTGTATTCTTCCTACAGTACATAGTGTCTTATCCAGTTTGGTATAAACTGATGCTATTGATTAATACAGGGCTTCTACAATCTCTGAACACACCTTAATATTTTTAAACCTTAAAACCTTGTTCAATGTTGTATAGCTATTTTAACTACTTTTTTTATGGAATAACAATCACACAATAGTCAATATTCTTTATTAAACAATATAATTGAGATATGTTAGAGTCAATAGTATATTAGAATAGATGGATGTCTAGTTGTCAAACATTGTCATTCCATGAGTAGAATTCCCCAAGTGTGTAGAGGGCCTCGTTCTGTAGCCAATGGTGAAGGATTCTCCATGGTTTTTGAGTTGTCATCTTTCAGGTAGTCAGGCAATGGTGAAGGATTCTCCATGGTTTTTGAGTTGTCATCTTTCAGGTAGTCAGGCAGTTTGTTGGACCGCATAAGACGGATTTTTTTCCAAATAAGGCAGTTCAGTGAATAGGGAGTGTATAGTATACTTCTTATCTGATGAAGTGATGATGACTTTTTTTAGGAGGATCCTTGGTTTAGCAGTGCATAATGGTTTCCACAATGGAAGTCACTGTCAATAATTTTCAGTCTTTAAATTTGTTTCTGCAGCTCTCCCTCTCCCTCCCCCCCCCTTCCGGACAGTTGAGGGTTTTCTTTGAGGGTTGAAATCTCCTCAAAGAAATTGATATGTTCTTCTTTATTTTTGTCTCACCCAAGACTTTTTCTTGGGGCGTGCCCAGTCAAGTGTAAGTTGGATTGTTGCACTGAAGTGTAGGTAGGCTTCATCTACATCTTGTGAAGAAAGAACAAGATTTCAGGCTTATGTTGATAGTAAATGCTTTAGGGACAAAAGGTTGTTATGGGTAAGTTGTCTTTGTAAAATGTAGGATTTTCCCAGTCTCCTTAGGCATGTTCAGTGAAAAAAACTGTCCAGTGTGGTCCAAGAGTCCTGTCGTAGTAACCTCCACATTTATGCAATCCTCCAAATCTGAACATAAAATGTCAATTGAGGACCCCAAAGTCTCAGTAATTCTCGTTAGTGGAAGGTCAATTTAGTGGATGTCATATCCCTTTAGTAGTTCGTTTAGTGCTTTCCCATCTATTGAAAGCATATCTAAGTTCTCAATATTTATGTCACCCATTAAAAGTTTTCAAAGATTTTCAAGTTTGTCAAGGATTTCAGATAAGCATGGAGTGTAGTGATAAGGTAATAAGGACAACCTGGTGGTTGGTATACTCCCAATATGTATAAGTGCTTTTTCTCTGTCAGGTTTATTTTTAGGGCAGAGACTTCGCATGCCATCTCAATACTGTGTTCTTCTAGTCCCAGAATTTTTATTTTATAAGCACATTGGTTCTACTTGTATATAGTGATCCCTCCTTTAAGATGTTCATTCCTACCATATGTGCTGACTAGTATATAGTCTGCCAATTTGTCATGTTTTATTGTGCCTTCCTTTAGTCCATGCTCTATGTTTATTACAATATCTGGGTTTTTCCAGTGTAGCATATGTTCTAAACGTTCAATTTTGTTGGCCATTCTGTCCATGTTTGGTGGAAGAAAAGGAGATGTCCAGGCCTAGCTTCAGATTTGGCTATGGGTAGTGATTTTTTGGGTTTGCATTGTCTAAAAAAGGCTTGTGGGAGAGAGGTTTCTGTCTGATCCAATGTCTGGCAAGAATCTGGTGTGGTTGAGGGATCAATTAAATCCATGGTTAGAGTAGCAGCTATTGTATTTTTTTGTAGTTACAGTGTTTGCACATATTGTGGATGAAGAAATCTACGTCTTTTAGACAAAGTTCTCAACATTTTCTTGCTCGCCTTTGAGTTTTGTGTTTAAGGGTGGAACCCTTCATTATCCTCAGGTTTAACTTGTTAGACAGATTAAACTGGTGGGTTGGGATTGTGATTTCCAGTTTGAAAGTTAAAATTTATAATTTTCTGTAACATAACAACTGGTTCTATAGTTGTGCTAAAGTTTTTTTAGCTTTGCGGACTTGAAGGGAGACACTAAACTTATCCTTCGAATTGCCCCTGTAAGTTTTCGTATTGCTTATCATTGGTATCAGAAGAAAGGAGGAGACGTATTTTTAGTGGTTTTAGTTCTGTCACTAGTTTCTTAGGCAGGGCTTTGGTTATGTTGACCGATAGGACAGTGGTAATTAAAAGTTATTCCCAGTTCTTGGACAGTAGCCAATATTTCAACTTACTGGGACTTCAGTTGGGTAAGCAATAATGTTGGGGACTCAATACTGGGGAGGTTGTCATCACCCATTGTTCTGTGCTGATGTTATTGTTTTTTGTTATTGTGTAGCCCTTCAGGCAGTAATGTTTTTACAGTTATCAGTCTGAGTTGAAATATCCTTGGAAACTTTTAAGCAAAGACTGTCAGTGCATTTATCAAAAGTGATAACGGTATATATTATTGAATTCTGTTTACCTCTTATTTGAGAAAGTTCCATTATTAGTACTGTAGAATTCAGTGGTAGTAAATAATAAGGTTAAGGTCTGAGTCTCTATGTCTGTGGTATGACAGAGCGCTGTTTGAATGGTCATACTTTGTTAGATCAATTTACAGTTGAGGCATGCAATGGTTTTGTTTTAAATGTGTAACATTTTCAGTTAGTTAATTGATAAGTGCCTCTTGTTTTATGTCATGGTCTTCAACGATTTTTAACATTGTTTGTTTTTCTTTGTCAACCTGAGCTTGTTTCATTCAGCTGCACTAGAAGGGCTTCTATCTCTTTCTGTCAAGTCAAAGTCAAAGCAAACTTTATTCGTGAACATAGAGTACAGAATATGTGTCAATAGATAAAAGTAATTATAAATTAGGTTGACAAATCTCTCCAATTTGAAAATTCTTCAACGAGTAGAATGTCTTGTCGGCCAGCCAGGTGGTGAGACGTGTCCTGAATGGGAATAGTCTCTTCTCTTCTTGAGATGTCTTGGCAGTAGATTGAAAAATTTTGCTCCTGCATAGGAAGGTTTTTTGGCAAACATTGCAAGTCTGTGAGATTGAAGGTTGAAATTTACTGCGTTTCTGGTGTTGTGGGTATGGATGTCAATGAATCTTTCAGCATTGCTTGTGAGAATGTGATTGATGGACTGAAAGATAAACAAGGCAGTAACAGTTTGGATACCAAGGTCTTTAAAGGCACTTCTACAAGTGTCTCTTGGTCCCAAGCTTGCTAGCACTCTCACAGCCTTTTTCTGCATTATTAGGACTCTATTCAGATTTCCTGCAGTTGATCCACCCCAAACAAGCAGTCCATATCTTATGTGGGATTCAAATAGTGAGAAATAAGCAACTTTAGCTGTTGCGAGGTCTGTGACAGCTCTAACTCTTTTGAGCACATACAGGGCAGTACTCAATTTGTTGCAGACCAAATCAACATGAGGTGTCCAAGATAGAGCACTGTCTACAATAATTCCCAAGTACTTAGTTTCTTCCTCCACCTCTAACATCGGGAGTCCAGCATTTTCATTTTGTGCTCTACTAAACAGTACTTGCTTTGTTTTTCCTTCGTTTAGTGCCAAGTTGTTAACATGACAGTATTGTTTGGCTACATTTAAAGCAATGAAGGCCCTACAGTCTAAATTATCAGGTTGCTTTTCTGCAAACATCAAAGCAGTATATCGTCTGCATACATTGTAGAAAGAGGCATACTCACTGAGATGATTGGGTAAGTCATTAGTGAACAGTATATAGAGTACTGGTCCAAGGACGGATCCTTGAGGAACCCCTCTACTGATAGGAAGTTGATCAGATCTTGCATGGTAAGTTGTGTTGTTCACTGTATATTTTGATCTCAACCAATTGAGTTCTATTTTTCAAGTAGCTTGAAAACCACCTTTCTTCTGTATTGTGAATTCCCAATGTTTTTAAGCTTTTAATGAGCAAGTTATGTCCCAGACTGTCAAATGCTTTAGAAAAATCTAAGAACAAAGCTGTGGTCAAGTTTCCTTCTTCCAACTGGTCTATTACACCTTCAACAAAAACTTATGATGGCTGTAGTGGTGGATCTTCCAGTAGGAAGCCGTGTTGGTGTTCAGATAAGAGATTGTTAGAATAGAGGTGTCTCATCAATCTTGTTTAAAACAATTTTTTCAATTATTTTAGAAATCGTAGGAATAAGAGATATCGTCTATAATCACTTGCAACTTTGCATGTCTTTTGTTTATTTATCGATAACCTTAGCTACTACTTTAAGATCGTCTGGAAAAATGCCTTGTAATAGAGACTTGTTAATTATGTTTGGTCAATGGAAGCCTGATTTCTTCGACTATATATTTTCAATACAGTGAATGATATATCGTCAATTCCAGCTGAGGGTTTTTGATTTCAGTAAAGAATTGTTTTTTTCAACCTCGTTAGATTTGTCATTTCGAACTTAAAATCAGAAACAATTGTTGATTATGTCCATGTTGGTTTGTCAGTGAGGTCAATATTTTGACCGCTTCTTTCAGTGTTTTTCTCCGCTACAGTTGTGAAATAAGTATTTAGGTGTTCTGCTATTTGGAGTGGATTCTGAGTTTTTCTTTCCGTCAACTTCCAGTTCAATTGCTGATTCCGTGCATTTTTTTTGTCGTTCACTGTTTATGGTGTCCCAGATCGCTTTAGGCTTGTTATCAGCATTGTTTAATAAAGTCGGCAGTTGCTTGTCTTCTACAAAATTTCAATCTCAATTTTCTGATATTTATATTAATCCTGATCCATCTATTCTGTCTTTGCCTCACTGTTAGCTAACTTAGCCTCCAGTATGGCAATCCGTCCTTTTCTTCTAGAAGAGCTGATCGTAGTGTAGCAGCAATATTAAGCCTCTCTTCATCACTGGCAGTCATTTTCTATCTGGTGTTTTTCTAATTGTTAATGAGTAAATATCTTTTGGAGTGGGGGAGTTTATTGGCAGGTCACTTGTATATAATATTATGCTTTTGTTAAAGGCAATTGAGTTAAAGTCATCTTTGGCTTCTTTTAGAGATATATTACATTTTTATTTTTGTAACTATCGACTACTGAGATATTTGGGAATATTGTTAAGATAAGAATGTAGACTGGATTTTTTACTTCAGCGGTTGTACTTTCACCAAAACAAAGCTATCTTGTATGTAATTTGTTCATTGGTATGAGCTATTTCTGGTTTTTTTTTTTGTAGACCAGTGCTGAAGCCTTTTAAACCTTACAATACCTATCCTGCCTGCTGAGAAATTGAATTGAATCCACGTTAAAAGAATGTTCTTTTGAAGAGTTTAATCAATCTTAACTGTTTTTATCGCCCTTCAGATGTTACTAGGCAAACACAACATATATCTGTACAAAGTGTTGCATGTATAGAAAGTGAAGGCAACAGATATGGGTTACTGCAATGTAAAATGCTGTTTTTATAGCTTGGTTTGGCAGACTCCAAATTGAACTCCAAGTTGTCAAAGTAGGTTGTTGTCAAAATTGTAAATGGTGTTTCATTAAGTGACAATCAAATGCAAGCAATATCAACAATGAGAGGTGTGGTAACGCTGACATTGAATGTTTCAGGTCAGTGGCCTGGCACACATATGGCCTGATACCTGTTACTCAGCACTGACATCATTTAGTTTTATTATCAACATCTTTATGGAGTCATTTAGTATATATTTTCTTAAAATGATATCTTGTTTAATAAAATATAATACAGATGTTTAGGTTTTTTATAATAAGTTGATAACTAATTCTGAGAGTTGTGAAGTGCTGGCTAGTGATGACACATGCCAGCTAAGTGGTGTCATATTTTGCAGGTCCTTTTGTGTTATTTAATATTAGGTAGACTTACAGTTTAATGTTGTCTTGGTGAATACTTTAGTAGAGTATTTGCTGGTGAACTCACTAAAAAAACTCCATTTATGAAAAAAAAACCCCTCTTAAATGAATGCGTGAATTGCATATCACGCTCTCTCTTCGAAACCCACCTGTGGTATGGGATTGTTGTTTGGGGTGGAACCACTATGTTAAACATTTAAGGTGTAAAGCCATAAATGTTTTTTTTTGTAAGAACCATCAGAATACTGGGGACATTACCACCTAGAAAAACCTGTAGAGGAGCTTTCCATGAACTGAAAATTCTTACAGTCATCAACCTTTATATTCTGGAAACCGTCACCTATGTCTACATTAAAGCACCTGAAACTGCCCACAGCGGAGTACACTATCATCAGTACAACACCAGAAATGCAAGAAATATCTGCCTTCCAGTACACAGACTAGCATCCACTGGAGAAGAAACCGAGTTACACAAGAGCAAAACTTTGGAACATACTACCAGAGAAGTTAAAGACGACCAGCCACCTTCATTTAAGAAGACATCTAAAAACCTAGCTGCAAGAACGACCGTTTTATTCCTTGAATGAATTTTACAATTGGAGACAACCATGTTTATAAAGACAAAAAAATTACATGTAATATTTTTACTTTAGTTCTATTACATTGTTTCACTATGTTATTATATCATTTTGACACCACTACTAGTCTTGAAAAATATATAAATAAAGAGATTTTGACTTTGAATTTACGAGGCGAGCACTTTACTTAGGTGTTAAGCATCCGCCATCTTATTTGATTCCCCCACACCTACACTGGGGAGATGGCACTTGGGGATGTTTCATGGAAATCTTAAATGTAATCCTATGTCAATATGCATATTATTGTAAACGTATTTATTATTAGAACATAATTCCACAAACCACTCTTCCAAAGTGTTATTTATTACAAAATTATGGCTGATGCAATAATATAAATAATGACCCTTTAAATAGCCATCATTATGTATAAGAAAAATGTTTTAGTAATCACATTGTGTAGTAAAAGCAATGATGAACTTCAAAAAAGTATTAAAACTCTAAAAATTGAATTTTAATTCTTAAAAGAAATATATGGGTGTTATTCCCAAATATTTCTTTTAATAAAAAAGTTTTAATTAGTTTTAACACTTTTGACATTCATACTTTTAACACTTAAAAGTGTTCTATTTTCTGATAGTGACTCTTAAAACATTTTATCCTATACAAAGTGGTGACCATCTGTAAGTTCAATATTGATCTTATTTCAACAGCTATCTATCATATTTCAATAATTTTGTAATGAATAAAGCCTTTTGAAGTGTGATTTGAAGTATGTTCTAATAATAAATACCTTTCAAATGACACACATATCGGCCTAGGCTTGCATTTGAAAATTTTCATGACACCAACTACATTTCCTGTAAATCTGTCATGATTTACATGAAAAGTAGTTAAGGTAACCATATTGACACTGTGCAGTTTTTAAATTTTATCAGTTATGTTTTAAAATGTATTAAGGTGTTTCCAGATATTATAAAAATCCAGTATATACCCTATCTAGGTATGAATTAGGGTCTGTGACACTTTTCCTCACCTTTTCAAAGATAAAAAGATTTATTCACATATAAAACAACCAGTCATTATTTTCTTAAGAATGACTTATGATCTCCAATGAGGTGAAATGGTTTTAATTATAATTTTATTGTGATTACAATGAACAACACTTAATCTCAGTCACTATAAGGTCTACGGTTTTAGTGTGTAATTCAAAACATGTACACTTAAAAAAGTAAAATCCACGTTATCAAATTCTAAATTGTTTTTAGATTTTTAACTATAGAAGAGGTGAGTCTGAGCATCAACTACAAAGACAAGAAAGTGCTATAAATAATTAGCAAGATTTGTAAAATAGTAATTAATTGGTTGATGTAACAAAAAAGAAGTCTCACTTCACTCTATCTCAGTTCACCAAAATTTTAATGGGGAGTGGCGAGGGGAGAGGGGAAGACTTTTAAGACACCCCAGTATATACTGTGGCATTTATAAAGTATTATATAAAGTTTAGTTCACAAATTTATTAAAAAAGACTAATACTTTTGATCATTTCTGATTAGGGCGAATGTCAGTTTCGTTATGTTTTATATTTTTTAAAACTTAATTTGTTACTGTCCATTTGTTTAGCTCCATTTCACATTCAACTCAGTTAAGTGTCAGATATCTTTCACTGTGACATACTTTACTCCTGGAACCTAGAGGACATGGACTGGAGGAAGGTGAAATGGAGCTAATCTCAACATTCACACAAGTTTTAAGGCTTCAACTACCCGTACTTGTATAACAGTCTAACAATTATACAATAACAGGGTGTACAATAACAGCCCATCAATTTTTCTAAGACTAAAATAATTTATTTAAGCAGGAAGCACTTATCAGCTGTTATGATCTAGTGGGGTGAACACCAGACTGTGATGTAAGCAGATAAGTGAAACAGCTGTTGTAATGTTTCAGCTCAGTTTACATCAGATTACTGCACATAATTAGGATTATTGACATCGTCTACCAGTGTTCTTGAGTGATTATCAGAGCATAAATTTTGTTTCCTAATAGTAACTTTACATAATTATAGTAACATCTCTTTACCAAAATATTTAAAAAATGTATTTATAATATTTTGTAATAACTGTTGGTTTTATAAACGTGTGTGCTCTAATACAAAATTCTTTAAACTTTAACTTACGTATTTACTCCCAGTACCATCTATATCTGAGTTATTATTTAACCGCGCTATCATGTCTCCTTTATCTTAACCAATATCCTGTATCTTCTTCTATAGCTTTAGTTATTTTTTCTTGTAGGACAAGAAGCTGAGAAATTGCACTTACTCTTAAAAGGACCTTTGTGCTTTGTATTTCTGGAGTAACAGGATATTTTGGATGGGTAATGTTGGTAGTAGAGGCCATCTCCTCTCGAGATCCATGACGAAGGATTTTGGGCAATAATCTAAGTCATATGTCCTTGGAAAATGGAGATGCCAGCTCTGTACCAGCCTCTCCATTTAAGGCAGGCAGAGGGGTAGCATGCCCTTATGCCTAGACTTGCAACAGACTTGTAACTTCAGTTACATCAATATCAGATTTTACTTGACTCCACCATTTCTATCTTGGACTCCCTCGGAGCCGCCTTCCTTCAGGTTACTTTTATAAACTGTTTTAGTATACATTCGTCACCTTTTAGTAAGTCTTATGGCCCACCCTGTTTCTTAGTTTGTGGTCAACTTTCAAATTCGGATAACTATACCTACTTTTTTGATACAAGAGTAGACATCAAGATTTAGCTTTGGTGTTAATTTGTGATTTAAACTTAACTATTGTTAATGTTATGATTCAATTTGGTTTAAGTTAAATAAACATGATATAAACTGTTTTGTTACAGAAGATTTTAATTATCCCAGTATAAACTTTCTGGTGCTTGGTGGTAGAGTGGTTTTACTGCACACTCTATACACGCTGAATCTCCACTTGCTCTTTTTACTAGTTCAAAAGTATCATAAAACAACCATTTTAATATCTAATATTTCAACAATTTCCTGGGGGAGGGCAGCTCCTGAGCACCGCTGCTCATTTGGAGGTGTTCCCATACCTCCAACTCCACGGTGTTCCCAACATTCCTCTAGAAAAACTCCTGGGTGCGCCACTGTGTCTGTATATAGTTTTTCATTGTAGTATGTCAGTAATCTTTAGAGGAAAATTGTTTACACAACTTTGAAAAAATGTATATGAAGGAAATTGGTCTATACTTGCTGGCTGTTGCTGGTAATACTTTTTTTGAGTTTGGATATACCTTAAAAATTTTCATTTCTAGAAGGAAATGTCCTTGATCAAATGATTTATTATTGCCATAACATAACAGCAGTAAAAATCAGAGCAATTAACTGTCCAAACAATTTAGGAAAGACCCCTAATTTAATTAGTAATCTGGATTTAGCGAGTTGGAGGAGTTAACTTCTAACTAAGAATGTAATCTCTCACAAAGGACAAAGCAGACCTCAAGTTACTCTCATGCGGGCGAGAATAATCTGAAAGTAAATATTAAATAAGGAAAACAAGCTGGAGAAGGCAGCTATGTCCTAATTAAGCAACTACAACATTTTAACCTTTACAGATTCACAAATTGGTTTTCATGATAATTGTCACCTCAACCCATTGTAATGTTTCATTCCAAGAGAGGGTGGTCTCTCCTTTACATTATCTTTACTCTTCTATTTTTCCTGTGGCTGGATAATAACTATGTCACGGACTTTTCTTGAATGTAAACATTATGTGAAATAAAAACAATATTTAACCCAGATATGCCTAGTGACCTATATTTAGGACACTTGTAGTGTTCTCCATAAAGCTTACTTCTGAAGTAGTTTCAGCTTTTTCCAACAGGTGGCAGGGTGGTTGCTGTCTTCAGTAAGAGCTACTGAATGCATCTGAGCAACAATCAAGTGAATGCTTCAACTAGTTTGTTTCTTTAGACTAGTTTACAAATTTAGGATTTCCAATCAACTTCATGAGCTCTGCGCCATGTGCGAAAAGTAAGTACAATACTATTATTTCGTAGTTTTAAACCTATTTAAGTACATTTCCTAATAACTGACTAACTAGTTATTACATTTATCTTGAAATGTGACCGTTCTAAATTCAGACCGTTTATAGGTTATGTTTGGAATTGGCCCGTCCTACATGTAGTCCAGTAGGCATATGTACAACAATAATGCTTCCCACTCTCAAATGAGTTTCGACCCTTGTATTTCAAGTCGTGACTTAGTAATTGGGTTAAACTTTTTGTTTTAAGCATCAATACAATTTTTTTACAGTTATTTTATAAAAAATTCTGAAAAACCTTGTTATTTATCGTACTTTGAATTTTTTAGGAACTTGAACCTTCATGAAATTTTGACGATGCTAGAAGATGAAGAGATCCAAGTGCCACCTGATGAAGAAATTGGCGTATATATTCAGCCACCAATCAATGCAAATGATGATGTCACTGATGAGGATTCTGGGGATGAGGACATGACTTCAATCCATCATCTTCCAGGAAACCAACTATTGGCCCCGGCTGAAGTTTCCCAAGAATTTGAACTGAGTGACAACAAAGATGAAGAGGATCCTTCTTTATCACAACCAACCTTACCCTCTAGTTCAGCGAAGATGGACATAGCACAGCCACCAAATAAAAAAGTAAGACGAATTCAGAATTTCACTGAAGAGAAACCAGCAAAAAAGGTTAGTAAGCCATTCACTAAAAAGCAGTACAAATGGGTCAAAGAGGACCTAAAACTAGATGATACTATTTGGAGTAATAGACAGGAAGTACAACAAAAATTAACACCAATGGAACAGTTTTTCTGTATTTTCGATGATGATATTGTAGATTTATTAGTTGAGAAAACAAATCGTTATGCGGCATTACATAACCGTTTAGGTGATGTAACTGTCGATGAAATGAAATGTTTCATAGGAGTATTGTTGTTGAGTGGTTATGTTTCCATTACCTCGAAGACGAATGTTTTGGGAAACAGCTTTGGACACTCGCAATGAATTAGTTGTAAATGCAATTTCTAGAGACAGATTTGAGTTTATTATGTCAAATTTGCATGTTTGTGATAATGACAACCTCAATGCTGATGACAAGTATGCAAAAGTACGTCCATTGTTTGATGCATTGAACAAAACATTTTTTGATTACGCACCACATGAGGAACACCACTCAGTTGATGAGTCTATGGTCCCATATTTTGGGAGGCATGGTTTGAAACAATTCATCAGAAACAAACCTATTCGCTATGGTTACAAAATTTGGGTTGGTGCTACACCCAATGGCTATGTAGTTTGGAAAGACCCCTACCAAGGGAGCAGCCACACCTTGGACCCTCAGTATGAACACTTGGGCCTTGGTGCCAGTGTTGTTTTGCAGTACTGTGATGTTCTGAAGAAGAATGGTGATTTCCCGTACTTCTTGTATTTTGATAATTTTTTTTCTGGTCTACCTTTGTTTGAGAAACTGTCCCAAAAGAATATAAGAGCTATTGGTACGGTGAGAGAGAACAGAATAGCAAAGTGCCCACTGACTGATAGTAAAGATTTGAAAAAAGAAAGAAAGGGGAACTTTTGAATACGAAAAAGTATGTGATGAAAATTTAATTATTGCAAGATGGAATGACAACAGTATTGTCACTGTTGTTTCAAATGCTGTTGGTGTACAACCCATACATCAGGTAAAACGCTTTTCACTTAAAGCCAAGAAACATGCTTTCATCCCTCAACCAAACCTCATACACCAGTACAACAAAAAAAAAATGGGCGGAGTGGACCGGTGCGATCAAAATATGAGCCTGTACCGAATCCAAATCAGAGGTAAGAAGTGGTATTTCCCTCTGATCTGTGACTGCATTGACAGTGCAGAACAAAATGCCTGGCAACTTCACCGCCATGCGGGAGGGAACCTTGACCACTTGTCTTTCAGACGCAGACTTGCCTGTAACCTGCTAGAAACATTTGGTAAAGGGTGCGCGTCAAAGGCTGGAACGGCCATCGAAACAATCAAAAGTGGGACTCCAGGTTTGACAGATTGGACCACCTTGTTGTTCCTCAGGAAAAGCAAACGAGATGTGGGCATTGCCATGCCAAGTGCACTACCAGATGCCAAAAGTGTGATGTTGGTCTTCATACTAAATGTTTTATTGATTACCACACAAAGCCATAAACTACAAATGCACTTACTAAAAATTTTATTTAAGCTTGTTTTATATATCTTTGTTAAAAACACAGTTGAATTAAGTACATAAAACATATATATCCAATGTAAATGTAACCCTTCTAAAAATAAAAAGCATTTTTGGAATATTTTAGCATTTCACTCATATTTTCCTACTGTCCTATATATAGGCCACCCATTATTTACTAAACGACGATGAAATTTTTTTACAATTATTGTTAAAATGTGTTGAAGAATACATTTATAGTATAAAAAAACTGTAGAATTAAAAAAAATTAAAAAAAATAATTCAGGCATATCTGGGTTAATATAATTTTAAAACAAACTTTAACATTTATTTTGTTCTAATTTAGAATTTTTAGGCTAGAGATCGAAAAGAAAAGAACGGTAAACAAGTATTTATGGAATGAGCTCGGGAAGCCTTCATTAAATTTCTTAGCAATTGATTCCTTACAAATAGTTGCGCAGCAGTTCTTTCTTAACTCACTTCTTATTGGAGTATAATATGTCATTTATGTATAAAAAAGTTAGGATTCAAAACAGTGATCAATAAATTTTAATGAGATTTTGACTAAATTATATATAGTAATGAAATTTTCTAAAACAAAACAAAAATAATAAAACAATCATGGACAACAATTTCAAACAACAAAATTTCTAAAAATCAACTAAACGTTCCTCTTAATCATTTCCTCTATTCATGGGTAATCAATCTCAAGTAGTAAGAAACCAATAAACAAATGTACACTTAATTATATGACAGAGGCATCAGCATACTTACTCGTTTCTGACGTAGTTCAAGAAGTAACTCATTCAGATTCTTTTCTAGATTTGCCATTTACGTTTCCAATTTCTGTTGAAAAAATAAACAATACTAGTTACTATAAATGGGTCACTGTACTTATTAGTTACAAGATTAAATTGTATGATGCCAAAATGAATGAATTAAATGATTAGAGAAGAAAAATAAAGTTAAATTCATCTCATGCGCACTGAAAAAAATGCAATGAAAATGGAAAGAATGGGAAAAATTTACAGGGGTATAAGATTTTTGGCAACTGTATACCTATATTCACATTATCAGTCTTATTCATTTTATTTTATATGTTTTAAGAATAACAGAAGTAGTTTAATTTATTAATTTGTTAAATTTTAATTTTAACATGTTATAATATTATATTAATTTCACCACATTGTTTAGATGTATTTTTTTTTTTTTTTTTTTGTAAGGAGAGGCCGATCCTCCTTTTATGCCTTATTCTGCCCCGTCCTCATGGGCCACTGGCCTGTGCGAGGATCTTATCAAACAGAATAAGGGGGAGAGAGTTTTTGTCTGCCAGTACACCGGCAGTACCATGAGAAAACTAATGAGTATCTTCTCATTAATGGATAAATATTTCAAAAAGGTTTGGTCATGAATGACTGCAGCTAGAAATGCAGGTCACACCACCTCCTTACGAAACTGCCCCTTCACACAACTGGGAGCAAACAAAAAACATTCCTTAAGATTACAACTGACATGTAATGGAATAAGAATTCCAGAAGTCTATCTTGAAACACAATTGATCACTTTTATCTACGGCCACTGCTTGAATTCGTAATGTTAAAGTGAAAAAGCCTCAAGTATTGAGAAAATTTAGTACACATATGGCACAATAGTACTTTTTTAAACTTTCCACACTAAAATTCGTGGTGCGAACTAAACTTTACATCAAGAGAAATGTTGCAAAACTGTTTTTAGATAGTGATCAATTCCTTTAGTTTGCTGAAACTAAGTGAGTATTAGGTGAATGCAGGCTGTAAGTTCAGCAACTAAAAATGAATTCACCCACTCTTGGTTCACTCAACAGTGCCCAGCGACTCACAGCTAGTCTTTGTTTCATCTTTGCTTCTGTGATGTATTTAACTATCAATCACCCCAACAAATAACAAAATATGATATATGCATGTGCACAATGAATTAAAACTATACCAAATAGATACTGAAACATTCGATAAACTTGACTTTAGCAAACATATAAAGTACTTATGTTTCGGATAGTTTAGTTATGTTTGTTTAGTCAGGAAAGAGTTAACTTTCAATTGCACTGAAAGTATGAAACTATTCTTGTAAGGTTGAAGCAATTAAGAGAATATCATCATTATTAAAACCCGAGTCAACAATAGGAAATTCTGTAGTAATAAGGTCACATATGCCTAAGTCAAGTAAATTACTTATCTGTACTTTATTTAATTCATGATTAGTATTACTCAAAATGTGAGACTGAGACCTTGAGATATAGTGCCAAACCCAGAAAATAGTTTGAAAGGCTACAAACTATCAATACTAACTATTATCCTTTTCTATCATATCATACCCATGTCAGCATCGTTTTAGTTTCGACAAATAAAAACTGTTTCAATGTATTTTTTTAGTATGAAACATATTTTGATAATCGTTAGGGTGTATATGGTAAATAGTGTATTTGTTTTATTGCATGATTTTTCATTAAGTAAGTGATTTTTTTTCTAATTAATATTCTGAAAATATTTGAATTTTTACACTGAAATGTATCTTACTTCAATGTTTCGAACTTAGCATAAAACACAAACATAAATATTTACCACATGTATTATATAGCAATGGAAAGCATAGATTCTACACAATGTGATCAAATTACTGGTTTTGCAAAAGAACTTTTTGTTAAATATCAACATAAACAGTAAATTTACTTGTTATAATTTTGCTATTAAGACATAAATTTCAATTCCTAGAACACAAATTTGCGATTACTATGATGTTTATAACACTTGTTGAATTTGTATGTTAAAGCAATATTTTAAATTGCTATCATAAACCTATCATAAAACCGTTGCGTTTTTAGGTAAATTTGGTGACACAGATGTACATATTTTCTTATCAGGTAATGAATTCTGCATTTATTTATATTTAGATTTTTTTAATAATTTTGGAAACAGCCAGGGAACTAGGGATATTTTTACTGTTACACAAGAATTGCTCAACAACATGCAACTTCTGCATACTTTGAACAAATAAATATATATACATTTATAAAATTTGTATAAATGGCAATAGTCCGATTTCATTTAAAAAAACATTGGTGCAGTCGTACACACTCATCCGCCAAATGAGAGATCTGGGTTCGATTCCTGGCACACCAAGTACTTTTATTGAAATTATATGTATAACTCTTACTTAATGCACTCTAATGTGTCAAAATCAGGACTCATAGCATTCATATATATATATATATATATATTTGTGTATGTTTGTGTGTACCTTCGCATAAAAGTAACCACGTTTTAAAACATTTTAATCCTATAAGTGGTATGAGTTCCGATTGTGACACATTAGAGTGGATTAAGTAAGCACAATAGGAAGCAATAAGTATGAGCCTTGCAGGAGCAAAAAATTGTAAGCTAATCTGTAAGGCCATGACATAAGGTCAGGATGGCTGCATGGTCTAAGGCGATAATGATTGGCGGGAGAGACCACCATTAATTGGCTAGGGTGGAAGTTGACAGGATCAGTATTTTTATATGTGTACCATACCAAAAATACCAGTTTTTCATTTTTTGAATTTATAAAAAAGCACATAACTTGTATTATTTTATTTTTTTGCTAGGCATAACCAAAAAAAATAGCTTTTAATAGTTTAAAATACTATTTAAACCACAGTAATACAGTACCTAGTGTTTTAGGGAAAATTACCAGTAGTAAAACAGGGTTAAAAACCTACTTGCAAATTGGTTAAAATGGGCTTGCCAGTACCACAATTTTTCTAAGTTATATGGGCAGATGGAGGTTATTAGTTTCTTCACTAAAATGTATGATGTTAATGGCTGAGTATATTATCATAAATATTGTAAAGGTAGTTTTAGATTGTTATTGAGGGTGTCCCAAATCCCAATACTTACCATGTCTTTACTCCCACATGTTGGGATTAAAGGGAGAGTATGATAAGGGGCCCAGTTTTTTATATCAATATTGATAAACGATATTACTAAATTATACACTATCGTAACCAACCGATACTGCTTAATTAATTTAAAAAAAATAATTGACTTATATAATTTGCATCAACCCCAAACACTTTTATAGAGATATTTAAACTAATATTTAATATTTTAATAAGTGACTTTATCAAAGTCAAAATGACAGAGTCAACTTTAGAAAACAATGAAATTGGTTAAATAATGATACAGTGTATCTTGGCTTCAAGATGTTGGTGTAGTGTCGAAAATCCTATTATGTTGATAACCTTAGTAAGTCATAGACATGTGAAAGGCATATTTTGGGTTGAGTGAATGTTGGTTTAGTCCATTTTTCCTGTCAACCTTAGTGGGAATTCTTTACACCTGGCTACTGGTCCTAATACTCAGATAGTCAAAAGCTCGTGGAGGGCAATGAAATGAAGTTTATAAAGTGGCATACCAACCGACCTGCTTGCATTTTGAGTATTTGTACAGAAGAGAGGTATGGTTTTCTGGAGATGATGCTTTCAACCACTTTTTGAAAGCAGTTAATCACTACCACTTAAAAGAAAACATATAAATAGTTCCACAAATTTCCTATTTTCTGTTCTAATTATTTGCTTGATCATTGTGGTTCTTTTATTGTTTATAGGATTGTCACTGTGCATATTAAACTAATTATTTTAATTTCAAACCTGATTATTATGACTATAGATACATTGATATCGATTGATAGTTTAGCATTCAATAAACAAATGTTATGTATCAATGATTATACTAGGCCTAATCAATATTAAAAACTTGGTCTGCTTATCGTGCTCTGCCTGATTTTAAAATAAATTCCTCATTGTAGGTCTAAAACAAAATTATGAGAAATCTTGCATCATCAATGTCCTAGCAGCTAGACATTGTGTCAGTATTTATCAAGTTTACTACAGAACATGCTTTTGTAGTAGTATCAATATTATATTTCAAACAAGTATTTATAAAAGAAACATTACACAAATTACAATCAGTACTGTAGGCTAAATTTAATATTTCAAATAATTATCTGTTATATATGTCAAAACATAATATTCTTTGTTTGCCTTTAGAGTATTTAAAATTATTATCAATAAAACTATACCCCCCCCACCCCCCCCCCCCCCCACCCCCCCCCCCCCCCACCCCCCCCCCCCCCCACCCCCCCCCCCCCCCACCCCCCCCCCCCCCCACCCCCCCCCCCATATGATTACTTAAAATAGAAACAAGTCACTACAAACTGATTATAGGTGGCTAGTTGTCCATTTCCCCTAGTTATTTAATATGTGAAGTGTTTTAACTAAGTGTTCTCATGCTAGTATTTTAAAAATCATACAATGTGTATAAACTATAACCATATTTTATTGTAAACAAGAATAAATGTTTACTACTTATGTAGGCTAGTACAATATTTTTTAAATGCAAGGTTTATTTACTTTAATATACAGTTAAAGCTGTCTCATTCTGACAATGACATACAGCAAACTAAATAAAATCATGTTATAGTAATACAATGTAACTCCAGAGCCCAACTGACCGCTTCCAAGCACATCCATACCCTGACGAGTAAGTTCCTCCAATGCAAATCAAATTCAAGTACTAAAGAGCTCTGCACTCTTTTGGTTGTGGGTAACAATAAACTCATGAAACTGTTTTTGATTCTGGATTCTAGCAATGCCATATAATAGAATGTCATACTAATGGATATTTTCTGTATTTAATTTTTTATGATTTGAGTTGTAATATAGTCATAGTCATAGATCTTTATTCAAAGCTGTAATAAAATATATAATATAAATATAATAAAATATAAATATAATAAATGTAATATAATTTAATTACCTTCTCAACAAGAAACTTCGCTCTCTCAGCCTCCTGCTGTGCTACCTGTTTCAACTCAACAGCTTGAGTGAACTCCTTTCCAAAAGTTAAAGTGAGTCTGAAAAAGGAGATTTTTTACCTATTAATAAAATCGTTATAACAAAATTATTGGCAAAACAAAATATTTTTCACAAGCGTTTCACTTCAAAACAATTGAGAAGAAGAGTTAAGCCACACTTACAATAGAAATATCATCCAATATCACTCCGAATTGTGCAGCTCTAGTCGACCAAAACTCTTACTGACTTGTTGCGACACTGACTCTCTTTGGGTGATCAGCTCTCCAGCATCGAACTGGGCCTACACATACATTCTTATTTTGGCATATCTAAAAGCACAAAACCTTAGAAACAGGTAATAAAGCAGTTCAAGACAGCAAAAAGTTTGAGAAAAATTAAATCAAATTAATGAAAAATATCTGTTTTACTACCACTGGCTGGACAAAACTGAAAATCTAACACAACAACTGCCTTTAACACTTCAGTCGTGATGGAGGGGTAAGACTCTCTCATCGTAGTCAACTCCCAGGATTGTGTATATCTTCGGTAACTGTTCGGGCACTGGGCGGAACAGTATTCTCAAGGTTATGTTTACGTTTTGGAGGTCTGAAATAAAAATAAGATTTATTTAGATTAAGGACAGAAGTTGTTTATAACCTTAAAATATCAATCATTACTTCGTAGAAGGTTAAATCAAATTTCATTATCGAGCTCATTGCTTAACTCAATAATATTTGTAATCACTTCATTAATAATATGACTGAACTTGTAGACAACATACGCACAAAATTATTACAACATGAAGACATTTGATTGCCAATCAGACAATTAATAATATCAGCTGACTATAAATAAATATAGCTAATAAAAAATAAGAAACAATATCCTTTTGAAGAGCCAATGGCTATAAGACACAAGTCATTGGATTTTTCTCCGTGATTAGAATCATAGGTCTCAATTCTGTTCGTGACCAGAATGGTTTTGAACAATATTATATCATCTCTATCTTACATTATGTTTGATCAAATACTCGCCCAGGCCTTTGACCCATGATTATGGAAAGAACAAGGTTAAAAAAATATCAGTCTATTCTAAAATAGCCCATATAATCAAATCTGTGAGTTACCTGAAAAAAAAATCATCTGTACAAAACACTATATCCTACAATACCAATCAAACAGTTTGCCAAAGTGTTATTATATGACAAAAGTATATTAACAGACATATGAAATGAAATAAAAAATAACAGTCGGTAATGGAAATTTTCATATTTCTTTAATGTTTATTATTAGGTAACAATGATCTAATTTAGTACCTTATAATACATAACAATGGTGGACAATATTTTGGAAATATGTTTTTATAACTTACTGCATAGTAAAAGGGTTCTAGACTGGGGAGCAACTGATCATCAATAAATTAGTAATTTTAAATGAAGGGTGCGAAACCAAACAACATTTGAATATAACACTATTACTGTTACTTTTAATATGGAAAATTGGCTGGGTGACTGAAGTAAGTAAATTAGGCTGAAATGAAAAGTCCTTGTCTGCGCGAGTGGAAAGAATGGTTGTTGTGTATGAGAGTTTGTTTGCAAATTATCCAAAAATCGGTTTAACCCTCTCCCGCTCGCAAGGCATGAATCGGCACGGCCACCACATAGCCACTGCAGCTTAAACGGCACAGATCGGCACGCACTGCTTTACCCTCTATAGCCGATAAAGTGCTGCTCTCCAGTAGCAATATTGTGTACTACTATGGGTTGTTTGCTATTAGGAGACCATTTACTTTACTTTTACAGTAGATTAAATTCCATTATTTGCTATTTATATTAGTTGTGCGGAAACAATGGCGGGTTGTAGTCGTACACTTCATGTGAAATCGATTCTCGTTATTAATAGTGATTGCGACGATTCAAGTGAGTGTAGTGATGTACCAGAGCCTTGTGAAGTGGTTGGTGGCATTGAAGATGTAGTTCGGGAGTGATAACAGTGGCAGTGGCAGTGACGGCGGGCCAGACAATGACCTTCACCAAGTAACTGCGCAAACAAACTCGCGCCACCGGCGCCCAGCTGTCCGTGTGCCTCCTCCCTGGTCTCGTACAATCAACTTCATTGAACCAAATATTTTTGTTGATGATTTCGGGCCGTGTCATAGTTTGCAGGTAGGTTCATCTGAAGTAGATTATCTCAACTTGTTGTTGGGAGGTGATTCATTTTATGATAACCTTGTAAAACGCACTAATGCCTATGCTGATTACAAACAAAATAAAAGCAAGAAACAAGATCCAAATTGGACACCAGTAATAAGAGATGAAATGAAAGCTTTTGTTGGTATAGAAATTTATATGGGAATGTATGACCTTCCAGAGGTTAGGGATTATTTCCAAGGTAATATCATAAAATGCCCTATTGTTGAACAAGCAATGACTTTGTGTCGTTATAAAAAAATTAACGAATATTTCCATGTAAGTGACCCCACATTAGAAACTGAAGATGTTTTACATAAAGTTAGTTCGGTTTTGAATATTATTGATGGTTTTAAAAAAATTCTACAAACCAGGCTGTAATTTATCAGTGGATGAGGCAATGGTAGGGTTCAAAGGTAGATACTTTTTGAAACAGTACATGCCAAAAAGACCAAAAAAATGGGGAATTAAAATGTGGGCGTGTTGTTGCAGTAAAACCGGTTAATTTTTGTTCGGAAAGGTATACTTGAGTAAAAAGGTAGAAAGAAACAAAGAAATGTTACTTGGGGAGCAGGTAGTTATGGACGTAACGGAACCATTTTACGGGAAAAACCACCATGTATACTATGATAATTTTTTTTCTTCTTTTGATTTGTGTAACAAGTTGCTGGAAAAAGATACTTATTCGTGTGGAACTGTAAGGACAAATAGATTTGGATGGCCTCAGGAATTTAAAAAACCAAAATCTTTAAAACTAAAAAGGGGAGAAAGTGTGTGTAGACAAAGTGGTCAAGTCGTGGCGACTGTATGGCATGACAACAGAGATGTTTTGTTTTTTTCAACAAACTAATCCCAACATCGTCTCACAAATAGACCGAAAAACCGGGAACGGCAATCAAACTGTAAAAGTTGACTGCCCTCAAGTTGTGATTCAATACACACAAAATATGGGGGGTGTAGATAAGTCGGATCAATATCGAAGTTATTACAACTTTGGTAGGCCTTCAAAAAAGTGGTGGAAGTATTTATACAATTTTATCATGAATACGGCAATTGTAAACTCTTCTACAATATTCAAACTTACAAACCTTCCCTCTGAAAACAAACATGGTAAAACACAACTACAGTTTCGGAAAAATCTTGTAGAAGAACTAATAGGAAACTTCACTTCTAGGAAGCAATTGGGAAGAAAACGTAGTTTGCCCATAGGTACAGTCTCTCCCAAACATTTTCATGTACTTGAAAAGCGGTCTTGTGCCACTGTTTGTATTATTTGCCGCGAAAATGGGAGGAAAACAAAGTCTGGAAATCCAATTAGAAGCTACTGGAATTGCAAACAATGTTCAACCACTTTTTGTAAACATCCCTGCTTCCTGACATATCATCAAGAAAAAGGTGTGGATATTTCCAATAAAAAAGTAAGTTTAATCTTCACAACATTTAGTAGTAAACAATATATTGTAAAATAATTCATATATATAATTATAGTTAATTACAATGACAGAACGTGTGTAAGTTGAGGTACTGCGTATTTTGACCGAGCTCGACCGGCAGAGAGAATTAATTGAGGTTAGAAGCACCGTGAGCGCCTGGAAACAATGTGAGCGGGAGAGGGTTAACATACAGAGAATAAATACGGCACCAAAGATGGTCTTTTGAATGGTGTGGCATAGTCTGAAGTTGATATTATTGACTGCATCCCTTTAAGCGGAAGTAGACTACAAAGGCTGGATGTAAAAAAACATTTTTTTACCAAAATAGACTTCTCAGAATCCCTTTATTCATATGTTTGCACAATGCACAATGAATAGCGTCATAAATAAAAAATACTATTACAATGTTATACAACCCAACTAAGACAAAAAACAGTGTAATATAATAAATAAACCACACAAACACTAGCACATAAATATGGCTCATATATATATATATATATATATATATGATCTAGTAGACAAACTCCTCAAATTCTATCTCTTAATAAAGGTGCTAAATTAAATCATTAAACTGTTTAAATAAATTTTGAATATTTTAATTAATCCTACAAATTTCAATGAGATTGATAGCATAATACTTATTGAACAGTGTAACTATCTTTTACTCAAAAAAGTAAATTGTGAGTCCAGTTTTGTACCTCTTCTTGACTTCTTGTATCATAACAATGTCCGCTTTTCACTGAGATAACAGACTGGTTTATTTTATAGTTTTAATTATATAAAGGACATATACTGTCATAATTCTAAGATCATTACATTTATTCTTTACTAAATCTCTATAAACCTAAACTTAGAATTATTCTAATTGGGTTTTTAAGTATTACAATTTTATTTAAATTCAAATTAGATATAGATCCATATAAGGAGATACCATACAATATATTTGAATGTACGAGTAAAAATAAATTTGTTTCATTGTGATTTCTTCACAAGTAAGCTCTTTTAAAAGCATATAGGCCTGAAATTACTTTTAACATAATTTATTAATATGAGAGATCCATTCAAATTTTTGTTTAACTTACTTCATCAAGCAATTCAGAATCTATAAATAAATTACAGTGTATAGTGGTTCATGATTGTATAGTTGAAAATGAATCCCATTTAATTCTAAGTTAAATGCCATGGTTTTTAAATTCTATCTTAAACAGCTTTTATTGTTTTCTATTCTAAAACTTCCAGTAGGGTTTCATACATGTAGGCTGCACGGAATGATTACTCAAAAATAGCATTACAAAATAACGCGCTGAGGTGAATAACAGCAGTTTTTTGTGAATGAAAATTAATCCATATTTAATACAATCATCACTATACAGTATTTTTTGCAGTTATTTACCAATTTGCAGGCATATTACAATAATATACAAGTTTTTCCGTCCCACTTTTTATGTTTATTCCAACAAAGCGGAGTAAACTAAATTAATAAACCATACAAGCATCATGAATCACACGATAAACAAAATGACAAGTAGCATTACAAGAATCGCTTGCAAACTGTGTTCTCCAACACTTTCCTATTATTGTAAACACTGACACCTCCCTTAAAAATGTTCTACACCTCCCCAGGGAGCACCCCCCTAGTTGAAAACCGCTGCTCTGTGGTATCAATTAATTAATGTTATGGTAGTGCCTTTTTAAGGTGCTAACATATTTATGTACTTTTATTAAACTAAACGATACTATGAAGTACGAGAATTATTTACATTATCGTTGAAAACACTTGACATTTAGCCACAAAGTAATAAATCTTCAAACTATTGTAATGATGATACGAAAATGGCTAACTCCAGTGACATCATATGTCTACTACGCATCCACCTTTTTTAACCTCTATATTTTCGTAACCATGTTATTATTACAAAATAGATCGAATTCGTTATTATCAAACCTTTGCTTCCAGTTATGACAGGAACGTTTCTTGGGCGTGATCGAACATCAAATATGATGGGTCTCTGCACCCAGGGTATAAAAAAGTGTGTTCCCTCTCCCACCACTCCTTGCTTGATACCCGTGAACCTGTCAAAAATGACCGCCCTGTGACCTCCATCCACTGAAACATAACAAGAACATTTGTACACAGGGTAAAAAATACATTACATACTTACGTAAAACATGATGGCCTAGTAGGAAAATTGTGTTTTTTCTTTCTCTTACCTTTTCTACCAATCCACATGACGTTTGCGGCAATAAACCTAAACAACTGATTTGGAAATTAAGTTATTCAGTGTTTGGAAGCTACCAGTTTTCTCAAAGTCGATTATTTTGATTGTATCATGTATTGAAATATGTGTTAAGGGGAGTCGGAACGCCCATCTTCCCCATGTTAACAAAGGTACATTTTTATCAGAAAGTACTTAGGCTACAGTCATAATTTTTTCAACATTTGTTTATTACCTTATTTTGTGTAATCAGACCCAACTTGGATAATTTTCAAACAGTTTTTCCTAGTGAAAAATTTTTTTTTCCAAATCAATTTAAAAAATCACGTAATCGTTTGGTAAAAGTTTTATAGCAGCAAAACTAAGATTGCAAATTGCATGCAATTGGGTCTGATTGTTGGCAATAGCCTATAGATTACGTGCAAAAAATATCAGTACTGTATCTTGAATACTTCCTGAGAAAAATGTACCTTTATGAGAAAAATGCTAACTTTCCGGAAATCGCATTTATTGTGAAAACAAGACTAAATGAGGCTCTAGGTCTACCTTATAAAAGTCCTGGGCCATACTGGGGTCCATCTGCTTCATCATACTTTTCATTTTGAACCATTCTTCTTTTTCTTCTTTCTTGTCTGGCTTCTTTCGTTATTCCTTCCGCAGCTTTCTCACTTTTCCTCTGTCGCAATTCATCAATTCCGCGCAAAGCACTCACTGACCTATCACATAAACTTAGTCCAAGCTTCTGGAAAACTTCAAGTTTGCCACTATTTCTATCATTGAACGAAGTGACAGCATCATATACACCAAGTTTCAACGTATCCAGCCTTACCCGTTTTGGAATTTTGGCCCATACCACATTGTTGAAGCTCTCGTTTGGATTCTGCGTATGTCCGTGTAAACATTATTTTAACAACTCAGAATTTGTTAGTGCCCTGTAGATGTATTTTATTTCTAACATTATCTCTTCAGGTAGGCTATCTTTGTGGTCATAAACTGTACCTTGAGCCTTAGCCTTCTCATAACCACACCACGAGTCTACGCCTTTCGGACACAAACCGTGTTGAGGATTTTCATTAGTGGAGAGTTTATGAAAGTAGGTGGCCCGAATATTTTTCTTCATTTCTTCTACATTCTTTACACCTCTTCTTATTGCAAGGCCATAATATGTTTGTAATTTTTCTATTTGGGCGTCTGTTAGTCTTTTCTTTCCCCCAAGCACCTTACCGTCACCTAATTTTATTTTTATTTATTTATTTCACAACAAACATAGGCTAATAGGAAAATCAGATGTCAAGTAACATTAGAGGTAACACAGAGTAAGAATCAAGTCATAGAGGTTAAAACTTCTCTGTGTATAGAGAAGTGTGCACTATACAATGTGCTGAAAGAAGTGGTCAGCTTTCTCAACGCGTTTTCCGACCAAAAACAGCTGACATACCTCTAGTTTTTATTTAATTTTGAAACTTAGGAATAAGATACAACTGTGAGAGTTATATTTTTTTAAAGGGAATAAACTAACAAATCAAAATAAAAAAAAAATTGTATAAATTTTATTATTTTGCGTTCCGACTCCCCTTAAGATAGATTCTACTCGGTTTTCACTGAAATATTCTGTCTATGACGCAATAAGCAGTAGCTACGCAGTAGGCAGATCGGCCCTGTCCTGCGAGAACTCGGTGAAACAATGCATCGGCAGGCCGACCCCACCCTGCGAGCGCTGATGGTTAAGAATCATTTGACAAACAGGAAACAATATATTGAAATTAGACACTAAGTTAACAACACAATAACATACAATTCATCTCCATTATTAGAAATTAAACATAGTGTACCTCAAGGGTCTATTTTAGTACCTCTTTTACTTATGATTTATTTAAAGGGTTTGCCACAGTTGGTCAATGATTACTCACTAAATAAATGTTTCTTATTTACTGATGATACTAATGTTAAGCTCAGTGACCTACTTGACTTTGACAATATTTTATAGATCTTGATAATGCAAATTTAGCTCTAAATGAACATCAACTATTGATTAATGAAAGTGAAACTAATTTTATTGTTTTCTCCTCTAAACAAATTAATCAATAAGCCAGTAATTCTATTTAAAGATACATTGTTTAAATCAGTTAACTTGGGATTTGCATGTTGATCTAGTTCTTTAAAAAATTACCTCAGGATTATTTGTAATTTACAGAATGTCACAAATTTGTTTAATCAATGCTTTAAGACTCCTTTACTTTCTTATGTAGACTCTGCAATTGTGTTTGGCTTATACATTTATAAAGCTACATACAAATTTAATTGAAATTAGATACTAATACTACAAAAAGTAGTATTTTGACGCTTGATTTGAACAATAAAGTCAAAAACAAATTTTCGAGCTTGGGTATTATGACAGTTTATAGTTATTATGTTTCCAAGACATTCTCTACACTAAAAAACTAATGTAAGCTAAAAAACTACCTTTATTAGGAAGCAATCACTGTTATTATATTAAAAAAGGGCAATATAGCAAATGAATCGCATAAGCTGGATATTTAAAAAAGAAAAGTTACATTGATGCAAACTATTTAAACAAATTTCCTACATATACAAAAATTGAAGTGTTAAAAAAATCCAAATACTGTCTAAAAATTATTTTATTGACGAACATTATATAATTTTGAAAAGTTTGAAGCATACCTGTACTGTAAGTAGCTTGTATCTGTTGTAGCGAGGGGTACGGGGGAGTGGGATAGTTTGAAGCAAATTCCTCAAACTTTCCAAAATTATACCATTACACTTTCCCCACCCCTCACCATAGTGCCTGCCTATCTCAATAACAACTAGTTGTCCGCATTGTGGACTCTTAATGTGCTTTATTTACATTAAGTGTCATTTTTGTCGTTGTTAATAGCATAGTTAACCTAGTGCATTATTTAATCAGTACTCGTAATTTAGGAATTATCAAAATGTATGTACTTAAAACATGTACAGTGTCTATTTAAATATATACTTATTATTTAACTAAATTTCCTAAATTATGTTACCTATTACAAGGTGGCTTACTCTTTTGTACTTGAGATTATCAATACTTTTTTATGCATGTAGTTTAAACTTGTGAAATAAATTGATAGCTACAAAAGTAAAAACAAAATTATTGGTACTAAACAATGTTACAATCATATTAAGATAATTACAAACATTAGAATCACTAAAAAATGAAAATAGCATAATAGACCAAAATAAAAGAACAATGACCAAAACAATATGACTAATAATACTATGAAAACATAAAATGTTTCTAATTAAAGAAAAGATATATAGTCTAATTATTTTTTGTTATTACAAATCAAATACATTTAATTCATATAAAAACGTACGTAAATTAGTCATAGTCTAGCATGAGCAATGTTTTTAGAAATGTATGAAAAGTGATTGACAGCACACATTCCTCTCGTTACTCCATTTGTGAGCTCCGTGCAGTACATTGTTTATGAAAATTATAAGTATTATAAAATGGGGTTTTATTGAATTTATTGTTGCTGCATTGTTTAGACTAAGTACTCATATTGGTTAATACACAATTATTGTATGATCCTTAGTGAGAATACATAATTTTTATTTTATTGTAAATAATTGACACGATTTATGTACTAATATAAATAAAAAAATATTTCAATTAAATTCATTTTTCTCTTTGAGTGACATACAAATATTTTTCTTAAAAAAAACTCCAATTAATAGGTGAAAAAAAAAAAACCATCCTGAGGTAAATTTAAAATATTATGAAAGAATCAAACTACTGATTGCAGTGTTGTTGTCCAAAATTGACATGATAATCATCTACACGATGGAAAAGTGAGAATTATAATATTATGATGTTTTTTTTATCATAGCACATTTTCTATACTCACCATTGAATAGAGCAGAATTTACAACTCCTCCCACGACTGCCACTCCGAGCCCTAGTTGGCCTAGTCGGTTGAAGAATTGGGTTGTCATCTTTTAATATAATTACTTTTATCTGAAAAATAAAAATTTCGTGACATTTATCATTTAAACAATCAATCAATTTGAGCTATTTAGTGCTCAAAATTGTTGGTTATGTCATCCTGTAACAAGACAATTTAACAGAAGGCTACAAAGACTTTAAAAACTATTTTTAAGACTGATATTTTTGTTTAGGTAATGTGCAATAGAGGCTATGATTTAACGGATGGTTAGTGCATTACAGACTAACGCATTTTACAGCCTTAAAAATGTTTGTTAAAAAAACCATATTATTTTAATTTTTCAACAAAAATAATTTTATCTTGCATCTAATTCTTTGTTATGAAATAGGCTTTCTAGCAAAAATGTTTCTTTACTAACGCTTAAAAAAAAATAAATAGCAAGAGAAAATAATTTTTAAGTTTCATTTAACAAAATAAATATTGAATTTTACATACATAGTAATAAATTAAAGATTTATATTTTTGTATAATAAACAAATTTGAATAACCTACCCTTTAACGGGGTGAAGTAACAATAGGTTATGTGAGAGTTGACACTGTGTCTAATTTAAGAAAACATGCATGGTTCCGATTCATACATTTTATAGTTTAAATGCCGCACTTATAATGGCAAAACGGATCTTGACAGGAGGTGGCCCTTTCCCCAACCTCACCCATATCCTGTTATTCCGGAAGCAGCACAAAGGCCCTTTTAGGACTAATTGTAATTTCTCAGCTTCTTGTCTTAAGAGAAGAAAAAAAGATTTATTTTTCATAAAAACATTTTGAGCCAATATTTGCATATTAATTGCCATTGTTCTTTTCATTGTCACTAACCTTCTCCTGCATAAACGAAATAACAACAGCTGGTAGTGACGTCACTAGTCTAAATAAAGTAAGCTGGCGATGATTAATTATGAGGGGAGACTTTAATAAGCGGCCTACACTCGTTATTCGCTTGTTTTTATCGAATGGTTTGATATATTATCCAACTTCGATATGTAAAAATCGTCCACAATAAGTTGTAATAAATTACTGTAGCAAGAAGAATCTCGTACATTACAATTTTAAAAACATAAATTTAACAATAACATTACAAAACAACAAAACCAACTATGGCCTACTCTTAGATATCAAAGAAACCTTACAATATTTATAACTTATCCAGCTTGATATCAATGAGTAACCGCTTTTGTGAAATGGGAGGAAAGAAAGGAATTTCTCCCCATGGGTTACCAGGAGCCAAAACCACATGTTGAAGCCACTTAAACAAATCTCGTCACTTGTAAGAAATACCTCACATATATTCCTCGTATTTATCGCCATTTTCAAAAACTCAAAATATTAGTTACTTTTAGCGATTGTTTTAAAATTTATTGTTTTTAAAATTACTATAGCTAATAAGTAGAAATCATATGTTAAGTTAAATAAATTGTAATATCGAATTATTCCGGATAAAAACATTGAACCATTCGATAAAAACAACTGAATAACGGGTATAGGCCGTTTATTAAAGTCTACCCAATTATGAATATCTATAGGTCAAATTTTGTATTCAACTATTGATAATCATCATCCAATGATTGGTATGTAATAATACATACGACTTGGTTTTGAAATATATTATTATATCGACTATTTTCTTTACCCACATTATATCTAAAACCACTTCCAACAATTTCCTTATTACCTAGTAATATATTTTGATTTCCACAAAAGATTTTTTAACATACACAACAAACACCATACATTTTTCTAAAAGGGAGTTTTCCTACCTAAACATAGTTAGATAATAGACTATTTTTTAGATCTGTCAAGCATTTGTGATAAGACTCTAGAATTTTGATATTTTATCAATCCTTACTTCTACTTTTAATATAAAATTTATGGTTTAATATTATCAATCATTTGAGTGTTGGACGAATATTATACAGCAGCATAGACAATGTTTGGAATTTCTTTTGGTAAATATTAAGATCAGCGACTACCGCTCCGATCGCCGTAAGGTTTTTCGTACTAACACAGGTTAACGTAGTTTCACCGAAAAAAAATAGTCCCGATTATCGCTAACATATAAAAACCAGTTTTACGGCAGTACAATGTTGGCAATACAAAACACATAAATAACAAGATTTTCGACTATCAAAACTAAAAACAATGGCCGGACCATGGACGTTTTGATGAATTGACAGTTGCCACGTGACAAACAGGAAGGTTTCCGATTGGCCGGACGGGTCACGTGACCTATAGGATGGCTTCGATTGACCGCCAGACGTACACAAACAAACCCACATGGACAAGGAATAATTAGTGAAGTTATTGACATGGCTTGCGATGGTTCTTGTCACACACGCTAAAAAGACCCTAGCTTGCCTATTCAAAATTCAGATTCACGCGATGCTTGCCCGCTGCGCAGCGCTTCGCGCTGCTTGCTCTTTTAGAAAAAAAAATTAACTCGAGCTTGCAAAGTCCAAGCCCAGATCACGCATGACTGCTTACACACACAACACTCAGACAGAACTAACGCAGGTTTCATTAACAGGCAAAAGATAAGCGGCGCGCGTTTATTACTGATAAGATAAGACGAGTTTACACTAGAATTAGTACATGGACTACTACCCTACGAAACTAATAACACCAAAAAAAAAACGAATAAAATGCATTGTCAGTCAGGTTTTTCAAATTTTATTTTTTCCAAATTTTTTTTTGGGGGGGGAGGAGTAAACGGCTACGGCGATAATCGGGACTACTTTTTTCGGTGAAATTACGTGCCCTACGAACTAATAACACCAAAAAAACAAATGGGTAGGGTCCAATAAGCGGACCCGGTGTTTTATATCGAAGAATATAATCATCGATACCTAATATTCGCATATCGAATCATAGACTATCAATCGATATAAAAGTAATAACAATCATATGTTTTAAATAAAATGTGAATTTAATGTTGTAACAAATAACCTTTACCATTACTTTCTTTTTTGCATCTGAAGACGACCATGTTAGATCATCTGACAGTTACATTTGTTACCTTTCCACAAATATCAACATAATGGATTCTTAGGTACTAACCCCAACATTCTGAAACCATAAAAAACATGTTTTATTGTCTTTTAAAGCAATTTCGTGAAGCTTCCTAAGATTGACAGCCATTTTTAATACACAATGTTACTTATGTGATATTTAAAATATTACCTTAATTGTATTATTTGAAAGTGTTTCATATAGATTATTTAAGTTAATTGTTAAAAATAATTAATCAGTATCGATTGATTATATCGATGGTTATGATTAAGTAATATCGTTTGCCAATTTCGATATAAAACACCGGGTCCGCTTATTGGACCCTACCCAAACGAATAAATGGGGTAAATCTTAAGCTCAGCGAACTACCGCTCCGATCGCCGTAATTTTTTTGCATTCTAACACAGGTTAACGTAATTTCACCGAAAAAAGTAGTCCCTGATTATCGCCGTAGTCCGTTTACTCCCCCCCCAAAAAAAAATTTAGAATAAAATAAAATTTGAAAAAACCTGACTGACAATGCATTTATTCGTTTTTTTGGTGTTATTAGTTCGTAGGGTAGTAGTCCATGTACTAATTCTAGTATAAACTCGTCTTATCTTATCAGTAATAAACGCGCGCCGCTTATCTTTTGCCGGTAATGAAACCTGCGTTAGTTCTGTCTGAGTGTTGTGTGTGTAAGCAGTCATGCGTGATCTGGGCTTGGACTTTGCAAGCTCGAGTTAATTTTTTTTCTAAAAGAGCAAGCATCGCGTGATCTGAATTTTGAATAGGCAAGCTAGGGTCTTTTTAGCGTGTGACAAGAACCATCGCAAGCCATGTCAATAACTTCACTAATTATTCCTTGTCCATGTGGGTTTGTTTGTGTACGTCTGGCTGTCAATCGAAGCCGTCCTATAGGTCACGTGACCCGTCCGGCCAATCGGAAACCTTTCCTGTTTGTCACGTGGCTACTGTCAATTCATCAAAACGGTCCATGGTCGGCCATTGTTTTTAGTTTGATAGTCAAAAATCTTGTTATTTATGTGTTTTGTATTGCCAACATTGTACTGCCGTTTAAAAACTGGTTTTTATATGTTAGCGATATTCGGGACTATTTTTTTTTCGGTGAAATTACGTTAACCTGTGTTAGTACGAAAAACCTTACGGAGATCGGAGCGGTAGTCGCTGATCTTAATATTTACCAATAAATGCACTGTCAGTCAGGTTTTTTTAATTTTATTTTTTTTCAAAAATTTTTTTTTGGGGGGGGGAGTAAACGGCTACGGCGATAATCGGGACTATTTTTTTCGGTGAAATTACGTTAACCTGTGTTAGAGTGCAAAAAATTACGGCGATCGGAGCGGTAGTCGCTGAGCTTAAGATTTACCTTTCTTTTAACTAGCCTATTTTAATATAAGTACAATATTTTCTAGATCTCTCATTTAACATGTATTTAAATAGGTCAAATTTTGTATTCAACTATTGATAATCATCATCCAATGATTGGTATGTAATAATACATACGACTTGGTTTTGAGATATATTATTATATCGACTATTTTCTTTACCCACATTATATCTAAAACCACTTCCAACAATTTCCTTATTACCTAGTAATATATTTTGATTTCCACAAAAGATTTTTTAACATACACAACAAACACCATACATTTTTCTAAAAGGGAGTTTTCCTACCTAACATAGTTAGATAATAGACTATTTTTTAGATCTGTCAAGCATTTGTGATAAGACTCTAGAATTTTGATATTTTATCAATCCTTACTTCTACTTTTAATATAAAATTTATGGTTTAATATTATCAATCATTTGAGTGTTGGACGAATATTATACAGCAGCCATAGACAATGTTTGGAATTTCTTTTAACTAGCTTATTTTAATATAAGTAAAATATTTTCTAGATCTCTCATTTAACATGTATTTAAAATTATATGTTTTGTATCTCACTATTCCTGATTCACAATATATCGTTAACTAAATAAAATAATCAGTTAGACCTAAATCTTTTAAAAAAATTATAAAGTTACATCAGATTCCAGACCATCAATACACCGGGTTTTACATAATTTTTCATGCTCTAGGGATTATACTAACGACCTTGTTGTAACACATAAATATGGACAGAAAACAAAATTTATTAAGTATTGAAATAAACTAATATATTATGTTATAACATAATAACTGACTATAAAATACAATTTACCTTTTATTAACCTACAAACTTAACCCCATGCAGTCTCTTAACAGCTATTCACTTAGGCAGAAGGCATAAGCAAGAGAGTACCTACCTACCTAGAAGATAATGAGGAGACCCAAGGAGAAAGAATGAAAACAGCTGTATAGGATTGTGGTTACCAAAGAATATATCATAAATAATAATATATATAATTTATGTTCAACTGTATAAGCCAATTCCTTATTTGTTACAGTCAAACCCCATTCACACAAGTTTTTCAAGTTCAAGTTTTTTGAAAATAACTTAACTGCGGCAAATATTCTATCACTGAGGTCACTTTTGATGGTGTATTTTTCACTCTTTTTCTAATGATCAGTTTCCTGCAAATTTTGCCGACAACATATTTTCTGCTTTCTAAGATGTCGATCGACGTAATGATGATTTATTTAAAACTAAATCCTACATCCTAATGTAGTACATACATTGACTGTTAACGTCAGGAATTTTTGCCGTGTTCTGAATAAAATCAACACTTTTATGGCTGCGGCTTCGATTCTATTCCTTTTTCAGCTATTGCATTTTTCCGCAACATTTTGAAACGTCCTATTACCGGATTTTTAACGGATAATTATCAGGCATAATCATTCTAGTATTCTCAAGACTACATTTATTATTCCCATACATAGAATGACCTTATTAATAATGTCAAGAACTATCGACGTAACACCTTGAAAGTGTTCGCTTTACAGGACCATAATAATTATTGAAGGAACAACTTCTTTTGGGGGGCTAAGGATGTATGTTTTCCATGGGGGGAAAACTTTCGTTTCGAATCATAGAACGTAACGCCACGCTTGTTCGCTCTGTAGCCACTAGAAGCGAGATTTTGGGGAGGACGTTTCTCCGTTCAGTGGCTATCCAGATGTGAAAGGTTACTGTCGCTCCATCTTCAAATGACTACGTCTATTGGCGGACTATTGATATACCGGGTGTCCCACGAAGAGGTTTGAACGTTTGATTTAATATTAGTTGCCCATTTATGCACCGAAAATTTCAAACTCTACTAAGTTCAAATTCATTAACTAGGTTTTAAAAATATTCTGTGAAAATTTCAGCACTCTAGCAATTGTTGAAACAAAAGGGTAGCATTTTGAAAAACTATACTTTAAAAACAGCTAAAAAAACAATACTTTTGGTTTTGTAAAATCATTTATTGTAAAATCATTTATTCTAGATAAATAAAGCATTTCAATCGTAAATTTACAACATAGCTTATACATAGCAAAACCTACAATATATTATAGTCCATAATTATTCGAACTATAATCCATCCACAGCTATAGTGACTGATAACAGTGCTTAACGAATGAGTCGTAAGTTTTTACCAAGAAATTCTGCGGTATTCGGAGAAGTTCCTCTTCAATTGGTTGTTTTATTTCCTCACAATTATTGAAGCTACGAGTATAAACTTGTTCTTTTAAGTAACCGTATAGAAAGAAATCACACACAGTTCATTCTGGAGATCTGAGTAACCAATATAAAAATCACTCCAACCAATCCAACGGCCATGAAGGTTGTCATTTAGTAATCGCTTAACAGGAGGGAATCGCACAATCTTGTTGGAAGATTGCTTGATCTATTTCTAGGAACCGTAAAATGAGGCAAGACGTGTTCACTTAAAACCTGTTCATACCTATTCTCAGTCATTGTACTGTCTGAAATGTCGTAAAGATAGCACCCCATTACAAGTGGCAGCTGCCCAAACAGTATTTCCTTTTGATTTGAGTAGAGTCTTCAGCGGATTACCGGTGTTGTAATAATTACAATTATGCATATTTACAGCACCGTGACGATAGAACGTAGACTCGTCTGCAAAAACAAATTTGAGTATACCAATTAGGATCTAGCTCATGAAACTCAATGATACGAGAATAAAATTCTACTCTCCTATCCGGATCATCTTCAAGTATATTATGAACTATGTGACTTTTAAAATATAATTTCGTTTTTTTATTATTTCTCTGTACTGAAGACTTTGGGAGCACCAGTTACAAGTTCAAACCTTCCTATAGTGATTTCGGTTTACCTAGAGAGGCGGAGCATTGATGCACATACTAGTACTTCTCGTTATACAGCTGTTCTTTAAAAATGCAACGCAATAATCAAATCAGGTAATTCAGGAAATTAATTTTTATAGGGGAAGCAAAACGGTAAAATTTTCAATATGTCACCATTTTGTTTCTACAATTGTTAGGAAGCTTTAATTTTCACAAAATATTTTTTTAAACCCTACTTTATAAATTGTGTAGAGTTTGAAAATTCTCGGTGCATAAATGGGCAAGTAATATAAAATAAAACGTTTAAAAACCTCTTCGTGTGACACTTAAATGTTATGCACGGGAGAAAACTATCGTTCGCGTCACACTCTTGTTTATGTTTTCCACGTGCTTTCAAAGTAGAATGGCAACTTTACCGAAACGTAAACAAAACTGTTATATAAACACCTGATCTGAACTAACAAAAATTGAGCGTTAATTAAAAATCAGTTTTTTTTTACCCAATTAGTGGTTAAAACTATATAAAACAGTTCTTAAAACATTTTTGTTCATAATTTACGTAAAAATGTTTAGATTTTTTTCGTAATCCTTTTTTTTCCAGTACTTTTCCTACAACTAACCTCTTAACCCGTTAACTTTAATTGTTTTTCAGTGTTTGTTTACTATTAGTAGTTTTTCAAGTGAGAAGGTAATGGACAACTTAAAATTTGCCCCTTCAAAACAACTCAAACTGTTTGGATTTTGATACCATGACTAATGATCACAATTATTGTTCTAATAAGCAAACAATGAACATCATTTCAGGAAAAACTATTTCTAATGACGATGTCAATAATCAAAACGAGTGGCAAATCGAAACAACTAGAAACAAAAGACATTTGTCAACAGCCAACGTTTTTAGATGTTAAGAAACCTTGTAGACCTACAGAGTACGTTGCAAAAACTGCTAGACCTATTGAATTGCACAACAGATTTGAAATCTGAGTAACGCCAACCTAGGCTCTGAAGAAGAAACGATGAATGACGACAAATGTAGGACGAAGGTGAGGCCTCCACCTATATTTTGTCCCCAACATTGTCAACATAAGTAAAATGATGGTAAACATTGAACAAGTAATTAAAAAAGAGTCATATTCATTTAAATGCATAGCTAGAGATAAAGTAAAAATTAACACTGATACTATTGAAGCCTACCGCGCATTAGTCAAAACATTTAACTTAACATGAAAGTAAACTTCCATACATACCAAATAAAGGGTGACAGAGCTTATAGAGTAGTGCTTTAAGAATATGCACTTCTCTACGGAACCCCAGGAAAATAAAACAGCTATAGAAGCTTATAACCACAAAGTTAGGAATAAATAAATAAATAAAAAAAAAATAAATTAAATCTGTAAATGTTCCTCCCAAATGTGTATTATGTGGTGGTGAGCACCCAGCCAACTATAAAGGTTGCTCTATTTACAAAGATATATTAAGAAAAAGGCTTTTCCACCTCTAAGACCAGCGTTAAAAAAAAGACAACTCCTCCTCCAGTGCAAGATCGAAAAGTAGATAGATAGACCTATATCTTTGTTCGTACTCAAAATTCAACAGGTAATCAGTCTCACCCAGTATCACCAACCTTATCTTATGCTAGAGTGGCATCAGGTCAATCAAATGTAGAAGCAAATCACAATCTGAATCAAATAATTGATGGATTTTTTTAAATAAGTTCGAAATGATGATGTCTCAACAAGCCCAGCAAATAGGTACATTGATTAACCTATTGACAACTGTCATATCAAAACTAAAATGAATAGATTTTATAGGATTGGACTCTGGAATGCCAATTGGCTTGGCCCGACATGGCCAAGATATTCAACTTTTTATTTCAATACACAAAATAGATATTATGTTAATTTCTGAGACCCACTTTACAAAACTTAAATTTTTTCAAAATCCCAAATTTTTTACTTTTTATTCTACAAACCACCCTGACAATACGGCGCATGGAGGTAGCGCTGTGCTAATCAGAAAACAAAATAAAACATTATGAATTACCTAGATTTCAAGAAGATCATATTCAAGCTACAAGCATAGTGGTTGAGGACTGGATGGGACCACTTACATTTTCTGGTGTTTACTGTCCCCCGAGGCCACAATATTACCAAACTTCAATTCAACGAATTTTTCGAAACTTTAGGGCCTCGTTTTGTAGCAGGTGGTGACTTTAATGCCAAACATGTCATGTGGGGTTCAAGGTTGATTAACCCTAGAGGTAGAAATTTGTTAAATTGCATGAATGACAATCACTTGAGTTACGTATCTACAGGAGAACCAACCTATTGGCCTTCAGATCCCAACAAAAATTCCAGATCTTCTTGATTTCTTTGTTACGGGAGGTATTTTCTCCTAACTATATGGAGGCTGTTTCATCTCTTGATTTGTTCGTCCCGATCACTCTCCGGTCATCCTATCAATAAGTTCATCATTTGTATTGAAAGAAAAGGCAACGTCCTTATCGAATAAATAAAGGTACAAACTGGGTGAAGTTTCGTGAAACGTTAAATGACAGTTTAAGTCTTAATATATCACTTTAAAACAAGAGAGGAAATAGACAACGCTGTGAAATTTTTAATTATACTGTTCAGAAATCTGCTTGGAGTGCAAACGCCTGAACTTAATAATACAACGTGTGGCAATATCAATTACCCAATAATATATTAAGCAGCACATTGCTCAAAAAACGTCGCTTACGAAGAATATGGCAAAATTCTAGAAATGTAAGAGATAAAACAATGTTTAACAGAGCATCAAGACAGTTAAAGATTTTGCTTAAAAACTTAAAAAAACGTATGGTTTCAAGAATTTCACTTCAAATCTCTCCCCAACTGAAGCAACAGACTATTCTTTATGGAAAGTAACAAAAAGCACAAAGAAACCGCAAGTGCCCATTCCTCCAATATCTAAACCAGATGGTTCTTGGGCGAAAAGTAACAGAGAGAAAACTGATTTGTTTGCTGCATATTTTAGTAATGTTTTTCAAACCATACCCTGTAGATAACAACTTTGATAATAGACATGTTGTAAAGGAGTTTCTTGATTCACCTAACCAACTCTCACTACCTATTGGCTCCTTTAAACCATCTGAAATATATGATGAGATTAAAAATCTTAATCCCAAAAAAGGCCCCTGGTTATGAGTTAATAACAGGTAAGATACTACAAGAGCTTCCTAGGAAAGCCATACTCTTTTTCTTTACCTTCGTATTTTAATGCTATTTTGAGGCTTGAATACTTCCCATCACAATGGAAGGTGGCTCAAGTTATTGTTGTTCCTAAGCCAGGAAAACCTCAAAAACGAAGTAATGTCCTACAGGCCAATCAGTCTACTACCTATACCTTCTAAATTATTCGAAAAGTTATTTTAAAAACGACTTCAGGTTTTTATAACTGAATGCAATTTAATTCCCAATCATCAGTTTGGTTTCAGAGTGCACCACTCCACTATCGAACAAGTCCATAGAGTAGCTAATATAATAAGGCAAGATTTAGAATCAAGAAAATTTTGTTCTGCAGCATTTCTCGATGTGAGTCAAGCCTTTGACAAAGTGTGGCATGAAGGGCTTCTATTTAAAATAAAAAGTCATCTACCTCACACTGTTTACAAACATTATAAAATCTTATTTAGAACGAAGGTATTTTCAAATCAAGTTTGATGATTGTCTTTCAGATCTGAATGAAATAAACTCTGGTGTACCTCAGGGAAGTGTACTAGGACCAGTGCTGTACTTAATTTTCACTGCAGACATTCCAACTAATCAAAATTCTTTGACAGCAACATTCGCCGATGACACTGCCGTACTGGCATCCCACTCCAACCATGTTATAAGCATCACAAATTTCTACAAACTAACTTAAATTCTATCACAGTTTGGCTTAAAACTTGGAGAATTAAAGTGAATGAAACTAAATCTGTTCACGTCACATTTACGTTGAAACATGACACCTGTCCACCAGTGTTTTTAAACAACATTCAAATTCCTCAAAGAAATGAAAGCTAAGTATCTGGGTGTACATCTCGATAGGAAGCTGACTTGGAAAACCACACATATGGAACAAAAGGCTCCAATTAAATTCAAAATTTTCAAAACTAAAATTGGCTTTTTTGGGAACAAATCCCATTTATCAATAGAAAGCAAACTGTTGTTGTACAAGACTGTTCTAAAGCCCATCTGGACGTACGGAATTC